>NC_136424.1:149237500-149837500 GCF_052625555.1 Lactuca saligna
CATTGTTTGATCACACCATAACACATCGCAAACCATGTTTTAAAAGTCAAACCATACATCCCATCAAATATCAGAGTACAATCCCAGTGAATCTCGTAAATGCGGAAATCGAAGAGTGTGTGTGTGACATGCTGCTACCGCGCCGACTCCTTTCCCCTAGCTGAGGAGGTACCTGAAACCAAAACTG
Source organism: Lactuca saligna (assembly GCF_052625555.1). NCBI lineage: Eukaryota > Viridiplantae > Streptophyta > Magnoliopsida > Asterales > Asteraceae > Lactuca > Lactuca saligna. Next base: position 149,237,688 of record NC_136424.1, read on the forward strand.
AAACCGTAAGCACAAAGCTTAGTGAGCTCCCCCATAATACCCCATACCATACAAGCATTTAACATATAACATGTAATTAGGAGATACGGGCCTCGCCCACACTCGTGAAGATACGGGCCCCGCCCACACCTCACTTTCTGAGAGATACGGGCCCCGCCCACACTCGTGAAGATACGGGCCCCGCCCACACTTCGCTACCTGGGAGATACGGGCCTAGCCCACACTCCATTCTCAGAGAGATACGGGCCCCGCCCACACTCAACCGCCAACTCATATCACACAAGTATCGCACAGACAACAAGTGTAAACAGTTCTATCATGCTGGTATATAACACAATCAACTCAACTAATAGATACGGGCTCGGCCCACACTATAATACTAACGTCTCATCTATACGGGCCGGCCTTGGTGCCTTAGACCCGTTACTACTGGAAGGAAACTCACCTCGAAATAGCTGCTGGTCTGTGTGGGAATTGATCACCTACTACTGCTGCTGCTGCTCCGGAAACTCCCCGGCTGTAATTCCCACAATAAACTTAATCATACACTGCTAACTGTCCTTTGGGTAAAAAGACCATTTTACCCCTGTTCTAGCCCTAAGTCAAATCGAAGTCAACTTTTAGTTGACCCAACTCGCCGAGTGGATCTCCACTCGCCGAGTCCCTAGCAAACTATTGTCCTGGGTCCCTGATTCTACTCGTCGGGTTGGGCTATGACTCGACGAGTTCATCTTCTAAATTGTCATTCAACTCCTGCATCCTACTCGCCGAGTTGTATGAACAACTTGTCGAGTTCATCTTCATCCGAAGAACACATATGCTAAGACTCGCCGAGTTGTATGAACAACTCGCCGAGTTTGTTCTTGATCTATGAAGATTGCCTTGGACTCGCCGAGTCAGGGCATTGACTCGCCGAGTCCTATCATGAGTGAGTTTAGCTTCCAACTCACCGAGTCACCCCCTGCGACTCACGGCTCAACTCGATGCATCTTAAAGGGACCAGTTCGATGACTCGCGACCAGACTCGTTGAGTCACATATATGACTCGCCGAGTCGCAGCCATGCATCCATCAAATACACCGATTTGCTCGATTCCAGTCCATGCCATTCACAGATCTGGGCTTCTAGGACACAATTCACACGTAAAGTTTCCAACTTTACATGTAGATATTCACCAATATGGATTTTAAGGCTCAAAGTGCACCAAAAGAGGTAGATCTAGGGCTTTCATGCAATATGACCCCATAAAGGCAATAGATCCAAGCTCCAGGGACTAAATCATGCCAACATCTAAAGGCTAACAACTTATTATCACCCACAAAGCACAAACAAGTTTGGGGAAGAGCCCAAGAAGGACTCCAATGAAGCAAAAAGGGATTACAAGCTTGAAAACAGAGGGGAAACGAGCTATACCTCAAGGAATATGTTGAAATGACACTAAGATGCCTGATCTCCTTCTCCTCTTCTTGATCTACACCTCTTTCTCCTCAAAACCTTCAAGAACACACCAAGAGCACTTCAATCTCTCAAGGAATTAAGGGAAAACGATGTTGGGGAGTTCTGGGGGGTGAATGTGGACGAGTTGGGGCGGAATGAGGATTTAAATAGGGTGCAAACCCTTGAAACTTAGGGTTTCATCCAGCAGCGGTGACTCGCCGAGTCCAGGATATGGACTCGCCGAGTCGCCCACTTAAACGGGTCCTGAGTCTCGTCCCTACTCGGCGAGTCGGACCTTATGACTCGCCGAGTCCAAGGCTAAAATAGGGCAATGCTCAAATAAAATTCACATACCGGAAACCAGGTGCTACACATAGTGTAACCCTAATAGCCACCATATAAAAGAATCTCATGGCTCAAGAAATCGGACACTATGTGTGAGGGTGAGGGCAAAACGATTTCATGAAGTGTTCTAAATTCTCTCTAAATTATTCGAAGTGCTTATGGTGTTGTGTGAACCATTTGAGGTGTCACACTTGGGGCACTAGGCACTCAAGCTTCATGAAGACAAGCACCAACAAAAGGTATGTTATTCTAACTTGTGTTATTCAAAGTTTTGTATGCTAGAATAGTACAATACCTTGGAAAGTTGATATTTGCATGTATAATAGAGAAAACATAGATCCAAGCTATTTAGGGTTGCATGTACACTTAGGAGTGTTAGATTGCTCAAAACCCAACAGTTCATACAACTCGGCGAGTCGGATGCAGATAGTCTGAGTTTTAGAATCAAATGGGAACTTGTCGAGTTCAAGCCATACTGGACGAGTAGCAGCAAGCAGGGTTAAGAAATGAGAGTAGGGACTCAGCGAGTTGGCGGCCTAACTCGGCGAGTCAGGTCAATTGTAAGTTGACTTTGACCAGAAGAGTTGACCTTGACCAGGAGAGTTGACTTTAGCCAGGGGTAAAAGAGTCATTTTACCCCAATGCAGTTATTAGTATTTTGATTGAGTTTATTTGTGGAATTGTAGTCGGGGAGATACCGAAGCAGCAGCAGATAGCTTCCAGAGCCATACACTCAGCAGCCAGATCACGAGGTGAGTTTCCTTCCAATAGGAACGGGTCTAAGGCCACAATGTCGGCCCGTATAGCTAGTAGTAGTTTCTGGGCTTCGGTCCGATGCAGATTTTATTATGTTTGAAGCCTTCGTGGCTCAGACAGGATTATGTGTTATATGTTCCGGGTTACAGCCCGATGCAGTATGCTATTTATGTGTTCATGCTAGTTGATATGTTTGTGCTATGCTATGATCAGTAGTTCCGGACTTCTGTCCGATGCAGTCAGTTCCGGATTTCAGTCCGATGCAGTTAGTTTCGGACTTCGGTCCGATGCAGTTAGTTCCGGACTTCGGTCCGATGCAGGAGGCAAGGCCTCAGTAGTTCTGGACTTCGGTCCGATGCAGAGGGCTAGGCCCTGGCTAGTTCCGGACTTCGGTCCGATGCAGTTTCCAGACTTCGGTGCAATGCAGTGGGCATGGCCCAGTATGTGTTTATATGTATTGTATGGTATGTGGTAGTTTGGGGGAGCTCACTAAGCTTCATGGTTACAGTTTCAGTTTTGGTTTCAGGTACTTCCGCAACTAAAGGGAAGAGCTCGGGTTGATGGCATCACATACACCACAGTTTCAGCTGTCGTGGGAGATGTTTTTAGTTTTTCATAAATGTGATTGATACAGTTTTGATACAGTTCTACATAACTATTAATTACTGTTTTGAAACATTGACGTATGGGTTTTATTTGTGATATTATTTTAGTACTTTTAGTAAACTTTAAACAAAAATTTTTGGGTCGTATTTTGGGATGTTTCAATAAATGATATTAAGAATGGTATAAAAGTCACCTTTTATGGGTTATGGATCATCTACATAAGAAAATTGAAATCACATATCCCACATCTATTGTAAATTCATTCTTTAACTTTCAAACTTGTCCCGCATCAGATCTCATATGAAAGTTAACCCTCTTTATCTCTTATATAAGGAAGCACCAAGTTATCAATTCTGAAAGTTATGTTTGGGACGAGTTTGGGTTTAAATTTTAAACCGATCTGGGAAAACTAAATAACTAAGAGATAGAACCCATTGGTTTGGGTATAGGGCTTAATTTTAAATATTTGAAAAACAATACTATTGGTTTGGGTTCGGTTTTAGGATAAAACCGACTCATGCTCACCCTAATAAAAGATTATAAGAATGATATAAAAGTCACTTTATATGGGTCATGGATCATCTACACAAGAAAATTGAAACCACAGAGACCATAAATGTAACGGAAAAAAAGTTAGGAACGAAACATAGGAATCTAGAAAATCACAGGACCATTTGTGTAATATTGTTTTTGTCTATATGCTTGTAAACTTTTATAATTATGTCTATATTCTTATAAAACTTCAAATTGCATATATATATATATATATATATATATATATATATATATATATATATATATATATATATATATATATATATATATATATATATATATATATATATATATATATATATATATATATATATATATATATATCCTTGTAAAACCTATAAACCCACAAATATACTTAAATACTTAATTTAGTCATAATTATCTATATAAAAAAGTAAAAACATTATATTTAAATTAGATTATAAGCAATTTACTAAAATACACATTTACAATTCTTCCAACAATCGAACTCCTTATTATCACACCCCCGAACCAGATGGTGAAAACGTCCAGAGGCTTGTGCGTGATTTCATCTTGAAATATCATTACAATGAATATAAATGAAACTTAACATCATCATTACCATGCATAATATAATACAATTGCTATTGTTTACATCAAGTACAATATTTTAAATAACATGACCAAAACATTCAATGTATGATGTTTAACAATACACAAAACAAAATCCCATGTTCTTGTTGATTCTTCTGCTTAAGAAGTCCCTGAGAATACAAGTTATTTTGAAAATGTCAACATATATAATGTTGGTGAGTTCATAAGTATATTTGAGAAAATGATTTGTATAACTTTGTAATCACAAGAAAATCTTGTATTTTCTTAAAATATTTGGTATGTTTATGTCTGATCTTGTATTAATGCATGTGTGTTATTTTTAATAGAATGTCAAAAGTGATTGAAGAGAATGTAAATAGAATGTCCCCGGACAACCCGATATTGCCCGTAAAAGAAGAATAGTTAATGCTGCTGTACCAACACCGAGGTTGAGTACCGGTGTGAGTAAGTTTCTGAGTAATCCAATCATAAAAGAAAATAAATAATGTTGCCGTACCAACACCGATATGGGGTATTAGTGTAAGTAAGCTTTCGAGTAATCCAATCATATAAGAAAATAGATAATGCTACCGTACCAACACCGAGGTGGGGTACCAGTGTGAGTAAGTTTCCGAGTAACCCAACATAAAAGAAAATAGTCTTCTGCAAACTTGATAACGTTAATTCCTCTAAGTGAGCCGTTATAACCATACTAAATAATGATAATTTCGCCTGTCTTGGCATTAGTGAACGCCGACTGAAAAATAGAATAAGGTTATAGTCACCCTAGACCGATGTAGTCTAACTGTAGCGAACAACTCAGGTGTGGGGTGTCACCCCCGTATAGATCAATACACAAAACCCCACTCTCCTTCCAAGAGACTCTGATTATAACTATAGGCTACGATCGAACACTTAATAGTTGTCAACCGGCAAAAAAATCACTAGATCCCTAATCGAATTTACGCGAAGATAAACGTATAAAACTCATTCCAGGCCCAACGAACCATGTAAGTGAGCCACTTGGGCATCACTAAACATGTGAGTCATTTCAAGACCTAAAAGGAATGAGATTTATATAACATGGATCCAAAATATACGTAAAATGATAACTAAGACCCATTTCACATGTAAGGTATTTATAGACCCAAATAGCACGCACATAGTATTCAAAACCTATCAAACATATAAATGGGCCACTAATGTCCAATAACCTAAAAATGATCAAAATTAATCCGTTTGTTAGTTTATTGTTGGTTTTGGTTCAAGTCTTCATTAAAATAGCATAAAAGACCCACTTTTTGTAAAAATGATGTTCTTGGCCCAATAAGCCAAAAATTTACAATTTAGGCCCAATTTTTTTTTTTTTTTTTTTTTTTTTTTTTTTTTTTTGTAAAAATAACACTTTAGTCCCCATTTTGTTCAAAACTTGTGTTTATGACTAGTTTGTGGTAAAAATAACATTTTAAACCCAATTTTGTCAAAAATATCATTTTTAGCTTGATTTTGTGAAAACACACATTTTTTTGGTTTTTGGCTTTTCTGACCTAGTTGTTGGAAAGTTTGTAGAAAAATCATCGTAAGTCAAAATTTGGATCCGTAAATTCTAGAAGTTTGGAAATTTTGTCTACTTTGTTCAAAATATTTCTCATGATTTCTAATGGCTTTTAACAAGTGTGAAATTGCTCACCTTCACAGGCTGGTCCGAAATCATTGCAAATCTGATAGACAGTTTTGTAAAATTCGCCAAAAATTATAAAAAAATCGTATGAAAACGTGAGAGTAGTCATTTTAAAGGTATAAACCTGAAATTTTTGCACGTAAAACAGTTTTGAAAAATATTATCATTAAGGAGGTCAAAACAGTTCGATATTGGACCAAAACGTTTCTGTCAAGGGCTGAATTTTGTGTTTAGTTTATGAATCTTTGAACACAACACTCGTTTTTACTATTTTAAGTGTACAAATCCTAGATCTACTAGTTTACTTGTATTATATGTGATAACACAAACTTTTCTCAAGGTTTTCATGTAGATCCAAGTGATAAACTTAATATTCTTAACATATTTTTAGATTTATGAAGTAAATAGCACATAATCAATAAATAAATCATGAAAAACACACATACTCATGCATATACACATAGATCTACATAAAGAAACTTGTATTCTCCCCCAAAACCAAGTAAAAATTGAAAATAGGGGGTATAAACTCACCTTTGCTTTGACGTTTCGGTTGTTGATGAAGAAGTGAAGAGATCTCGGCCCTAGATGTGTTATTGAGATGATTTTCGAGCTCTAAGGCACTCTAGGAGTATGATTCACGAATACATGGGTGTAAGAGGAGTGAATGATTTTAAAGATGAAGCATGACATTTGGATTTGCAAGATCTTACCACAAAATAAAGCTTGAAGTGATTCTATTAAAGATCCTCCTTATACTCACGGTTTTCTTGAGGAAAGTGGATGGAGGAGTGTTAGATGATCTAGAGAAGTATTGTTGAGTTTGAAAAGATAGAGGTTGGAGAAATGATAGTGTGGCCGAGAATTAGAGTGAGATGAGAGTGAGATAAGTTGACTCTTTAAGGGGTGTGATGTAAGAGGTGCATGGATACATACACTCTTGCATGGATATCCAACAATTATTTATGAGGTGTCACCCTATTTTCTCCCATTAGTTTATTATTCTTATTGTTTTGTGTTAATTGATGTTGGACCGAGAATGGGCTAAGATAAATGAAAATGAAATGGTTTTGAGCCCAACCTTGGCCTTGCTCGATTTTTATAAAATCTAATTATAAATTTTTGGCCCATTGGGCCCTTGGAAGTACTTACAACCCAAAATAAGATAAAGGGATGGGTTTTAGGTCCATTAGGGTTAATTAGAGTTGTTATGGTCCAATAAGGCCCATTAGGGTAAACTAATCCATTTTAGGCTCATTATGGACCAAAATATTAATTTTTATGAGTGTGGGTCCAATTAGAACCCAGTTAGGGTTTCTAGGCCCAAAATAGTTCAAGTTGAAGGTTTATTGGTCCATTAGGTCCAATAAGAGAATCCTAGTCCATAGTGAACTTGAACTAGGATGTCTATGGTTTTCAACTCATAGTTGAACATATGAGATGTATTGTATTAGGTTTTGACCTTCATTCAAGAGTTTGGATTCAAATGGATGACGTTGATTGAACATAGGGTATGATATTCACTTAGAGTGCAAGCCTTATAATACATGATGTTTTCATGAGAATAAAATTTCCTAGCAAAAATGCCAGTTGTGACACTTATTTACAATATCGTTATTCACAACTTGATTCTTTGTCGCTTCATATTATGCATAATTGATTTACAAAATCTTGTGATTCCATATTCCTAATCGATTGCTAAACAATATATTTCATCTCTTATGGTCGATTTAGGAGGCCTGCAATTATTCTCCTCTGGAATAATTGTTGTGAAATGAATATGCAATTGGTGGTTATGTGTGACAACCCGATATTTCAAGACAATGAAATGTAACACCAGTCAAATATAGATAAAAATTTAACTTTCCTAGAATCTTATTTGGGTTAAATAAAGTAGTAGGAATCGTGTCAAGGTTTTCATACATATTAAGAACCCTAAAATCCGAGTTATAACGAAGAAGTTATGGCCAATCGAAGATTCTCAGCAAAACATGCAATACTGATAAACGTAAAACGCGAAGTTTCAATACAATAGTTTTTGGCCTTAGGTATCTAAATGGAAGTTTTAGATATCATCAAACCGTAAACGTACATAAATAGAACGTCCAAATCTGACTTCGTATGAGGAAGTTGTGATTTTTCTAAGTTACAGATATAACAGTAGACAACTAAAAACTCGAAATAGAGATCGAGAGACTTTTAGCCGACACAATCTAAATGAGAATCGAAGGGCTCAACAATACTAGCGCAACGGTAAAAATTCTGACGAAAACGGACGTCGGATGAAGAAGTTATAGAACTTTAACGGACTTTTCCTGTCCCGACCTTTTAAAAATATAATATTAAAAAAATAAAGTCAAAACTAGCCGACGGAGTCTAAACGAAAGTTGTATATCGTAGTCTCACCTTCGCGTGGATATAAAGAATGTCGAAAACAGAGTTCGTATGAGAAAGATACGAATTTTTGAAGTTTGCTAATTAATTAAAATATAAATTTAATTAAAACCCGGTATTATCCGAAGAACGAGTCAGCGGTCCGATCCCTCGTATTTACCCAGCGTACCGTCGTACGCCTAGCGTACTCGGATGCTAGGCTCCGGTTCGTCCACGTTGCTCCAATGTTTCGACCAAGGATGCGCTCATGCATGACGCATGAGTACGCAGCGCGTACTCTAGTACGCCCCGCGTAACGCAACCTCTCAGACCCCTATAAATAGAGATGCGAGGGTGCCGGCCAAAATTGCTCAATTCCCTTCTTTCTCGCGCTGAAACTCTGCGTTTAAGCCCCCGAGACCCTCCCAAAGCCCCGGTTTTCACCTTCAAGTCCTGAAGGAAGGTTTTGTGTTCCCGAGATTCCCGAGAATTCCGAGATTTTCCCGCGTTTTCAACTCTTCCTGTCGAAGTTCTGCTCGATTCTTCTCTCGACTACTTCAAATCAACCATTTCAATCAAGTGAGTTCATACCCCTATAAACTACACTTTTAAATGTTTTATAAATACTTTTATATGCTTTTAAGGGGGGGGGGGGAATACAAGTTAAATACTCGATTATCGTCGTGTGTTATATAATAAAGTTCATTATACGCTTTTTATCAACGAAATCATATGTGATTTATAACAATTATAGGGAAAACTTCCGTATGAAAAATATATCACGATAACATCATAGATTTTGAAATGAAATATATATAAATCAAACACTCTGCTTATATTGTATGTATATGTGTCCACCTTTGATACTACAAACATATGATTATTTTGGCATGAAAAACATCAATATTTTGGGATACTTGTTGTTAATAAATCAATCATATAGGATTTATAACTAGTATACAAATGGATTTACTACAAGTTTAACAGTTTTACTAAACATATTACTTCAAATGACTTTCTTAAACGTTTTACATGATTAAAGCTCGTTATCAAACTGTCTTACACACTGTAAGCTTCCTTTCAAACTCGGTTACAAAGGCGTTTTCAAACAGTGGTTTTCCGTTTACTTAAATTGTCTTATCAAACAAAATACTTTCAATCATCTTATAAACTGACATCAAGTCACAAATTTTTTATTAGACTTTTCAACAGATTTACAAAACTTCTTTATGCTTTTATATTATAAATTGCATGCCTCTATATGTATAGTTATATAAGAAATGTTTAAAAGACTTAGGAAGGCTATCCACCCTGTTTCCTTTTCCTCGATTTGGATGTGGTATGGTGGGATATCAGGTACTCCTCCGAAGGTCGTTTAAATATTAGTTATATATCATGTATACATATATGGTCATAAATGTTCCATCAGTTAATTTAGTTTCGATACTCTTGGGTAGCAAGAGTGTATAAACCTACTTGGACACTCATCAATTACATTCTAGTAAACTATTATAGGAATAGTTTAGAGTAAACAAAACATTATCCCTACTACAAGAAATTACACCAGAGTCAGTTCATTCATGAGTCTAGACTACATGCTATATGAAAGAATACTCTTACATGAATACTTATACATGAATACTTTTACATAGACATTATATGGCAAATTACTATTACATGTTATATGTCTAGATACTGTTATATAGTTCTCCTTTCTATCTTTACCTTGTGATACAATCACATCATCGACGAGATAGATTGGACTTTATATCCTAGTACCAAAGGATACTTTGAGGGACTAACCATTCCTAGAACCACTGTTAGCTACAGAGGTAAATGAACAATCTACGGATGTTTTAGGTTGATACCATTGCAGGTATACTTAAGGGACTAACTATTCCTAAACCCGACTGTTAGCAACAGAGGTAAATGCACATCTACGGATGTCTACGGTTGATCTGTTTACGGCGAGTTTCCACGCTGTGTGTATCTTAGTACCAAAAGATTACAACATGATTTATTATATTATTACTTTTATAGTTTTATAATAATAGTGAAACAGGGAAAAACCATCACATTTTCAAGTGATGCGTACTTTCAAAACATTCGAGTCTTGGTAGAAGACTACTTTTATACTAGTAGGAAATAATGGATTTTCTAGAGTTTTTCATACTTATACTAAATGTTTCATCAATCATTCACCGGTCTTTCATAACAACTAATCAAAGCAATGACATTAAATACTTATGAACTCACCAGCTTAAATGCTGACCTACACTTTCAAAATAACTTGTATTCTCAGGTTACAAATAGACATGTGCCGATGCAAGGTTTAGAGAAGACGGAGCAGTCAAGACTCGTCTTTTATTTTGATTAGTTATCTTGTTGTCTTGTACTATGAAAGAAAACAATTGTAATTAAAATTATAGTATTAATGCAATGGATGATGTTGTTGCTTGTTTACTACTTTGCAATTGTTGTGATGCATACATGACGTCCTCTGCCCCAGAACGTTTCCGCCGTTCTCGGTTTTGGGGTGTGACATTATGCAATGCAAGTTAGCTCCAAACAAGTGAGTTTAATCACTGTTGATTGACATCTAGGAAGTAGCTATCAATATTGACAATGGATTTGGTTTAGGATGAGTTTTTTAACCGAAAAACCGAACCGGAACCGAAACCGGTTAGAACCAAATAATGGTATTCGGTTCAGTTCGCAGCTCCCCCAATCTATCGTTTTCGGTTATGGTTCTGAACACTTTCTTATATAGCATATTTCCTAGTATAAGCGATTGAAACTGGTTAGTGTTATTCGGTGTGGTTCTCGGTTCCTCATTTCCTCCTTAATAGGTATCTGGTTCTTTCAGATCCAGTCATTTCTGTCGGTTCCTGACTGGTATACATCCCTAATTTGGTTGGTGAACATGTTTTAATCGATAGTAGCTTCATGTCAGATTTTGAATTTTGGACCAAAACTTTGCTCGCTAGGTCAATATTATTTAGGTATATACGCAAGTTTATAGGTTTGATAAATATGTACATGTAATTCAAAGTTTTACAATAATATATACGTGATTATGAAAGTTTACAATGTCATAAACGAAATTCTTCCAAATTACAATGGTTTGGTATTATTCTAACTTTCTTTTCTTATCATATTAAAGAACCAGAATCCATAGTCTATATATGTTAATGCTTAAACATTGTACCATATATATGAAACCATAATAGAATAAAATTGCAGCGTTAATTATAACCCAAAGATATACAATGAGGAAATTTTTGAGTAACTCAAACTGTTGAAATAAATTTACAATTCCAGAATGCAACTAATATGTATAGGAAACAGTACTTGCATCATTAACTTGAGCAATACTTCAAACAGTCGCAACAATAACTTGACCAACACTTGCGATAATTTGTTCAGCGTATTCATCTTCTGTGCTTTTCATAGCATGAACAATAGCAATAAGTGCGATCACAAATGAATAATCTGCATTCTTAGATATCGTCACCATGAATTTGCCCTTAGCTGACTTCACTTTCTTAGATTTTTGCATTTTATGCATCTACAATGCATCAATAGCTAACATATAAGAAAATTACCTTGAAGTATCATAATACGTTATTAACCCATATACACAGTACGAAAATCACTAAATAGCAAAGTAAAAAGCATGAAAGTTTTACTTGAGCTATTATCGTTGAAGAATCTCCGATGTAAACAGTGCAATTTTTCTTCGACCAGCTTCCTTTGATCTTGAAATCACATACACCTTTGCTGCTTGTTTTATTTGCCAAGAACACATGTAAACTCTTCCTAAACTGGATTATACTTGGTGTTTTTGTGCTAAACGCCAGATCGGAATTGGATGTACTTTTACCCCAAAAGGCATTCCATCGAGTATGGCTACTCAAGATCTGCAAATTAAAATAAAATCTTAAACAAAGTAATTAACGAACACTAAAACAAGATCTAAAAACAAGAAACTTTGTATCACCTTATCCCGCAGCATTAAAATGGGTTTGTCATCTGCACTGAGGAGTAGACGTTGATGATGGAATGTTGAATCGCATGGCTTTACTTTGAGCATGAGTTTATTTTCAGTATCTGTGACCACAAACTTTCCTTTTGAATTTGATTCCACTATGATATCAATTGGATATGGTGCAACAAACTGATGTCCTATTACAGAAGCTTCATTGGAAGTTTGTTGACCCATAATTATCAACACAAACAGATAGGAACGTTGATGTTCAATTGAGAAAATATTGTAGGAAAATGTTGTTTCGATTTGTGTTTATTTCTCCAAATTTGTAAGTATAAACGATTGTATAGATTAAGATTCTATGTTTGTGATGGAGATAATGTATTCAACTTTTATATATAGAGTATTGGTCAAACGAAATGCCGCGTAAAAGTTTGCGTGATGAACAAAATTAAGTTGACATTTGACAAACTACACTAACCCAAAGTCAAGAAAGACATTTTGTTAAGAGATAATAACTAAAATAAGAAAAAAAAAATCTGAAGTAGTATATCACGAAATTACAGTATTTTGGATGAGTACTGTTCCCAAATAATCATCTGTTTAATAAAATAAAATTTGCAAAGTATCTTTAACTTTGCCGAATTATTTTACAAGTATTTTCGGTTACAAAAATATTTGATTTTTTATTTTTTGTTATAAAATATGATCAAATAACAAGATAAATTATAAAATAAAGAAAGAAATGAGATGAGAGTAGAGAGAACTTTTATTCCAATACTTGTGATGAAAATCATCAAACTTTACAATACATAATATTCACTATTTATACTAGATAAAAAAGACGAAAGGTGATGTATGATATGAATGCTCATTATAGTGGTGCATAATTACACTCATAAAACTCATAATAATGTTTGCTATAATGTCCACTAATTATGGAGAGTAATGGGGGAATATGGAGAATCCAATAGTCATTCACTAAATAATAATTCATAACACTCCTCCTTGAATAACGATTGTATCATGCCTCGTTAAAACCTTAATCGGTAAAACCTCATGAGAAAAACCATTTATTAAGGAAAAAGAGTACATGATTAATAATAGTATTGGAAACAATTGTCTCGTTAAAAACCTTGCTAAGAAAACCCAGTGGGAAAAACATAGTTAAGTAAAAGAGTACAATATGTTTCCAACTCACCCTGATTAGCACATCACTTGATTTTCTTGAAGCACCGCATAACAATGTTTCGTACCATCTTTTCAAATTTCGATGTAGGAAGTGCTTTAGTAAACCAATCAGGAAATTTGTTATTGGATTAAATTTTGTAGATGTTGATGCCACACTCTTTTTGAAGATCATGAGTGAAAAAAAAAAAAAAAAAAAAAAACTTTGGTGATATATAATTGGTTCTGTCTCCTTAGATAAATCATTCCTTGAATGGAGCTATACAAGTTGTATTATTTTCATATAGTATGGTTAGAACATCCCTGTTAGAAGTTAGACCACAATTCTTGCAAATTTATTGAGTTAAATTTCTTAACCAAATATATTCATGACTTGCCTCATAAATTGCTATAATCTCTGCATGGTTAGAATAAGTAGCAACTAAAGTTTGTTTAACAAAATGATAAGAAATTACGTTACCTCCACAAGTGAATAAATAACCTGTTTGGGATCGAGCTTTGTATGGATCAGATAAATATCCAGCATCTGCATAACTAATTAACTTCGCATTTTATGAATTTGATTAGTATAAATTCATATTCGTTGTACCTCGAAGATATCAAAGAATGTGTTTGACTCTATTCCAGTATCTTCTTGTTGGACAAGAACTATATCTTGCTAATAAGTTTACGACAAAAGATTTATCAGGTCTTGTATTAATAGTAAGATATATTAGTGCACTAATAGCACTAACATATAGTTCTTCGGGAACAAGAAGATTTTCATGTTTTTTTATGATGCTGAAATTGGTCCTTTTTGACATCTAAGTGCCTTACCATCTTCTGGTTACTCATGGATATGACTTATTCATATAAAACCTTTTTAGCACCTTTTCTAGGTATTAACGTACAAAAACTCCATTTTTGTGTGCTTAATTTGAAGACCCAACTAGAATTTCATCTTACCAAGATCATTCATTTCAAAAATTTCTTTCAAACAAGAAGTTACCTTTTCCAGTTCTCTAGGAATTCTAATTATGTTCAAATCATCTACAATAACATCAATTATGATAAATTCTTATCTGGATCTTTTTATGAATACACATGAGCTTAATGGATCATTTTTATAGCACTCTTTCAACAGAAATGTACTAAAACAATTGAAGCACATACGGCCGGATTGTTTCAATCTATACAAAGATTTATTTAATATTATCAAATATACTTCACGAGAATTAGAATTTTGTGCTTCTGGCACCTTAAAGCCTTCTGTGATTTTCATATAAATACCATTTTTAAGTGAACCATATAAATAAGCGGTAAATACACCCATTACACACATCTCCAGTTTTGCATATGTTGTTAAACTTATAAAATAACTGAATGTAATTGCATCAAATAGCGGAGAATATGTTTCTTCATAATCAATTTCGGGCATTTGGGTAAAACCTTGTGCAACAAGTATTGCTTTATATCTCACAACTTCATTTTTCTCGTTTCTTTTGCGCACACATAGACATTCATGTCCCACTGTTCTTACTCTGTTTGGTGTACGGACTACAGGTCCAAAAACTTTTCATTGGGTAAGAGAACTAAGCTCTTTATTTATTTCATTTTTCCATTTTGGCCAATATTTTCTATTCATACATTTCTCAATAGATTTAGGTTCAAGATCCTCATTTTCTTTATAATCGCGCGCGGAGCATGATATGCAAAATTATCCTCGACGTCTATCTTATTTTGGTTCCATCTTATTCCTGTCATGACATAATTTATTGAGATCTCATCATTTTCATTTTTTCCAAGTACCTTATTTTCTTTTGTTATGTCATTGGGCTCTTCTAGAGATTCATTAATATTTTCAAGAGATTTTGTTTTCTCTTTTGGACCATCAATTGTATTTGCTTCATTTCATTTTCGAGGATTTTTATCTTTAGAACCGACTGATCTTCCATGCTTCAGGTGTGCCTAAGATTCATTTGTAGTTGTATTTTTTTTTCCTTCTGGGATATGAATTATAACTTGAGTAAGTATAGCTGGTACATGAGACTTTGCTACTCACGTAGGGTCAATAAATGCTTCTGGAAATTGATTTGCTACATTTTGTAAAGGAATTATCTTTTTTCTTTCAAGTTCACATTGACTTTAACGAGGATCTAAAACTGAAAGTGATAATTCCTTTCAAGAAAGTTTATTTTCCAGCTTCTTTATTTCTCCCCCTAATGTTGGAAAATACGATTCATCAAAATATTAATCATCAAATATAGTTGTAAATAAATCTCTAGTTGATGATTTTACATATTCTACTATAGATGGAGATTCATAACCAACATAAATTCTCATTCTTCTTGAGGATCCATTTTTGTGAAGTGAGGTGGAGAAATGGGTACATAAATTGTACATCCAAACATCCTTGAATGGTAAATATTTAGTTCCTGACCACAAACCAGTTGAATAGGGGAGAACTCATGATAAATAGTTGACATTATGCATATAAGTGATGTTGCATGTAAAATTTCATGCCCTTATGTTGATTAGAAAGTTTATAATGCATTAGTAATGGTCCTGCAATTAATTAAAGGTGTTTGATTAATTAATCAATTAGACCATTTTGTGTACGAACATGTGTAACACGATGTTCGATCCAATCGACATGTAATAATCGTTAATAGCTTGCAATGAAAAGTTTGCAGCATTGTCAAGTCGAATTATCTTAATTGGGTAATCGTGGAAATGTGCCCTTAGGCTGATTATTTATGAAAGTAATATTGCAAAAACCAAATTACAGCTAGACAACAAACACACATGTGACCATCTAATTGACTCATCAATTAAAACCATAAAATATCTCAATGGTCCACATGGTAGTTGAATTGGTCCACACATATCCCATAGAATTTTTTCTAAAACTACGACTTTCATACCCAACTTTGTTCAATGATGGATGAGAAATTAATTTTCCTTGAGAGCATGCAACACAAGACAATTTATTATCTTGAAAAATCTTCTGGTTTTTCAAGGAATGACCACTTGAAGTTTAATTTATTCTACATACCATAATTGATCCGAGATGACCCAACCGGTCATGCCAAACTTTGAAGGTATTATCATACCTTTTATTTTCAATATCATGAGATTCAATCATTCTAATATTTGTATAATACAATCCGGAGAATAATACAGGTAATTTTTTTAAAAGACTTTTCTTACCCGATATCATTTTTGTAATATCGAGATAATTTTTATTACCATCATTAGTTGTTTCAATATGATATTCGTTAGACCGAATATTCTTAAAACTTAATAACTTTCTTGATGATTTTAATGAAAATAATGCACCACCAATTGTAATTATTGTCACTTGTAGTAATACTATATTCGCTCTTCCGAAGCCTTTAATCTTGGTGACTTAGACGAAAATAATGCATCACTAATTTGTAATTAGTGTCCCTTGTTGTAATATTATATTCACTCTTCCGGAGCCTTAAATCATTTTTGCATTACCTGTTATTATATTAACATTTGCTTCTCTAATTGATAAATAAGCAAAATACTATTCATTATTAAAAATGTTATGTGTTATTGCAGTGTCTGCAAGAAATACATCTTCATTATTTCTTTTGTGAATATCCATAGTTCTTTTCAATATATAAATAAAACATAAGAAACATTCAACTTAGAGAAATAAATTTATTTCATTGATAAGATTGTGATGACATCATTTCTCACAATATGAATGACATAAAGACATAATAAATGACATGAAACAAAACTACACATTATTCTTCAATCACCATCCATATCACCACTTGTCCCTTCTGGGTAGACAAGAAAATCGGCAACATCCAAATGTGTCATTTCTGGTTGATCTTCATGAATATCACTTTGAATAAAATTTGTTTTGATATTTTATTTTTCTTTAGATTTTAGATAATTTTGATAAAGATCAACAACATGCTTTGGTAAGCGGCATGTACAATATAAGACCAATGATCGGTCGTTCCACATCAGTGACAAACATTTTCGACCTTTTTTTTTCTTTGACTACTTTATCATTAGGATGTGGATTTTTGCTATTTTCTGTGATATCCCCAAAATCACGGCCAGAAAAGACCGATTTCATTTATGCTTTTTAAAATAATTTCAGAGTAAATCCTTTTGATTTAAAAGTGTTGCGGAATTTGTTCCCAAAACAAAACATGATAAAATAATATTTATCAAAGCATTTCATCAAGAGATGCATTTTCATTATATAATTAAAACTCGGGGTGTCATGTTCTGATACAGACCATAAAACATAAACGATAACATTACAAGTCGTTTAACAAATATATACATATACAGACTTGTAAACAAAACAACTCGATGATTCATCCATCTTACGCCCTTGCGCCACTTCCTGTAATACAAATAAAATTGAGAGGGTCAGGCTTAGGAGCCTGGTGAGCATATAGGGTTTTCAACCCACAATAAATAAATTATATTTAATTTCACCAACCAATCACTATCCCGATTACCCATTCCCGTTATCCTCACTTTACGTCCCTAAAACAACATCTATCTCAAGGGACCTAATCTAGGATTTTCATCGGGATGGACATTACTGCTACAGGGTTTCCTCAACAATAGATATCCACGATGCCTATAGGTTATGAACCTGCTAGCGTTCCACGAGACTGTCTAGAAGGAGTTTGTGGTTGTTATCCATACTCCGTTGAATAAATAGGTCAACAACAACAACATCGAGGCCTCTCATCTGTTTATTACACACCAACTATCTACCCATGTTCTCCCTAACATATTAGTAGATAAAAATATATATTTTTATACGTAGTTTAAAACCTGTATAGCATTTTCATTCAACACATATTTCACATAACAGATGAGGCATACCCACATAACACGTATTTCATAGAAAACAAATCAGATCTATGAGATTGAAGAGAGTGAATATACATTCACGCACATCACAACAAAATTATACACATAACACGTATTTTGTATAAAATACTTCATAATCATGCGTTAGAAGAAAGTAACTACACGCTCACCTGATCAGAAGATGATCGGACAGCACTACGACTTGTAGAAGTAGTAATCCTCAGCAGATCTGGAAGATCTCTACAAAAATCAAACTTCTCGCGGACAGAGTTTCGGCTCGGAAATCGCACTTCTCGGGATCTTCGGGGCTTCGAAACTTGCTTCGGGGCTCGGGAATATTACCGGGACTTCGGGGTTCTTCTGGCACGCAAATCGAGGTAAAACGGGAGAGAGAAGTGAGAAAAATAGCAAAAGAACTCGGCAGCCTCGCATCCTATTTATAGGAGGCTGGAGCCTCGGAGTACACGGGGCGTGCTGGTCCGAAATCGTCACTGCTTACATATCCGAAGTCCTCGAGTGCGAGTGTCGACATACCTCGGTGTACGCGGGGCGTACTTCGGATGAGTCCGATGACTCGTCCTCGGATAATACCAGAATTAAAGATTAAATTTAAATACAAATTATTTAATAAACTTCGTAAATTCATATATTCTTCATACGAACTCCGTTTTCGACGTTCTTTATATCCACGCGAAGGTGAGACTACGCTCTACAACTTTCGTTTAGACTCCTTCGGCTAATTTTGACTTTATTTTTATTATTTATTTGTAATAGTCCGGGACAGAAAATTTTGTTATAAATTCATAACTTCTTCGTTTGACGTCCGTTCTCGCCTAACTTTTTATCGCTTCGATACCAACAACGAGATCTTCGATTCTCGTTTAGATCACTAAGGCTAAATATCGCTCTAACGTAAATTTCACTTTTTACGTCATTCAGCGTTGCCGGTTCTGTCGCGAAACTTCGACAGGTCATAACTTCTTCGTTATAACTCGGATTTCGGCATTCTTTATATCTTCGAAACCTCGTTTCAACTACTACAACATTATCCAAAGATATCAAGTTTATTTTACACTTAAATTTTGACGCTTATTTTTATTGTTAATTAATCAAACCACATAATTAAGCAATTAAGCACAAAACACACAACACTCAAATAATACACTTCTATTATTTCAAAACGGGTTACAAAGGTTAACCTAGACTATTATATCATCATTAATGACAGGCCCAGAAACACATGCGTTACAATTCTCTCCACCTTAGAATGATTCCGTCCCTGGAATCACACATCAACAAACAAATGCGGATAGCGACCCATCATGCCACTCTCCGTTTCCCAGGTGAGATTCGGCCCATTCGTGTGTTTCCATCGGACAAGCACTAACTCGACCATATTGCGTCGCAACTTCTTAGTCTTTCGGTCAATAATTGCCTCTGGTTCTTCAATCAACCTTTTGTTCTCATCGATTCTCAACTCCGAAAGTGGAGTCATGTCAGGAACTTCCCCCGTGAACTTCCTCAAATAACACACATGAAAAGTGTTATGAATTCCATTTAGTTCTTCTGGTAGTTCGAGCTTGTAAGCTTGGTTCCCAATCCTCTGAAGAACTTTAAACGGTGCAATAAACCATGGAATCAATTTTCCCCTTTTACCAAATCTTATAAGTCCCTTCCACAGCGAGACTTTAAGCAAAACCAAATCCCCAACTTCAAAAGTCATCGGTCTTCGCTTTTTGTCAGCATAGCTCTTTTGACTATCCTGAGCTGCTAACATTCTTTCCCTAATTATTTTCAACTTTTCAGCAGTTTGATGAACCATCTCCGGTCCCATAAACTGCCTTTCCTCAGCCTCAAGCCAACAAGACGGCGTACAACACTTTTGTCCATACAAAGCTTGGTAAGGTGCCATCTTAATGCTCGAGTGGAAACTATTATTGTAGGAAAATTCTACCAACGGTAAATGTTCATCCCAGTTACCTAGGATTTCCAAGGTACATGCTCTTAGCATATCTTCAAGCGTTTGTATCGTTCGTTCGCTCTGGCCATCAGTCTGTGGATGGTAAGCTGTACTTAAACACAACTTGGTACCTATTTCCTCTTGTAGACTTTTCCAAAACCTCGAGGTGAAACGGCTATCACGATCCAATACAATCGTTAACGAAACACTGTGAACCCTCACAATTTCCTTCACGTAAGAATTTGAAAGCTTCTCCATAAACCATTTCTCCTTGGCTGCTATGAAATGCGCACTCTTAGTGAATCGATCAACAACCACCCAAATCATGTCATGACCATTCTTTGTTCTGGGCAGTTTAGTGACAAAATCAATAACAATGTCTTCCTACTTACCCATAGGCACAGGCAATGGTTCTAAACTCCCGTACGATTTCTGATGTTGTGTCTTTACTCTCGCACAAGTCACACACTCAGCCACATACTTTGCAACATCAAGCTTCATCGTCGGCCACCGGTAGTAGGGTTTTAGGTCCCTATACATTTTAGTGCTGCCGGGATGAATCGAGTACATGGTTTTGTGAGCTTCTTCCATCAGAAGATCTCTGATTCCTCCTATTTTAGGTATCCAAATCCGATCTTGGAACACCTTCAGTCCATGACTGTTTACACCGAACACTAACGTTTTACCCAAACGTTCCTCCATTCGGTCATTCTTTTCAGAAGCTTCCTCTTGAGCTTTCTTTATACTTTCCACAATGGTCGAGATAACTTCAATTCTCAACGCTCTTGGCCTTTTCCTTTCAAGATTGACTTTCCGACTGAGAGCATCAGCAACAACATTAGCTTTACCGGGATGGTAAAGTATCTCACATTCGTAGTCCTTGAGTAATTCTAGCAAGCATCGTTGCCTCATATTCAATTCCTTCTGATTAAAGAGATATTGGAGACTCTTATGATCAATAAAAAGTTTACACTTCGTGCCATAGCGGTAATGCCTCCATATTTTCAGAGCGAAAACTACCGCTGCTAATTCCAAATCATGAGTCGGGTAATTCTTTTCATGTTCCTTCAGTTGTCGAGAAGCATATGCTATCACTTTTTTCTCTTTGGGTTAAAACACAACCCAATCCAACACCAGACGCATCGCTATAAACAGCGAAGTCTTCAACTCCATCGGGTAGAGAAAGTATCGGTGCCTCGCATAGTTTCTTCTTTAGCTTCTCGAATGCTTCTTTATGCTTCTCACTCCAAGCATATGTAGCTCCTTTGTGGGTCAAAGCTGTCAACGGAGTAGCGATCGAAGAAAAGCCTTGGATAAACCTTCGGTAATATCCCGCTAATCCCAAAAAGCTTCGGATCTCCGTGGGACCTTTCGGTTGTTCCCACTTTATCACAGCTTCGATCTTAGCTGGATCAACCATTATCCCTTCTTGATTGACCACGTGACCCAAGAATTGGACTTCACGAATCCAAAAATCACATTTGGAGAACTTAGCATACAACTTCTCCTTCTTCAAGACTTCTAACACTTCTCGCAAGTGTCTTCCACGCTCTTCTTGGCTTTTCGAATAAATCAGAATGTCATCTATGAACACTATCACAGATTTATCAAGGAACGGATTACATACTCTGTTCATTAAATCCATGAATGCTGCGGGAGCATTGGTTAGTCCAAACAACATAACCAAGAACTCGTAGTATCCATATCGGGTTCTGAATGCACTCTTCTTTATATCCTGCTCTCTTACTTTCAGCTGATGATATCCTGACCTTAGGGCGATCTTCGAGAAATAGCTCGAACCTTGTAGTTGATTGAATAAGTCATCAATCCTTGGCAACGGATATCTATTCTTTATTGTTGCCTTATTCAGCTCTCGATAATCGATGCACATTCTCATACTTCCATCTTTCTTCTTCACAAATAACACTGGAGCTCCCCAGGGTGATGAACTAGGTCTAATGAAACCTTTTTCCAATAACTCCTGAAGTTGCATCATTAATTCCTTCATCTTCGTCGGTGTTGATCGATAAGGTGCTTTCGCAATTGGCGTTGTTCCTGGTAACAAGTCAATTCTGAACTCCACTTGTCTATCAGGTGGTAATCCAGGAAGATCTTCGGGAAATACTTCCAGATAATCACACACCACAGGAATACTCTGCATCACCTTCTTTTCCTTCTTAGCATCAATCATGAATGCTAAATATGATGTACATCCCTTGGTCAAACACTTTCTGGCTTTCATAAGGGAAATGATTCCAGAATTCACTCGGCGTTTGTCCCCATACACCATAAACGATTCCTTCCCAGGCAGGTTCACTTTCACTATCTTCTTCTTGCACAAAATCTCGGCGTCATTGGCGCTAAGCCAATCCATTCCCAAAACGATGTCGAAACCGTTAAGTTCGATAGGCAATAATTCCTCATGGAACTTATTCCCATTCAGATCGATTAAGATGTTTTTCATACCATGGCTAACAGGTACAAAGTTGCCACTAGCAACTTCGACTAATAAAGCATTATCTAGTATATCAACAGGCAAAGCTAGTTTTCTACCAAATTCATGCGATATAAAGGAGTAGTTGGCTCCAGAATCAAATAAAATTTGGGCAGGCAAATTGTTAACGAGAAAGGTACCTGAAGCGACATCAGCTTCATCTTTAACAGCTTCCAGTGTCATCTGGAATGCTCTCGCCTTTAGCTTTGGCGGAATGTTGGGTCTAGCTGCCTCCTTCTTCTTCGGGCAGTCCCTCGACATGTGTCCCTCCTCACCACAACCATAGCAAAATTTCTTAGTGAGGGTACATTCATTGGCATATTGACCTGGCTTTCCACACTTGTAGCATGTGGCCACTACCTCACATTTTCCATGATGCTTCTTCTTACATTTGTCGCACCATTTCGCTTCGCCTCCACTTCCCCTCGAACCAGACTTCGAGAACTTGTTTTTCTTATTGGACCCTGAAGTTCCATCGAGCTTCCTCTTTTCACCAAATTCTATCCTTTCCAGACCCTTTTCCTTCTGCTGGGCCTCCACATTCTTAGCTGCACGAACAGCCGTTTTCAGAGTAGTTGCCATCTTGACTGTCGGACCAAAGTCGGCAGGCAGTCCATTAGCAAACCTCTCAATCTTGGAGAGTTCTGTTGGGTACTAGGTATGGAAATAATTTCATTTTCTCAATGAATGCAGTAGCATAGTCGTCTATGCTCATCCTCCCCTTCTTTAAGTTTTGGAACTCATTGTTCAGATCAATCAGATCTATCTCTGAACAATATTGCACCCTAAAATGTTCCAAGAACTCCTCCCATGACATTTTCAGGGCTTCCCCTCGTGCAATAGTATCTGCCAACAACTTCCACCAACTCAATACTCCAGTCTTGAGTTGTCTAACTGCAAAGACAGTCTTCTGTTTGTTGCTATAGTCGCAACTTTCAAATACCATCTCCATTTCGGAGATCCAATCCATTATCTCAACAGGCTTTGGGCTCCTAGAAATACTTGGCGACTTGGCGCCCAAGAAGTTCTTGTACATTCGCCCATCCTTGTTGCTTCTCCTTTCCGGATTGTTCCTTTGTTCTTCTTGAGTCCCAACTTGACTCATAATGCGACTATTGTTCCCTTCCTCCGATTGCTCGGGAATCAATTCAGGTTCCTCAATAGGTATGATAGGTTCGTCCCTATTATTATGCAACATCTGTCGCATCTCCTCCCTTTGTTCAACTAACATAACCCGAATCATGGCTTGCACCCCAACCATCGTTATTGGTTCTGGTGCTGCTGCTACAACAGGTATTTGCTCAATCACTGGTGGTTGATTCCTGTTTTCATCCGCGTTTCCAACGCCACTACTTGTTCTCACCATTTTTGATCTACACACCGAATAAGGTGAAATTTAGATCTTCATTCATGATAGATTTCAAATCATCCTTATCACTCCGAAACGATTACATGCTAGTTCTAATATCGTATACATACGCTTAGAATCCTAAATACATAAACCTTCAGATCCGGTTGGCAACAAACCGTAGATCCGAACAAATAATATCATATATGGCAACATATAACATTTAACACATAAAAGCATTTTAGGTAACTTTCCTAAAAATAAACTAGTGCTTGTGTCTAAAATTTAACAGACACACACCTCGCAATCTCCACTTAGCATTCTAAGTTTAAGTTTAGAAATCCTACAAATTCCTAGTTCGCTTAAACTAATGCTCTGATACCAACTGTGACATCCCCAAAATCACGGCCAGAAAAGACCGATTTCATTTTGTTGGAATAGTGTCTAAGGCTGCAACTATATTAGGCAAGTATTTGACCCGATTGTGCATGGTCCTTTTAGGTTGCCTTCACCATAGCAACTTGGTAGGATGATTTATTATGATAGAATAGATATTATTAATATATTATGAGAATAATATAAGGAATAATAATATAGTTATTTGATTAATATAAGTCATAGATTAATCAGTATTAATTTGGTGACTTAAGGAGATTAATTAAATAAGAGGGTATAAACTGTAATTTGTTTGATAGTTAAACTTTAGACTGTAAATCCTTATTGGATAGGGGTTGGACGATTTCTAGGCTAGGATAAGCCTCAAAATCGTCCAAGGCATTATCTTGGGAAGGATTTGGATTGCTTTGAGTAATAGTTATCCAACTAGGGTTTGAGTTGTAACCCTTAAGGAGTCTACAAGTATAAAATAGACCCAATGGCAAAGGGAAATCGGTACATCATCTAAAGTAGAGAACCCCTGGCCGAATTCCCTCCTCTCTCCTCTCTCTCAAATCATCCTCTTGTTGGATAAGGTGTCTAAGTCCATAACTTATTTGGTATATACTTGACCCGACCCGGCATGGTCCATTTGGGTTGCATCTCATCCAAACTATTTATGGGTAATTTTATGAGAGTTATACACATATGATTATTAATATATTATAAGTTATAATATATTAATATGAAGTCATGTTATTTAATTAGTCTTAGTCATAAATTAATTATGAATTAATTTAGAAATTAAAATGAAGACTAATTAGATTGTGGGCTATTGGTTTTATATGGTGTGGGCTAACACTCATTTGTTAATGGGCTAGGCTTGTATGGAAGTCCATGGATGATCCATGGAGCTTTTAACCCATGGATCCTTGGAAAAGGAAAGGTCATGGGTTATTAGGGTTTCACCCTAACCATGCACACTATATAAGCATGCTTATGGAGCATGAAATGGTGCCTAAGTGTAACTAGTGAGCTAGTGTGTGTGAGCTTGTGCGTGGCCGAAATATACAAGTGTATACACTCTCTTAAAGTTTTCCAAGAGTTTGTGGTGTTTTGTGATTCCATTTGAGGCATTCACACTATTGGTGCTTGGCCCTCAAACTCCTTGAAACCAAACTCATCAAAAGGTATGTAATCTCTTCTAACTCTTTTATGTTGAAATGTTCCCCATGCCATGTTAGATAGGTTATAAACCTTGGAAAATTATTATTTTGCATGTATTTAGACAAACATAGATCCAAGGTTTATTAGGGTTGCATGCACACTTAGGAAGTATTAGATTGCTCAAAACCCAACAGTGGTATCAGAGCCTAGGCTTGCTTGTTTGGTACTTGATGCAAAATAGTGAAAAAAGTCAAAATCGTTGCTGTGTGCATGATGGACTCGCCGAGTCCATGGGGGGGACTCGACGAGTCCAAGGCAAACTTCAACCTACTCGTCGAGTAAGTTCATGCACTCGACGAGTAGGATCGAAAGAGTGCAGTTTTTCAACTTTTGCTGCTGGAAATGGACTAGAAACATTACCCTAAACCGTTTTGGTGTTATAAAACTTATTTTAGTTGGTGTAATGGTTGTTCTAATCCATTTACAATAGCATATATCAAAATTCCATGATTTTATGTGTTCATATAATTCTTGAAATTTTTGATGATCATGTTCATGTTCTTATGAATTTAGAAAATGATAGGAATTATTTGCTGAATTGTTTAGGATTAATTCTTGATCATTTATGTGTTTTAATGGAGTCCATAATTTTTCCTCAAGTTATGGATTTCCAAAGGTCACCTTTATTTAACACACACTTAAAACACATAAGTTACATGAAAATGAAGAGTCTTCATTTTTATGAACCTTTAATTCATAAGTTATGAAATGAAGAGTTTTGCATAGTTACAAAACTTGCCCTCAAGTTTTGGAATTTGTAAAGTTTCACACACTTTAATAAACTTTAATTCCAACCCTTAGAGTTTTAATAGTTAAAATTCAACCCTTATACTATTTATAACATTAATGGTTAATTATTATATATATGTATAAGAATAAGTCGTTTTACCGTTAGTAGGCCTCAT
The DNA here is from genome assembly GCF_052625555.1 of Lactuca saligna. Classification (NCBI taxonomy): domain Eukaryota; kingdom Viridiplantae; phylum Streptophyta; class Magnoliopsida; order Asterales; family Asteraceae; genus Lactuca; species Lactuca saligna. The sequence goes on from NC_136424.1 coordinate 149,264,341, forward strand.
TCACGAAGCCGGTCTATAAGGTGGCTATAAGGTTGTTGCCTATAAAATGGCGACTTAATGGGTGTATACTCTCACCCACCACTTGCTTGATCGGTGGAGGGTCGTTAGCCGAATGGGTAGGACAATGACTTTAAATTCTCATTAAAAGTATAATGATTATTATAAAGTAACTAAATATTTTTTTATTTAATTCCCAATCTTAGTTACTTTAGGAAAAATGTGAATTTGGTGCTAGCCCATGGAATTCACACTTTATACCTTACCAAGTTGTTGGTGGAGCGTGTGTGGTTAACCGGCACACTAACTTGGACTAGTAAGGACCAAGAAGGGTGACTTAATATTTGTGATAGATCAATGGAGCGTGTGTGGTTAACCGGCACATTGATTAGGTGATAATATTAAGGGTACCAAGTGAATTGGTATGGTTATTCACACCTTGTTTTGTGATCCTTGGCATCCCAGTCACAAAATTTGAGAGGGCACACTCGCGATTGAAACATGCCATTGAAAAGTTTAATGAATCTCAAAAGATCTAGGAATTTCAAATCCAATTAAAACCTAATAAATTATTTCGTTTTTCATGGTGGAAATTGATGAATCGTCATTCGCGTACCTTCAAATATTTTATAGCTTGGATTACGACATCCCTCTTCCAAATTATAAAATATTGTATTGGGTCCTAGCCTTAATATTTCATATTGGGTGTTATATTAAGGACTTTGAATCAACTAACTTGATTTTCTCCCATTATAGATGTCTGGTTTAGACAACTATGATCTTCCCAAATCTCTTGAAGATGGTGTCCCTCAACATCATGTTTCATTTCCTCCACCTCTTCCAATTATTCTCCCTCACCCACAAGTTCTTGAAAAGTTTAAAGTCACTCAATCCCTATTGGCAAGAATAGTCTATGTGTTCTCACATCTTGAAGATAAAGTCACATATTGACAAGTCGGGAGAGTTGGGTGTAGAAGTCTCGTGAAAGTTGGATGTGCAATCACTTTCTTAGTAACATAGTGAGTCTCTTTGGGACTACTATGAGACAGACTATGACACGAGCCTTAATGATCTTATCTATTTGCTTTGTGCTGTGGAATCAGCAATGATTTGGAACACCAGTAAAGCAAATTTTATTAGAAGATCAACTTCCCAAACCTTAAATGGACATTGGCAATGGTAGCATTGGATATCTAGAAAATCATTTCTCTTCCCAATGGAAAGGGATCGGCCATAGTCAACTCGGTTGACCAAATGGTAAAGAGAAAGGCTAAGTCTGAGATAGTCTCATGTGCCATTACCAAAGGGTCTATATGTTTTATTGCCCAAGGGAGGGACATTGATTGCAAAGCTGCCATATTTACCTGAAAGATCATAAGATTGATCAAGTCAAAAAGTTTGACTCTACTTCAGTTAAAGTCCACTGACTAACTCTATTAGGTTTCTATATGGAGACTCTTATTACATAATGTGAATGGGTCAGATGTTGATGTTTTAAGAATCAAAAGAAAAGATAGGAAGCTTAAAGTAAGTATATGTTGATTCTGATTGCGAAGGTGGGTTTCAATCGCATGGTTCGGTAATCAGAATTTTGAGCCGTTGCTTAAGAGTTATAATATATTGCTTATGAATAGATAACAACAAGGTTTTCATGTGGATTGTAAGGATAAGTTTTTCCGCAAAGTTTTAAAATAAAAGAAAAAAAGGGTTTTAATTTTATTTATTTTAAAAATATCCTTACAATGGCATCTGTGGAAAATTGTTTCTTATATGTTCCAGTAATAGCAATATTGGAAAGTGGATTTGATTCTTTCATTTGTGGTAGTGTCTGAATTTAGCAAATGAAGAAAGTTTTTCATCACCCAAGTTTCAATTGGACAAAAACTTGGAATCATACAAGTTGTAGTGTATGATGAATGAGAATTTTCATCTTTGAAAATTAAGACTAATTCTTTGATCACATGTATATGTGAGTTAATTGAAGGACTAAGGAATTAGGTACACTGGGTGTGCACTGGTCAAGGTCCACCACAAAGATTGATTTGTCATGATTTACTAAATATTAGTAAATATGATTATACTTATAAGGTTAAGTATAATTCTGTAACATTGGAAAGGTTACAATGTATGACAAAACAAATGAGAAGAATCAAATTAGGCAGAAAGATAAAAGTTTCTCAAATCTGAAAGGATGGGAGAGTACTTTAGTATTATATTTCATGATCATCTTAATGATTATGAAACCATATCACAAATTCATACTCTAAGGACGTCTTAGTGCATTGTTATGGCTAAGAAGAGAGGTCATGAATTGTTGGATTGGTTAAAATCAAGAAGATGAGTCATACTTCGTTCCAAAACAATTCTTAAAGTCATACTCCATGATTGTAACCTTGAGTGACATAAAGGAAGATTTATTAACACTAGTCAAATGTAAGAGTAAAATGTTTTCTACTCTTGTACATTTGAGATTGGTAAGTTGTGATGTCTTGGATGAGACAAAGACCAACTAAGACCAATTGTGTGAAGTGTTAGTCTTGATAAGAATCCGCACTATCCCTTGAATATTTATTTTGTCAAGGAATGGTTCTTGACTGGGGAAACTTATATGTCAAGGGGACAGTGGGAGCCTTAAACATCCTGAAAGAGTTTCAAGATTTAATCAAGAGTAAAACCTGTAATTTATCACTAGCACACGACTTAAGGTTTGCAACCTATTGTGTTGACATAATTCTTATTTTTGTACCTACTTCAAATAAGTTGAATTTTCATGTGAGTTATCAGAGTTCAACTTGGAAGCGTTGGTGGGCCTTGTGCTACCAAGGTGACAAGAAACTAAGATTGAACAAGTTTAATCCATGTAAGGCTGAATTTGTCACTAACCTTATCTTATGATTATGGTTTTGACAAATTCACATGGATAGGAACTCATACACTATAAAATCTAAGTGTCATAAGGTTTCTCTCCGATTCATGAAAATGATGGTGAGGAAACGCTTTCACTAGGTAGATTTTAAGTAGATAGCAATTGTGTTATTTGCATTTTCAAAAGTCGTTAGTGGAGCGCGTGTGGTTAACCGGCACACTAACATGGACTTGTGAGAAATGGCAAATGACTAAGCAATTGAGACTATGATTACGGCATCCCTTTTCATAGTTCTGAATATTGTTTAGACACACATGTGAGCTATCTAAGAAAGGGTGTATCAATCTAAATTTCAGAAGTCCAACAGATTTCTGGAAATATGTCAGAGCTAGTGGGAGCATAACTGTTATGCTGATAATCATCATGTTAGTGGGAGCATGATTATTACGTTTAGTGTTGCAAGTTAGCAATGTTAATTATAGAAAACAAAGTTTCAATTCGTGAAGTTGCAGGGGTTGAAAAGTCGTTTTGCTATAATTAAGGGAGAGGAAATTATACTTCATTTCAATTTTAAAGCTTAGATTGAGATTTTAATCATCCTTAGTCAAGGACATATATATGAATTTTATGTCTGAATGGTTAGACTTAAGGAAATTCTATATATATTGTGTTCTCAAAATTCAATTATGACTACGGCATCCTTCTTCATAGTTAAATTTTGAAAACATGGCAAATAAAAAAAAATATATTGTAGCAAAAGACTGGTCTAGTATCATGTCTTTATGTCAAACATCATGAATCGTGTCCCATATGCTTCGGATATAGGATCGATTGCATGTGCTATAATATTCATCTTTTCTAAATTTTCCAAATGCTTAAGGCATTGAGAAGGGAAAAGTCTAGAACTGGATATGACTAAAGTGATTAAGCAATTGTCGAGGACAATCTGAGGTCCGCCAAAGATTGGTTGCTCAGGGACATTTGGAAGTATAGTGTTAATTTTGGCAGGACCACATTGACATTTTCTGAAAAAAAAGCAACTCTTGTTCGGAAGTGATAGTCAAAATGGGACTATGGAAATGTCTCCATAGGTGGAAGTTATTCAATCTATGTAAGATTAGAAAACCTTAATGCAAGAAGGATGTTCAAAGCAATGTACTTTGAATATGCGAATTCCGTTCCATAAAGGTTGACCTTCTTTGGAATACTCTGTGATGACTGGTGACAAGGTTTTGGTGACTTTGTGCATAATCATTACAAGAGGAACATTGCATAAAAGTTTAAAATCTAACAGTTTTTTGGTAAATGATAGGAATCGGGGATTCTCACATTTACAATAAGGATTTGGGATTGTGAAGTGAGTATCAATGGAATCATGTTCAATTGATCTACATCACAATGTAAGGATCATAGACAAACATAGTGTGCATACTTGGAGTATGGCATAACTATTGTTTAGAAAACAAAGGGTACATGCTAGGAGCATGGGACGACTGTTGTTTTATTCAGGTCTTAAGTTGATTATTTGAAACATTGAATAATGTGTAATCAATATGGTGATAAATAAAAGGTGGTTTTATTTATATTCAAAAGGGTTCTGAGACCATATTGGATTCGATTATTATTGTGTTTCACTTTGCATGTTTTGACTTCCAAAATAGCTAGGTTATTCTTTCCGAATGACTAAGTTATTTAAACACTCCACAGTCGTTCATATGTTGGAAGTAGGTATGAATCAAGACTGTCATGAATCGGGTTTGTAGATGGTTAAATGGGTCTAGTCATAGCAATGGTTGCTACAACATTCATGAGTGCTCATAAGTTATGAGTATTGGAATAAACCCACGCTCACTTGTATCACTTCATGGAATTTATCTCGAGTGATCGTGAGACGGTAATATCATATAAATCTTCAAACCTAGAGATATGAGTTGTTACCTATGAGTTGGTTGTGCATTGATTGCACGTAAACGCATCAGTAACTTGATGTTATAAAACATGCCTTTGTGTACAATTCAACAAGTAGTAGAACAAGCATATGAGTCGAAGTTTATCTGTTCCTTCTAGAAATAGAAGCGATATCTGGGCCCCTCGATGATTTTGTTGTGGCCTATGTACCGGCCGGTCAGAACTAAATTGATGTGTTCGATTAAGTTCTTTGTCGAACAAATCGGAAATCGGGAAACAAACTGCTGGATAATAAGTACGACGTTGTTCCATGTATTTGTCCGGCTGATATCATGAGGACAGAGGATTATATGATCACTTATCTAAAATGGCGCTTCATAGTTCAACAGAGTCTTCATAGTTCAACGGAGTTTTCAAGAGCTACGATTGCTGGTTGGTTCCTGAAGTAACATATGCAAATATAGTTATTAGACTTATCCAAGTGGGAGTCAGTTGGATAAGGTGTCTAAGTCCATAACTTATTTGGTATATACTTGACCCGACCCGGCATGGTCCATTTGGGTTGCATCTCATCCAAACTATTTATGGATAATTTTATGAGAGTTATACACATATGATTATTAATATATTATAAGTTATAATATATTAATATGAAGTCATGTTATTTAATTAGTCTTAGTCTTAAATTAATTATGAATTAATTTAGAAATTAAAAGGAAGACTAATTAGATTGTAGGCTATTGGTTTTATATGGTGTGGGCTAACACTCATTTGTTAATGGGCTAGGCTTGTATGGAAGTCCATGGATGATCCATGGAGCTTTTAACCCATGGATCCTTGGAAAAGGAAAGGTCATGGCTTATTAGGGTTTCACCCTAACCATGCACACTATATAAGCATGCTTATAAAGCATGAAATGGTGCCTAAGTGTAACTAGTGAACTAGTGTGTGTGAGCTTGTGTGTGGCCGACATATACAAGTGTATACACTCTCTCAAAGTTTTCCAAGAGTTTGTGGTGTTTTGTGATTCCATTTGAGGCATTCACACTATTGGTGCTTGGCCCTCAAACTCCTTAGAACCAAACTCATCAAAAGGTATGTAATCTCTTCTAACTCTTTTATGTTGAAATGTTCCCCATGCCATGTTAGATAGGTTATAAACCTTGGAAAATTATTATTTTGCATGTATTTAGACAAACATAGATCCAAGGTTTATTAGGGTTTCATGCACACTTAGGAAGTGTTAGATTGCTCAAAACTCAACACCTCTTTGCTAGTTGGTGTTTGTAAGCCATTAGAAGAGTGACAATTGTGACTCTAGAGCTCCAAGAACAAGAAGATCATACAAGTGTTTCAAGGTATGCTTCTAATTCTGGTTTTTTTGTTGTTCTTATACCTAGTTAGCCATTAGAAGTCTTGGATTCAATGCATGTTTAATTAGAGAAACCTAGATCCGAGCATTAGGGTTTGTATGCGCACTTAGGAATGTTCTTACGTACATAACCCATCAGTGGTATCAGAGCCTAGATTGGTTTCTATTAAATTGATGCTTGAATGTTTGAATCTTAACTGCAAAATTCGATTTTTGTGTTTCTGAGTCATGGACTCGGCGAGTCGCATAGTGGACTCGGCGAGTTGGCCTGACTCGGCGACTCCAGTGTGGGGACTCGGCGAGTCCGAGCGTCAGGATTAGCCAAAAACGAGATTTTTTTTTCATATTTATCTTGTGGAAACTTACCTTAATCATATTAGATCAACCCTAATCCGATTTGGTGATATATATGACTATATTTTTTATCTAATTGAAGATATTTATCAATTAATAAAATATTTAATTTTCTTATATGATAATTATTAATCAAATATGGATAATTATGTGATTAATTGTTAATTTAAAATTATTTGTTATTTGATCCTTTATGTTTTAAATGTTTAAAATTAGTCCTCAAGTTTTGAAATTTATGTTTTGTGATTAAAAGTTTAATTTAGACAATTTAAATTTCAAACCCTAGAATTTTACAAGTTTAAAATAGAACCCTATACTAATATAATATTACAAGATTAATATCTATATATGTATAACTTAAATGCTAGTCTTACCGTTAGTAGGCGTCATTCACGAAGTCGGGCTATAAGGTGGGTATAAGGTTGCGGCCTATAAAATGGCGCTTAATGGGTGTACACTCACACCTACCGCTCGCTTGATTGGTGGAGGGTCGTTAGCCGAACGGGTAGGATAGGGCAACCTCATCCTCTCATTAAAAGTATGATAAGAAATACTAAGTAACTACATGTTTTCTTAAAATTTCCCAATCTTAGTTACTTTAGGAAAAGTGAATTGATGCAATCCCATGAAATTACACTTTGCACCTTGCTAAGAAGTTAGTGGAGCATGTGTGGTTTACTGGCACACTAATTGGTTCTAAGCGAAGGTGGAAAAGGGCGATTCATTGTTTATCATAGTTCGATGGAGCGTGTGTGGTTTACCGGCACATCGAATAGGTGATCATTACAATGAAGGCACCATATGAATTTGCATGGTAATTCACACCCGCTTTGTGATCCTCGGTATCCCAGTCACAAACATGAGGGGCATATCGAGATTTAAACATGCCATTGAAAAGTTTCAATGAATCTCATCCGAACCTAGGAATTCTCAATACATTTAGGACTTAAAGTTATGTTTTTCATGGTGAAGAATTAGTGAATCGTCATTCACTTACCTTCAAATTGTTTGCATATTAGATTACGGCATCCCTTTTCTAATGTGTAAATATTGTTGTTGGATCCTAGCCCTAATTTTTCTTATTGGGTGATAATTAGGGATTCATATTCTAATCTATCTTTGTCCTTTCTATTTATAGATGTCGAACGCTAACAATGCTGCTGCAAGTTCTTTCACTTTGATGATCCTTTGTCAAAAGGTCACCTTTGATGGAACGAACTTTAGCGAATGGATAAGATACATTCGCACGATTGCTCGCTATGAGGATAAGGAGTATGTCCTCGATGAGAAGCTCGAGAAAATCAACCCCGAAATTGCTTCTCCCGCCGAAATAACCACTTTCGAAACTCACGAGCGTGATGCAACGAAAGTGCATTGCATCATGATCGCGACTATGAACTCCGAATTCCAAAAGTCCTACGAGGACATGTATCCGTACGAAATGCACCAAGACTTATTGGAGAGATACCATCAAAACGTGAGACAAGAGCGTTATGATATTTTCACAAACATGATTTCCGCTAAGATGGGTCATGGAGAGTCTCTTACCGTGCACTTGCAAAAGATGTAAAGGTATGTCGACCGCCTTCGCAAGTTAAATGTTGACTTTGGGGAAGACTTGGCGATCGACATGGTGCTTCACTCTTTGCCTCCAAGCTATAATCAATTTAGGATGACCTATCACATGAACAAAGAAGAGGTCACTTTAAGCAAACTCCAAGGACTCTTGAGGGTCGCTGAGAGCAACTTCAAGGACAAGTCTGTTGCACCAACTCCCAATCTACCTGCTGCTCCTGTCTTGGCAATTAGACAAGGAAAGGGAAAGAAGAGGAACGCTTCGTCAAAGAACTATCGAAAGGTTAAAGCCTGAGATGGTGCCTCTTCTAGTGGGACCAACATTGATCCCGCTAAGCCTTGCTCTAACTCGAAGGAGGCAGAGTGCCACCACTACCACAAGATAGGACATTAGAAGAGAAGCTGCCTGGAGTACCTGCAAGCCATGAAGTAAGGAAAGATCAAGCCATCTTTCGCAGGTATATATACAATTAAATCTAACGATTCATCTCACAATACTTCTTGGGTTCTTGATACCGGTTGTGGTTACCACATTTGTTCTAATGTGCATGGACTAAGAAGAGGTAGAGACGTGGAGCATGGAAGAATAAATCTAACCATGGGGAATAGAAGATCGTCGCTTGTGACCAAGATTGGAGTGTATTCTTTAGTGCTTAGGAATAGTTTATCTTTAGATTTGAACAATTATTGCTATTTGCCAGAAATGGCTAGAAACATCATTTCTTTTCATGGTTTGTTTAGACAAGGTTTTAGATTTTCTTTTAATAATGAGTATGGTTCTATTTTAGCTTATCTAAATGGTGTCTTTTACTTTGAAGCTATACCATGTAATGGAATTTATGAAGCTGTTATGATTGTTGATAACTTAGGAAATGATGTTTTGTACTTGGATTCTTCCAATAGTATGGATAAGGCATCCTTATGGCATTGTCGTCTTGGACATGTCAACAAGAAACGCATAGCCCAACTCCAAAAGGATGGAGTGTTGGAGTCATTCGACCTTAGGGAAGATGACACATGCGAGTCTTGTTTACTTGGAAAGATGACTAAGTCACCCTTCACAAGTACGTGCGAAAGGGGTGAGGGTCTATTGGACCTCATACATACTGATGTGTGTGGACCGTTTAGATCTACCACGAAGGATGGAAACCGCTTCTACGTGACTTTTACCAATGATTATAGTAGATATGGGTATATCTACTTAATCAAGCAAAAGTCAGAAACTTTTGAAAAGTTCAAAGAGTTCAAGAATGAAGTGGAGAATCAAGTGGGCAGGAAGATCAAGCTGCTTCAATCCGATCGAGGAGGAGAGTACCTAAGTCTTGAATTCCACGATTATCTCAAGGATTGTGGAATAGTTTCACAATTAACGCCACCTAGGACACCACAATTGAATGGTGTGGAAGAAAGGCGTAATCGAACCTTGTTGGACATGGTTCGCTCTATGATGAGTCGTGCTTCACTATCTATCTCTTTTTGGGGGTATGCCTTAGAGACTGCCGCCCATATCCTTAACCGAGTCCCTACTAAGAAGGTTACCAAAACACCTCACGAGATGTGGATGGGGAAAGCTCCTTCGTTAGCACATATCAAGGTTTAGGGTTGCGAGGAATTCGTATGACGAGATACTCACGACAAGCTCGAACCTCTTAGTGAGCGATGTATTTTCATCGGCTACCAGCAGAAATCCTTTGGATATCTCTTCTATAAACCGAAGGACAATGTTGTCTTTGTTGTGAGGAGAGGAGTTTTCCGAGAGCGAGAACTCATAAGCCAAGGAGACAGTGGGAGGCAAATTGATCTTGAAGAGATTCAAGAGTTGGTAGATGAAGGAACCTCTGCCGCTGGCGCTCAACCCAAGGAGGAAACTCCGGTTGAACCAATTGACGTATCATTACCTCTTAGACGTTCCGAAAGAGTTAGGTTTCAACCCCAGTTGTATGGTTTTCATATTACTACCGAAGGGGACACGTATATTAGTGATAGTACACTAATAAACCTTGATGAACCTAATAGCTATAAGGAAGCCATGGCAGGCCCGGAGTCTACAAAATGGAAAGAGGCAATGGATAGCGAGATCCAATCCATGTATGATAACCAAGTTTGGAATTTGGTTGATAATGTGCCTGGACGTAAGACCGTTGGGTGCAAATGGATCTTCAAGAAGAAGACCGACGTGGATGGAAAATTACACACATTTAAATCACGATTGGTTGCGAAGGGCTTTACTCAAACTCCCGGAGTTGACTATGATGAGACCTTCTTACCAGTTGCGAAGATAAAGTTTATTAGAGTGATGCTAGCAATTGGCGAATTTCATAATTATGAGATTTGGCAAATGGATGTCAAGACCGCTTTCCTTAACGGAAAGTTGGCTGAGGATGTTTACATGGATCAGCCAGAGGGGTTTGTGGATCCGAAGCATCCGAATAGAGTGTGTAAGCTTGAGAAGTCCATTTATGGACTAAAGCAAGCGTCTCGCGGATGGAATCTTTGCTTCGATGAGAAAGTCAAAGAATTTGGATTTGTATGAAGCGAAGATGAATCGTGTGTATATGTCAAAGCCAGTGGGAGTGTAGTAAGCTTCCTCATTCTATATGTCGATGACATATTACTCATAGGAAACGACGTCCCGACTCTGTAGGAAGTTAAGTCCTGGCTCGGGAAGTGCTTCGCTATGAAGGACCTCGGAGAGGCTTCCTATATTTTGGGAATAAGGATAGTAAGAGAAAGAAGTAAGAAAATAATAGGACTTATTCAGAACACTTACTTAGAAAAGGTACTGAAACGTTTTAGTATGGAAAAATCGAAAAAGGGAGAGTCACCGATACAAAGCAATGCCAAGTTGAGTAAGACTCAAAGTCCGAGTACCGAAGCTGAGATAGCTGATATGAGCCAAGTTCCATATGCTTCCGCAGTTGGCTCAATCATGTACGCTATGACTTGTACTCGCCCTGATGTAGCCTTTGCTTTGAGCATGGTTAGTAGATATCAAGGGAACCCTGGCAGAGCCCATTGGATTGCGGTGAAGAATATCCTTAAGTACCTTCGGAGGACGAAGGAATGGTTCTTAGTTCTCAGAGGGAGTGATGACTTGAAGGTGCGAGGGTATAGTGACGCCAGTTTTCAGACCGACAGGGACAACTACTGTTGGTAGTCGGACTGGGTCTTTACCTTAAATGGAGGAGCAGTAACTTGGAAAAGTTCCAAGCAGGAAACCGTAGATGATTCAACGTGCGAATCAGAGTACATTGTAGTGAACGAAGCGTCGAAGGAGGCAATATGGTTGAAGAACTTCATTGGTGATCTTGGAGTTGTACCTGCCATAAAGGAGCCCATGGATATTTTATGTGATAATGAAGGTGCGGTTGCCTTGACCAAGGAACCAAGAGATCATGGTAGATCACGACATATCGACAGAAAATATCACTTTATTAGACATCGTGTAGAAGGACAACTCGTAGTAAATAGGATATCATCATAAGATAACCTAGCAGATCCGCTTACGAAGGGACTGAGTAGGGTTGAGCATTTGCAACATGCTAGGAGTATTGGGCTGAAGGATGATATTAGCATAGATTAGATAGTATTAGAAACGTGTAATAGATAAATGTAATTAACATTTGATGATTAAATAAAGGAGTTTTATTTATAAGTAATTTTACTGTCTTATGTTAATTGTTTAACTATTGTTTCACTTTGCATGTTTTGACTTCCAGAATAATTGAGTTTATTAAGAATAATCGAATTGTTCAAATAGTCCACAATCGTTCATATGTTGGAAGTAGGTATGAATGAAGATTGTCATGAATAGGTGTGCAGAGTGTCTAAATGGTTTTAGACATAGGAAAATATTGATGCAACGTTCATGAGTGCTTATGAACTAGTTTTGAGCATTGGAACAAACCCGTGCTTCTTGGAATCACCTTATGGAATATGATAGTAAATGGGTGATCGCAAGACGATAATATCATATAGTCTTAAAACCTAGATATATGGTTTGTTATTGGTTAATTGACTGTACATTGATAATGCAAAAACGCATTGGTAACTCGATGTTATAAAACGCATTGTTGTGTGTAGTTGGTTAATGAATAAGTAAATGCATATAAGTCGAAGTTTATCTGTAACTTTTATCCTTTGAAGGAAAAAGTGATATCTCGGCCGCTCGATGATTTGATTTGACTTATGTGCTGGGCCCGGTCAGAACTGAATTGATGTGTTCGATTAATTTCTATGTCAAATAAATCGGAAATCGAGAAACCAAATGCTAGACTAGCCATGCCATATAATTGTCAGCATGATATCTAACGGAGGACTGTACGATCCCTTATCTAAAGGACAAGATTGATTAGATCAGAGTTTGACAGCGTCTTTGAGAGCTACGATTGCAAATCGAAATGTACCTGCGCATATAGTTACTAGACTTATCCAAGTGGGAGACTGTTGGAATAGTGTCTAAGGCTGCAACTATATTAGGCAGGTATTTGACCCGATTGTGCATGGTCCTTTTGGGTTGCCGTCACCATAGCAACTTGGTAGGATGATTTATTATGAGAGAATAGATATTATTAATATATTATGAGAATAATATAAGGAATAATAATATAGTTATTTGATTAATATAAGTCATAGATTAAGTAGTATTAATTTGGTGACTTAAGGAGATTAATTAAATAAGAGGGTATAAACTATCAATTGTTTGATAGTTAAACTTTAGATTGTAAATCCTTATTGGATAGGGGTTGGACGATTTCTAGGCTAGGATAAGCCTCAAAATCGTCCAAGGCATTATCTTGGGAAGGATTTGGATTGCTTTGAGTAATAGTTATCCAACTAGGGTTTGAGTTGTAACCCTTAAGGAGTCTACAAGTATAAATAGACCCTATGGCAAAGGGAAATCGGTACATCATCTAAAGTAGAGAACCCCTGGCCGAATTCCCTCCCCTCTTCTCTCTCTCAAATCATCCTCTTTGATAGTTGGTGTTTGTAAGCCATTAGAAGAGTGACAATTGTGACTCTAGAGCTCCAAGAACAAGAAGATCAAACAAGTGTTTCAAGGTATGCTTCTAACTCTGGTTTTGTGTTGTTCTTATACCTAGTTAGCCATTAGAAGTCTTGGATTCAATGCATGTTTAATTAAAGAAACCTAGATCCGAGCATTAGGGTTTGTATGCGCACTTAGGAATGTTCTTAGGTACATAACCCATCACATTTATGATTTTTAAAATAATTTCAGAGTAAATCCTTTTGATTTAAAAGTGTTGCGGAATTTGTTCCCAAAACAAAACAAGATAAAATAATATTTATCAAAGCATTTCATCAAGAGATGCATTTTCATTATATAATTAAAACTTGGGGTGTCATGTTCCGATACAGACCATAAAGCATAAACGATAACATTACAAGTCATTCAACAAATATATACATATACAGACTTGTAAACAAAACAACTCGATGATTCATCCATCTTACGCCCTTGCGCCACTTCCTGTAATACAAATAAAACTGAGTGGGTCAGGCTTGGGAGCCTGGTGAGCATATAGGGTTTTCAACCCACAATAAATAAATTATATTTAATTTCACCAACCAATCACTATCCTGATTACCCATTCCTGTTATCCTCACTTTACGTCCATAAAACAACATCTATCTCAAGGGACCTAATCTAGGATTTTCATCGGGACAGACATTACTGCTAAGGGGTTTCCTCAACAATGGATATCCTAAAGGCAACCATGAGGGGGATAGAGTACCCCGGTGAACACATCGTTCACAACGCCTACAGGTTATGAACCTGCTAGCGTTCCACGAGACTGTCTAAAAGGAGTCTGTGGTCGTTATCCATACTCCACTGAATAAATAGGTCAGCAACAACAATATCGAGGCATCTCATTTGTTTATTACACACTAACTATCTACCCATGTTCTACCCAACATATTAGTAGATAAAAATATATATTTTTATACATAGTTTAAAACCTGTATAGCATTTTCATTCAATACATATTTCACATAACAGATGATGCATACCCACATAACACGTATTTCATAGAAAACAAATCAGATCTATGAGATTGAAGAGAGTGAATATACATTCACGCACATAACAACAAAATTATACACATAACACGTATTTTGTATAAAATACTTCATAATCATGCGTTAGAAGAAAGTAACTACACACTCACCTGATCAGAAGATGATCGGACAGCACTACGGCTTGTAGAAGTAGTAATCCTCAGCAGATCTGGAAGATCTCTACAAAAATCGAACTTCTCGCGGACAGAGTTTCGGCTCGGAAATCGCACTTCTCGGGATCTTTGGGGCTTCGAAACTTGCTTCGGGGCTCGGGAATATTACCGGGGCTTCAGGGTACTTCTGGCATGCAAATCGAGGTAAAACGGGAGAGAGAAGAGAGAAAAATAGCAAAAGAACTCGGCAGCCTCACATCCTATTTATAGGAGGCTGGAGCCTCCGAGTACGCGGGGCGTACTGGTCCGAAATCGTCACTGCTTACGCATCCTAAGCCCTCGAGTGCGAGTGTCGACATAACTCGGTGTACGCGGGGCGTACTTCGGACGAGTCTGATGACTCGTCCTCGGATAATACCGGAATTAAAGATTAAATTTAAATACAAATTATTTAATAAACTTCGGAAATTCATATCTTCTTCATACGAACTCCGTTTTCGAAGTTCTTTATATCCACACGAGGGTGAGACTACGCTCTACAACTTTCGTTTAGACTCCGTCGGCTAATTTTGATTTTATTTTTATTATTTATTTTTAATAGGTTGGGATAGAAAATTTTGTTATAAATTCATAACTTCTTCGTTTGACGTCCGTTCTCGCCTAACTTTTTATCGCTTCGATACCAACAACGAGATCTTCGATTTTCGTTTAGATCACTAAGGCTAAATATCTCTCTAACGTAAATTTCACTTTTTACGTCATTCAGCGTTGCCGGTTCTGTCGCGAAACTTCGACAGATCATAACTTCTTTGTTATAACTCGGATTTCGGCATTCTTTATATCTTCGAAAACCTCATTTCAACTACTACAACATTATCCAAAGATATCAAGTTTATTTTACACTTAAATTTTGATGCTTATTTTTATTCTTAATTAATCAAACCACATAATTAAGTAATTAAGCACAAAACACATAATACTCAAATAATACACTTCTATTATTTCAAAACGGGTTACAAAGGTTAACCTAGACTATTATATCATCATTAATGACAGGCCCAGAAACACAGGTGTTACATTTTCTAACTTCTAGTGGTTACTTGTAATCTTGTTCTTTTTATGATAATTATGATAACCTCCACGACCTCGGTTAGACCTATGACTATTATGATTATATAATGTTGCATTCACTTTAGGGAATGCACTAGAACCGGTCATGATTGATAGGTGATTTTTCATCAATAACTTATTTATTTTTGTTTAGTCACAAGAAGAAAGATATGAGATTAATTCAGATTCTTTTTTAAATCTTTCTTCCGATATTGTTGCTTCATGAGGATCTTGGTGACATGGAAAGTAGAGAAAGTTTTCTCTAGCATAACATAGTTTTCCATAGTGAAAATACTAATCAAAATAAAGACTTGTAACTTAAGGAATTTTTAGTTAATAAATTTCATAAAATAATATGTAATCATTGTACATGTGAAATTATAAAAAATACATACTTGAAAATAACAAGAGCGATAAAGAGTTAGAGCTTTATGGTAGAGTCGTGCTGATAACGTGTTATAAAATATGATCAAATAACAATATAAATTATAGAATAAAGAAAGACATGAGAGTAGAGAGAACTTTTATTCCAATACTTGTAATGAAAATCATCAAACTTTACAATACATAATATTCACTATTTATACTAGACAAAGAAGATGAAAGGTGATATATGATATGAATGCTCATTATAGTGGTGTATAATTACACTCATAAAACTCATAATGATGTTTGCTATAATCTCCACTAATTATGGAGAGTAATGAGGGAATAAGGAGAATCCAATAGTCATTTACTAAATAATAATTCATAACATTTCTCTAATTAATAACTATTTAAAAAAATGCAAATTAATTGAAAATAATATCAATAGTTTTCTCCTCCAATGAGCGGAACAAAGAGCGTAATATTAATAGGGCCGGTGAACAAGAAAGTTTAAAAAGATGATATGTTAAAAGTGACATTTTACAAACCAAAGTTATATATATATATATATATATATATATATATATATATATATATATATATATATATATAGAGAGAGAGAGAGGGGGGGGGGGGGGGGGGGAAGTTTAATAGAGAACCATAATTATTGGTTCTTCAAGGAACCAAATCTTTTTTTCAATTTCTAGAGCTTATTCTTTATAAAAAAAATCTAAATTTATATATTAACATCGTGAATGCGAAAAATATTTTTCGGATTCACCGTGTGATTCCGGATTCACCATTCATGTTGTGAATTTTCAAAGATTCAAATTGTGAATTTGACGTAAAAAAATCGAATTTCATATCATTGGAAAAATGATAAAAAGTAATGAAATTCTATATTTTTAGTTTTGTTTTGTGATAAAAAATAAGTTCTAAAAATTGAAAAAAAGATTGGTTCCTTAGTTAATTATGGTTCTCTATTGAACCTCACCCTATATATATATATATATATATATATATATATATATATATATATATATATATATATATATATATATATATATATATATATATATATATATATATATATATATATATATGGTTAGGTTATAATGTGGATTGTAATTATTCTGTGGATGTAAGGATCCTTTGTGGTCCAAGCATTTTTCCTAAATTACATTATATTTAAATATGGAAATTATCGGATTTCAAAGGATAATTAATTTTTTTAATTTTAAAAATTATGATTGTTTTTAGTTAATTCAAATCGAACATATTTTTTTAATCATAAACGATCTCATTTTGATAGAATGGTATTCAGACAGAATACATATTCAGATTGAATGAACATTTTGAAAAATTACAGAATTTTGAACCATGAGTTGATGAATAATAAAAAAAATTACATTAAGTTTTATAGAATACGAATACAATTACTAAAAATTACATTTATTGTTAAAGAATAAAACTAAAAAAACTTTTAAATCGGGAAAGAAAACATCAAAATATAACAAAGACACTAATACATTCTAAAAGAATAATGTTGCTTAGAATCACTTTTAATTTTGTGGTCCGTCCTTCAGGTATCAACATTTGTGAAAACAAAATCAAATTGTAGTTTAGAATCCAATAATGCACTAGCAAATGAAAAATAAAAAAACTAAATTCCTTTGGAAAATATGCGGACTTGTGAATTGTATCAAAACCAATAACCAAGAATTGTAGAACATGCATAAATCAGTGAGAAAATATACATATTCCATTCCAACTGAATTGGAATTCGTGATTCCATTCCAATAGAATTGGAATTCAAAGATTCAATTACGAAATCTGGAAAAAAAAAATTAGAAACTGAAATAAATCAAAAGAATAAACTGAAATAAATCAAAAGAAGTTGTACAAATTTTGCAACTTCTTATGATAGGAACACCATCTTCTCTTCAAATCACACGTTCTTCACATATTGCAGCTGCCACCTCAGCATACACTTCATGTTCCTAACAAACCATGTATTAAAGATTACAAAAGAGATTGCAAAAGGCGCAAACTTGATTCCAATCAATGTAAAATTCACTACCTGGCGAAGAACCCTTGCAACAATTTCTTCAGCAGTGTCATTAGCAACCACAGGAATGATTCTTTGGGCCAGAATTCAACCCATGTCATAGTTCTCATCAACAAAATGGATCGTAGGACCCGAATATCTTCTCAAATAATAGAAAAACAAAAACACATAAGAGAATATATGAGGCAAAATACATCAAAAAGAAAGATTGTAAAGAGGTTAAGAACATTCATTACTTAGCTCTAGAAGCAATAACAACTTTACCCACTTTCATACCTTAATACCCTTTGCCTGCAAAAGCAGGAACACCAAATTTTGTTGAAAATTATTCTTTGGCATTACATTGAACACTTGTAAGGCATACTGAAATGACCTTTACCCTTTACCAATTTCCAATAATAAGAATTCCGCATATGAATTAAATCTTATTAACAATTGCATATGAGATTGATAATGAAAAAGGAACAACATTTACGGAAACCCATTTGAATTTCAAATAAAAAATGAACAGGGGAATCGATTGCGTATTGGAATCGATGAGAACGTGTATTTGTGAGAAAGAAGGTAAAAGACAGTGAGGGATATCATACCGTAGGGTTTTGGCGATGAAAGTTCGAGCAGGTGGAAGAAAATTCGTTCCTTCTCTCTGTATTAAGGGCATCTCACAGAATCCTTGCATAAACCTTTGAGCTAATTGATTATTCGCGTTTCGATCTCCATAACTTGGACACCCAATTTCACCCACTATGATTCCCATACTTGTGAATCCGTTCTTTTGTATGGCCCAGACAAGGGTATCGTAGTTGGCATCAAACATATTTGTGTAGGTGGTGTCGCCGTCGTTCACCGAAGTCGCGTTTTCGTCGAAGAGCACATATTACATCGAAAAATTAGAGTTAATGTAGAGGCTTATGAAAGGGTAGATGTTGACCGTGAATGGAGATCTATTTTCGTTTAGGAATTTGGTGAGTTTGATCATCTAATCTCGCAGAATCCTTCATCACACGTCGATTGAACGAGACTGGATGGATACTGTGAATGTGAATGAAAAAGGCAATAAGGTTTTAAACAAAGTAATTGCCTAAATTAAAGGATAGATGGTTTAATTAATTATTTATTAAAATTAAATAATATTTAGCTCATATTAATCCCTACATCCACACAATATTTGTTAATCTACATTTGAACCTACCTACCTCTCTCTCTCTCTCTCTCTCTCTCTATATATATATATATATATATATATATATATATATATATATATATATATATATATATATATATATATATATATATATACGGTTAAGTTCATATGAAACCACTATATTTTGCGAGATGGAGAGACGCAATCTTAACCATTCATTTTGTAATTTTAAATGCAAAATAATTGAAAATATTTGAATTTTTTTAAAATAATATTTTCGTCACTTTTTTATGAATAAATAAATAAATTAATTAATTAATTAAAAAAATAAAATAAACTACGGTTTTTTTAAATATCAATGAAATATTATAGTAAAATATTAGAATATTCTAGTAGAATATTAGAATAGTTTACATATCTGATAAATCTACTAAAATACTAGAATATTCTAACATTCTCGAAATTAAATTGTAATATTTACAGTATAATATTCTATTAAAACATTTCACATATTTAAAATAAACGATAATTTATTTTATTATTTTTATTTTTTTAGGTAAATAAAATGACAAAAATAATAATTAAAAAAAGAATTTTCAAAATTTTCATTTTATTTTGCATTTTAAAATTATTTTTAGATTACGTCTTATGGTTTCACAAAATTAATATTGTCTCAAATAAACCTAAACTTTTATATATATATACATATATATATATATATATATATATATATATATATATATATATATATATATATATATATATATATATATATATTACTCGGGATAAACAAGAAAGTTTCGAATGTTAATACGTGACATTTTACAAAGTTGTGGGATGATAATTGTCAGGTGGATAGATGGGGTAAGCACTAAAGTTCAGAAAACCGGCTGGATGAAATTGATATTTTACATAATTTAAAGTCGAGAATGTTAAAATATTTTATAAAGTTGAGGGATGGTAACTATAGAAAAATCAAATTATATATATATATATATATATATATATATATATATATA
This sequence comes from Lactuca saligna, assembly GCF_052625555.1. NCBI lineage: Eukaryota > Viridiplantae > Streptophyta > Magnoliopsida > Asterales > Asteraceae > Lactuca > Lactuca saligna. The sequence continues at coordinate 149,284,314 of NC_136424.1, forward strand.
TATATATATATTATAATGAGTTAACAAGTTTATAAAGTAAAGAATAAAAGTGACATTATTAAAATGTTCAAAGTTGAAAGGGTGAAAATCACAATTTACAAAATAGAAAGGTAGAAAATATTATTTTATAAAGTAAAAAGATAAAAAAATATTCATGGATTTCTAACCACAACCTATACATTCATTTTTTTTTTTACATTCTTTTCAAGCTATGTTCTAAAGAAAAGAGGAACATCTATTTCATTTTTTTATTACATCCTATATTGACTTGTCAATAAGACGAGTTTGGAACGAATCTTTCATGACCCAAACCATTTTACAAATTTGAAAGTATGATTTAACCATTATACAACTAGTCAGTATCCATGAAAATCATAGCTAAAAAAGAAAAACACTATTGATAATTTAAAATCATAATAACAAATTAAATATTTATAAAAAAAATATTAATTTTTAAAAATAGATGTTTTGTGTGTGATTTTCATTATTTAATATATATATATATATATATATATATATATATATATATATATATATATATATATATATATATATATAATAACAAATTAAATATTTATAAAAAAAATATTAATTTTTAAAAATAGATGTTTTGTGTGTGATTTTCATTATTTAATATATATATATATATATATATATATATATATATATATATATATATATATATATATATATATATAACAAAATCTTTTTATTAATATCCGATCTACATGTATAGATATTTAACAAAATCATTATTTTGTACAATGCAATATAAATTTGAATAGACGGTAATATAATGAACATAACATAATAAATTATAAATTAAAATGGTGAATGAAATTTGATTTATTAAAATTAGCTAAAATATGATATAAAAAATTAAATCTATAAATACATGTGTGATGTGACGACGATAAATAGTATTTTTCAGCAAATAGTTCGAGTGACGATTTGTTTGCTTTTAGTGAACGATGAATATTTGAATATATGTTTTTAATATCACTGATTAGTTTTCGTGAGGAGATTAGTTTTTCTTTCTGCGATAAATATTTTCATCAAGGTAGATATTTTGTTTTCAGTCATGATCTTCTCTCTTTACTTTTAATATGAAAGTCATCTATGAAAGGCATTATATGGAAGTCTTAGTCGTTTATGTAATTTGTTTAGTATTTTTTTTTATTGATTTAAAGATAAAAATATTAATATTAGATGTTATATGTATACAAGTTGTGGTTTATGTATTTTCATTTTGGATATGCATGGAATACGGATGGATTGAGGGGTTGTGAGTGGTTGTATTTTAAACGATTAGTTTCTTTAAAAAAATATGGCATATTCCAAATAAAACAATAATTCACAAATCAATTTTACTATTACCTTTAGACTAAATTTAGCATAAATCGGCTATGATGACTAATTGTGGGGTTTATTAAAACACTATTCCGGGTGTAGTTTTTTTTTTTTTTTTTTTTTTTTTTTTTTTTTTTTTTTTTATCATCTATAAACATAATTTTTAAAAAAAGTCAATAAATAATTAATAATGTTATCTTCATATGAAAGTATTCATAGATAAAAGTTCTAATGAACCAGGATATATATAATCTTCAATTCTTCATCACTTTTAAATGCCACCTCAACCAATCCATCAAGTATTTAAATGCTTTGCCTATGGACATTTATTAAAGTCTTATTTTTACAATCAAAATTTTCATTTTTAATTAAATTAAAATATCATTTTCATAAAATCAAAAGTTAAGAAAACTAATTTGTTTAAATATAATTAATTGGAAAACAGAATATTATAATATAAAGATGAAACTCCAATGTTGCTGATGAGAGTGTGCAGTCACACATTCACCCTCCGTGATCACCGGAAGTACCTGAAAAACATTTAATATACAATTGTAATACAAAACGTAGTGAGTTCTCCTAAAATATCACACACCACAATATATACACAATGCAGGCACACATGAGCCTCCAGTCTGACTGGATCACCTCGTAAGACCTACAGTACAATTGGACTGCTCTCCTAAGTATACAGTCTGACTAGACCGCCTCACAAGGCCTACAATACACCTGGACCGCTCTCATTGCCCTCCCATCAATGACTGAACCACCTCACACGCCTATGTCATACAGTTGGTCTACACCTGGCCTACAACATACCGTTGTTCCACTCGGGTATCTCGGCCTACCGCACACAGCAGGACCGCCTCAACTACAACCTGATATATCGACAGATAAACAAGCAATCAATCAAGAACATGAACACATCCAACTATCTACATTAATATACAATTCTAACAACCTAGTACCGTTGTGGTACAACTTGAAGATCACTAATGAATGCATAGTTATATATAATCAGAGGTTAGATAGACATACAAACAGATGGTCCCACTCTGTAGCCACAACCCAACAAGGAACATGCAAGAAAGCCTAGATCAAGAGTTCTCATGCTATCCTACATGAGTAAATGCAACCCTAGGGTACTCAACTAGACGATCTTCTACATTCTAGTACTCTAACTAGTATCCCACTAGTCATATATCCTAGCATACAAGGATATACATTGTAACACATAGTATAGTCAGGAAACTTACCTGAAATACAAAACTAGAGAAACATTGTTTCCATCTCAACTCCTTGCACTGGAAAAATTCGTGAACCGACTATCACCCAACAGAGGTCACACCTTAATCAACAACCAAATCCTATAAATGAGACCCAAGGTTAAACCTATAAAAAGTCAACAGCCAATTCAAACTCAACACAACTAGCCACTACAACGTTTCAGCCTGACGACAAAAACAGTCGCCACATTGTGGTGATGAAACCATCATGTCTTAGCATCTTCTTTGAACAACTTAATAGATTAAGTTCTTAATCTCTTGAACTACTCATCCATACTTTCTAGAAGGCTTTCTTGCATTCAAATACATCATAAAAATCCTTACTTTACGGACATGCATGTCCACAAGGTGTGAATAACCATGCAAATTAGTTTGGTACTCTCAAAGTCATTTATCACCTAATCAATGTGTCGGTTAACCACACACGCTCCATTGATCCATGATAACCTATGAGCTACCCATTTCCACCTTCATTAGTCCTGTATTAGTGTGCTGGTTAACCACACACACTCCACTAACGACCAATAAGGTGCAATGTGCAATTTCATGGGTTAGCATCTGTAGCACCTGGTTCCTGGTATGTAATCTTATTTGAGTATTTTCCATTTTTAGACTTGGACTCGGCAAGTCATAGGTCCGATTCGCCGAGTAGGGACGAGACCCAGGACACGTTTAAGTTGGCGACTCGGCGAGTCCATATCCTGGACTCAGCGAGTCACCGCTGTTGGATGAAACCCTAAGTTTTAGGGGTTTGCACCCTATTTAAACCTCATATCCGCCTCTTGCCAGCCCCCATTAACCCCCAGAGCTCCCAACCCTCGTTCTAAGCTTGTTCCTTGAGGGTTTGAGGCTATTGTGTGTGTTCTTGAAGGCTTTGAGGCAAGAAGGGGAAGAAGATCAAGAGGAAGAAGAGCCATCCAAGCATCATTGTGTTTTTCAGTAGTTTCATTGAGGTATATCCCATTTTCCCCCCTGTTTCTATGCTTAAGGTTTCATTTAAGACACTCTTGAGCCATTCCCAAGCTAGTATGTGTATAATGTTTCGTAATAAGTTGATTGGCCTCTAGATCTCGGCAAGATTGAGCTCCAGGAGCTCAGATCTGTTAGCTTTATGGACCCATGTGGCTTGTTCATCTTAGATCTACCCTTTTGAGGCATTTTGAACCCTAAAATCCATATTGGTGAATATCTACACGTAAAGTTGGAAACTTTACGTGTGATTCATGTCTTAGAAGCCAAAACCTATGAATGGCATGGACTAAAATCGAACAAATCGGTGTATTTAATGGATGCATGGCGATGACTCAGTGAGTCGTTCATGCGACTCGACGAGTCTGCTCGCGTGTCACCGAATTTGTCCCTTTATGTTGTATCGAGTTTGAGCAGTGAGTCACAGGGTGTGACTCGGTGAGTTGGAAGCTGAACTTACCCATGGTAGGACTCGGCGAGTCATGGCCTGGCTCGGCGAATCCAAGGCAATCTTCATAGATCAAGAACAAACTCGGCGAGTTGTTCATACAACCCAGCGAGTCTAAGCATGAGTGTTCATCAGATGAAGATGAACTCGACAAGTTGTTCATACAACTCGGCGAGTAGGACAAAGAACTTCAATGTCAGTTTAGAAGAAGAACTCGTCGAGTCATAGCCTAACTCGACGAGTAGAATTAGGGACTCAGGACAATCGTCTGGATAGGGACTCGGCGAGTCGGGTCAACTGAAAGTTGACTCTGACTTTGACTTAGGGCTAGACCAGGGGTAAAATGGTCATTTTACCCAAAGGACAGTTGGTAGTGTGTGATTGAGTATGTTGTGGGAATTGCAGTCGGAGGATTTCCGGAGCAACAGCAGCAGCAGTCAGCCAGTTCCCGATCAGTTCAGCAGCTACTTTGAGGTGAGTTACCTTCCAGTAGCGGTGGGTCTAAGGCCACAATGCCGGCCCACCAGTAGGAGATGTGTGATTAGATGATTGTCTTTGTGATATTCATCTAGGGTTGCTACTACTGTGTTATGTTATGTGTTGGTGACAGTAGGGGGAGATAGTCCCCCAGAATACCGGTCGATAGGGCCGAAGGGGCGGTTATGCCCAGCCATTTTAGATAGACTATGTGATATATGTGTTATGTGGTAGTAGTAGGGGGTGAAATAGTCCCCGGTATCCGGTCGAAAGGACCGAAGGGGAGGCCACACCCAGATCTGCTAGGCAGTATCCGGTCGAAAGGATCGAAGGGGAGGCCAGCACCCAGATATGCTAGGCAGTATCCGGTCGAAAGGACCGAAGGGGAGGCCAACACCCAGATATGCTAGGCAGTATCCGGTCGAAAGGACCGAAGGGGAGGCCAGCACCCAGATATGCTAGGCAGTATCCGGTCGAGAGGACCGAAGGGGTAGGTCGGGCACCCATATATGCCTGACAAATTTATGTATGTTATGTGATTATGTGGTATGTGGTACAGTGGGGGAACTCACTAAGCTTTGTACTTACGTTTTATAGTTTTGTTTTCAGGTACCTCTTCTTCGAAGGGGAAGGAGCTGGCGCGGTAGCGTCACATCATGCACACACTCTGGTTTCCGCATTTACGAGATTCACTGGGATTTGTACTCTGATATTCTGATAGGTTGTATGGTTTGGCTTTTAAACATGGTTTGCGTTGTGTTGTGGTTTGATTAAACAACTTTTTTAATTATTAATGCTTTCTAAAGTAATGTTTTAAAATGAAATTTTCAGACGTGAAAATTGGGTCGTTACAAGTTGGTATCAGAGCCCTGGTTTGAGGGATTCGGACTCACCTTCGGGGGTGTCCGAACTCAAATCGAGGGATTAAAAGATTTTTAAAAGAGGATGTTTTCTAAAATGGAGAAAAGAGTTTAAGAAAGAACAAAAGTGTGTGTGATGTGCGCAACCGGCCGAGCTCAAGTAAGTATTCCCCAAAGTACCCATACAAGTTTATGATTATGTTTATCAGCTTTTGTAGAACAGCATGCTAGAATAGGACTAAGGATCTAGGAATGATTCCTTATGTGCCTGCCTTATGTGTTCCACCTATATGAGAATTGCATGCTAGAATAGAGTAGACAACAGTAAGGTAGCCTGTTAGGGTGTGCCTGGTAGTATGAGTTAGCACGGTGTGCTAGTCCAGTTTCTCTCTATGAGAGCGGAATTGCTTGACGTTGTTTCCCTCGTCTGAATGTTGCCTGCTTCGTGCTACGCGGGACTCCGAATAATGGGAATTAGTCATTAGGCGAATACGTCACATCACATGTGATCAGAGTTGAATAATCTTAGAGTACCGGATTTGATCCTACTGCGCAGCTCTTGTTTGAGTCCAACCATTGTAGGGACAAGTTGGGTACTCGAAGGATTATCTGAGTCTCATCGCATGTGATGGTATTCGGGTGATGGCTAATTGGCATTACGAGGAGGCCTGCAGCAGCTGAGGACTGGATCGAGTATAGCCGGAGATTTCCCTAGGGCGAGCCTGGGATGAGTATAGTAGTAACAAGCCTTAGCGTAAGTGATCTGGTAGAGTCAAGGCAGTTCTTGAAGAAGGTACGGATAGATGTGGAAGTTAGTATGGGCCCGTACTACTGAAAGCAGAGGATCCGTACCCAAACCAAGGAAGGCTAAGACAAGACCAGGGAACTTGTAAGTAGTTGTGATCCCTCAGGAAGCATCAGTATATCTAATGATTGTTGTGATGTATTGCAGAATGGTGGTACTTCGATCGAGGCCGGTGGATGGCGGTTCTGGAGAGGGATCAGGTTCTGAGCCGGTGGATGAGGGGCTACGTGAGTTCATCGCATCAGAGATCACCAGGGGTATCCTTGAGTCGACTCCCATTATCTTCGGGTCGATTAAGGAAGGGATTATGGAGTTGATGGAGGATCGCCTGCGGGCATTCAGGAGTGATTTGCATCTAGCTAGTTGTTACACCCCAAAACCAGGAACGGCGGAAACGTTCTGGGGCGGAGGACGTCATGTATAATATCAACAACAATGTAAAGTAGTAAACAAGCAACAACATCATCCATTGCATTAATAATATAATTATTATACAAATGTGTTCTGTCAAATTTTGATAAACACCAAAGCATAAATCAAAATGAAAGATAAGTATTGAACAAGCTCCATCTTCCTTTCTCCTTGCATCGGTACCTGTCTATGATGACCTGAGGATACAAGTAATTTTGAAAACGAGTATCAGCTTTAAAGCTGGTGAGATCATAAGTATTTAGTGTCTTAACTTGTATGTGAGAAAATGTAAGTATATGTACTTAAAAGTATTGAAAGTGTATATGAACTGTAAGTGTTTGAAAAACCCTAGAATCAATATGATTCCTATTAATAACAAAAGGAGTCTTCTACCAAGACCTAACTGTTCTGAATGTAGTCTTCTACCAAGACCTAACTGTTCTGAATGTAGTCTTCTACCAAGACCTAACTGTTCTGAATGTGTGTGTCTCTTGTAAGAGGATGTATTTTCCAAAGTATAACTATCATTATTCAAAAATATAGTTTGTACAATAATGTTTAAGTGAGGTTATCACTAAAAATATGTAATGGAAAATCAATGTAGTACTATGGTGTAGTGTCCAACTACAACCGTACTTATTACCTTAAATCTAGGGTAATACTTCCAAGTACTGTAGTATTTAATAAAAATAACTACATCGGTACTCAACTGCCTTATTTGAGGGATAAGGTATAATGTGATGTCTAGATCCCAGACTATACGCTCCCCTATCAAAGGGATTTTGGGACCTACCCACGACCCCTGCATGAACGCAAGCCGTAAGCATCCACATTACCGAATGATCATGTATACTCGATATAACTATCACAATTGTGGTGTGATTCATCAGTATAGTTAGATCCTGAACTGGTTCCGTGCTATAGCACCTAATGACGTCTGTTCTATGTATATGTAAGTGTGATCATGTAATTGTACTCAAGTAAGAGCGATCATGTAAAAGTACAGTAGTGTACTGTAATGTTCTACGTGTGCTAGCTGTAATGTGTGTTCTCTCTATCTAGCAAGTATTGTAATGTAATCGTTCTAGTATAGTTGTATATGTTCTCGTCCTAGTATAGCTGTATATGTAATGTACTGAAAAGTTCTAGAAAGTATTGACTCATGAATGAACTGACTCATTGAATGATATCGCGTTCTAGCAATGGTTCTAGTATCTTCCTGAACTACCCATATGGTCGCTTTCTAGTAATCTAAGTGTACGTATGGACATGGATGTATACCCTTGCTACCCAAGGGCATAGGATGAACTGGAAGGACCTTTTATGACTATATATGTGTACATGATATATAACTAATATTTAAACGACCTTCGGACGAATACCCAAAATCCCACCAGACCACATCTCAAGGCGCGAAAAGGAAATAGGGTGGATATCCTTCCTAAGTCTTTTAAGCATTTCTTATATAAGTATACATATAGAGGCATGCAATTTATAATATAAAAGCATAAATAAGATTTGTAAGACATTTGAAATATAAGTATTATTTTAAGAAAAGATCGACTTGGTGTCAATCTATAAAACAATTTGAAGGCATAAGTTTAATAAAACAGTTTAAGTATAAGGAAACATTTGTTTGAAACACGGTTGTAAATAAGTTTGAAAGGAAATGTACGGAGTAAGCTGTACAGTGTAAAAAGGAGTTTAAAACATATAAAATGTTATAAAAAGTCATTTGAAGGAAACTGTTTGGTAAAACGGCTAATGAGTAGCCAAATCATTTGATTGCTGTATATTAATCACATGTGATTGATGTAATAAGTAATATAATCCTACTTGCTAATCACATGTGATTGACATAATAAGTAGCATGATTCTACTTGTATCCCCCCCCCCCATAAAACATTTAAAAAGAGTTTAAAACATTAGTTAAGGGGTATGAAATCACTTGCGGTAAGTGACTGGAATTGAACGGACTGTTATCGTACGGAAGGATCGGACAAGTGCTTGGTGTCAAATGGAGACTTAGCCACACACAATGATCCTAATTACATATGAAAACATATGTATATAAATAATTAGTGATTATAACACTAATTATACAAGTAATAACATTTAAGCGCGAGGATAACACTTTTGGTCAAGTGCTAAGAGGCTAAAGGGTTGCAACAAAGGAGTGCAATGCCCCTAATGTGAGTTTAAGGTCAAAAGACCATATTCTTTGGAGTTTACGGCCCAAGGAAGTAAGTTCCTGGCCGTAAACTCCCAACCAAGGCTTAGGATGGTACTTTCAATTACTACAACCTTAGTGGGAATTGTTTCAAGGCATATACAAGTGTTTGGGCACCATATTGACTCCTTTGGGGAGTTTATGGCCCAAAGACCCCTTTTCCCTTGGAGTTTACGGTCGTAAACTCCCTTGGGAGGGTTCTTATTGTCCTTTCAAGTCTCCAACATTTCTAGGAACAAGTCTAGGCTTCACCCATTGGCTTAAAGAAGGTTTATGGCACTAAATGGGACCATTTGTTGGAGTTTACGACCATAGAACTCTTTGGGCCGTAAACTCCCTCACACATGAGGTTCTAAGAATTTTAACTAGTCCAAAACTCATCTAGGTACTTGCCCTAAAAGTCTCTTGGCCTAAGGAAGTGTCTAGGGTGTCCTTTGACCCCTTAATAGGAGTTTACGGCCCAAGAAATACTCTTGGCCGTAAACTCTTCCACACTTGAGTTTCCATGAGTTTTCTAGGTTCTTATCTTTTAGGGGTACATGCCAAAATAATGTCTAAGCCTTAGGACAAGTTTGAAGGCACTTAGGAACACAAAACTTGTAGTTTACGGCCCAAGGAGCTTCTTGGCCGTAAACTCCCTTATAGAAATGATTTCTAAGGGTTTTGATGGCATAAATCATGAGTTTAAAGCTTCTAGGTTTTTGTTCTAAGGCTAGGGATCACAAGGCACTCATTTGTGCCATTTTCTTGGAGTTTACGGCCCAAGAGGTGTTCCTTGGCCGTAAACTCCTCAAACTACTTGGTTTTGATTTGTTTCTAGCCTCTAATGCTCATACATAAGGTCCTTAGTTAGATGCCTAACACGGAAATGGGACTAGGTGGCCTTTAGGGTTGATTTTGGAGTTTACTCCCCAAGAACGTTCTTGGGCGGTAAACTCCCGGATCTTGTGTTTTGGACATGTAAATAATGTTATTAAGCATATAACAAGTATTAAAACACATCTAGGGAAGTAGACTCACAATCTGGGATGAAAACCCGAAGATCCGTGAGAGAGAAATGGGCTTTTCTCTAAATGGAATTCAACTAATGAACCAATTTGGTTCAGAATTCTATTTATAGTCCTGAGATTTTTGGCAGAAAATATTTCTAATCTCGGAATGGATTCTAATGATTCTAGGATAATGGAATTTACAGTATTGCACAAAATCCTAGTGCAACCACTCTCCTAATACCCCTTTTTGGTGTAAAACCCTAAAACTGCCAAACTTATTCCAAAAGTTTGAATTTTCACTGTAACTGCTCTACTACTATTGGATTGAAATGGTTTGATTTAGAATGGAAATTTCGGGTTGTCACACCAGTCGGGGTCACGCACACTGTCCTTCAACGACTTCAGGGGCAGGGGTGCACTAGATTTCCATGGGGGAAAGGACCCCATTGCTGCCAGGCGATGGATTGCAGACATCGAGTCTGCAGAGTTGACTAGCTTCTGCCCCGAGGGGTCGAAGGTGAGATATGCAGCGGGGTGTTTACGGGACCGAGCCCGGGATTGGTGGGAGTCAGTGGGTGACTCGTTGGGAGCCTCAGCTATCGAGACTATGACCTGGTCGGACTTTGTGACCAGGTTCAGGGCAGAGTTTACACCGGCCGTCGAGCTTCAGCAGCTGGCCAGGGAGTTTCTGGATATGAGACAGACGACGGAGACTGTGGCGGAGATCACCGCCAAGTTCCGGGAGAGGGCTTTTTTGGTGCTCCAGTATGCTGGTGACGAGGATATGAGGAGGACTCGTTATCACGATATGCTTCGGGCTGACATCCGGGAGCATGTTAGCTTTTCGGCTTGCCCTACCTTGGACTCTATGATTGCCAGGGCAAGAGAGAGGGAGATAGATTTGGAGCACATCCGGAAACGGAAATTAGAGGAGGGACAGACAGGAGGGGCTTCGGGAAAGAAGCCTAAGGGATCATATATGGGGCCAAAAGGCCAACAGGGATGGGGACGCTGCCGGAAATGCGGCAAGGCACACGAGGGGGCGTGCAGGATGGGATCCTCAGGCTGCTACAAGTGCGGCAAGTTTGGGCACATCAGTAGGGATTGCAATGCTCCTGCAACAGTTATTTAGACATCGGAGTTGCTGTGTTTCAACTGCAACCAGAGGGGCCACAAGAAGACCAATTGCCCCCAGTTGGCAGTTTCAGCGCCGGTGAAGGCGCCAGCTCCAGCGACCCTGCGGATCACGGATAGCCGTCAGGGCAAGGCAGAGGATCCGGTGGTGAGGAGCCGAGCATTCCAGCTGACTACGGAGGAGGCACGCACTGCACCCGATATGGTGACGAGTATGATTCTTTCCTTTTATCTTTTGTTTTATAATGTTATGATATTGATATGTGCTCCGTGTGTATATATATATGCATTAGGATCGTTCCATGTGAACGGAATCCCAGTTCAGGTATTGTTCGAATCGGGCACATCCCAATCGTTCGTTTCTCTTGCTCTTAGCAAGAGGTTTCATGAGACTTTAGGCGAGTTAGATTGCCCTTTAGAGGTAGAGACTGCTGATGATCGATCGGTGCGAGCGTCAATGGTGTTTCAAGATTGTGTTGTGCGACTGTTTGAGGAGCGTTACCTGGTGGACTTGGTTCCCATTCCATTGCGTGGGTACAAGGTGATTATTGGCATGGATTGGTTGAGCCCTAATGGGGCGGTGATAGACTACACGCAGCAGCTAGTGCGATTCAGGACCCCAAGCGGGGGAGAGTTAGTGATTCATGGCGAAAGGCCGCAGTGTAGACCCACTGTATGTTCAGCAGCGAGGGCTAGGCGCTATCTTCAGCAGGGATGCACAGGATATGTCGCGTATGTGATGGATACCCGGGAGGCGGGTAAGGCGACAATGAGCGAGGTTCCGGTGGTTCGAGATTTTGCAGATGTTTTCCCGGAGGAGCTACCTGGGATACCTCCGGAGCGACAGGTGGAGTTCAGGATTGACCTTATCCCCGGTGCGGCTCCGATAGCCAAAGCACCGTATCGGTTGGCTCCTCCCGAGATGCAGGAGTTGTCTACGCAGCTACAGGAGCTGCTAGACAAGGGATTCATTCGTCCGAGCAGTTCGCCTTGGGGAGCCCCGATTCTATTTGTGAAGAAGAAGGATGGGTCGCATCGGATGTGTATATATTACCGGGAGTTGAACAAAGTGACGGTGAAGAACCGTTACCCACTCCCGAGGATTGATGACCTCTTTGACCAGCTTCAGGGAGCATATTGGTTCTCCAAGATTGACTTGCATTCGGGTTATCATCAGATGAGAGTCAGGTAGGAGGATACGCAGAAGACCGCGTTTCGGGCATGTTATGGCCACTATGAGTTTGTGGTGATGCCGTTTGGGCTCACCAATGCTCTTGTCGCGTTCATGGACCTCATGAACCGCGTTTGGAGACCGATGCTGGATCGGTTTGTGATAGTCTTTATCGATGACATCCTGGATTATTCCAAGACTCAGGAGGAGCATGAGGAGCATCTGAGAGAGGTGTTGGAGGCCCTGAGGAGGGAGAGCTTGTATGCCAAGTTCTCCAAATGTGAGTTCTGGCTGCGCGAGGTGCAATTTCTTGGGCACCTCGTCAACCAGAACGGGATTCTGGTCGATCCGGCCAAGGTCGAGGCCATGATGAGATGGGAGGTTCCGAAGTCTCCATCTGAGATTCAGAGTTTCCTGGGATTAGCGGGCTACTATCAGAGATTTATTCAGGATTTCTCCAAGATAGCCGTACCCCTGATGCGGCTGACGAAGAAAGCCGTGGTCTTTCGGTGGGGACCCGAGCAGCAGGCTGCATTTGAGACGCTGAGACAGAGATTGTGCGAGGCGCCGATCCTAACCCTGCCGGAGGGCGTTGAGGATTTTGTGGTTTACTGTGATGCGTCCATTTCAGGGTTGGGCGTAGTTCTGATGCAGAGGGGGCATGTCATTGCCTACGCTTCGAGGCAGCTCAAGCCTCATGAGGCGAACTACCCGTAGCACGATTTGGAGTTAGGGGATGTGGTCTTCGCCCTCAAGATTTGGCGACATTACCTCTACGGGGTTCGTTGTACCATCTACACGGACCACAAGAGTCTGAGGTATCTCATGGAGCAGCCGAATCTGAACATGAGGCAGCGTCGGTGGTTGGATGTGGTGAAGGATTATGATTGTGAGATCCTTTACCACCCGGGGAAGGCCAACATGGTGGCCGATGCGCTTAGCCACAAGGCGACGCCAATCAGGGACGTATGCATGAGGATGACCGTAGTGACTCCCCTATTGGAGCGAATTCGGGAGGCTCAACAAGAGGCTATCAAGGAGGAGCATCGGAAGAGCGAGCGCGTGGTGGGTCGGGTGTCCTCCTTTGATTATGAAAGCCAGGGACTATTGACACTACACTGTAGGGTGTGGGTGCCGTATCACGGGGGCGTGCGCCAGATCTTGATGGAGGAGGTGTACAAGTCCCGATTCTCTATTCATCCCGGGGCGACAAAGATGTATAGGGATCTTCGTCTGGATTATTGGTGGCCTTGCATGAAGCGGGATGTGGCATGGTACGTTGAGCGGTGCTTGACCTGCAAGAAGGTCAAGGCCGAACATCAGAGACTGCACGGTAAGATGCAGCTGCTGGACATTCCACTGTGGAAATGGGAAGATATCACAATGGATTTTATTACAAAGCTTCCCAGGACCGCATGTGGAGTGGATTCGATTTGGGTCATCGTGGATCGACTGACCAAGAGTGCTCACTTTATTCCGATTCAGGAGAGCATATCGGCCGAGAAATTGGCCGACATCTATATCAGGGAGATCGTGGTGCGGCACGGGGTGCCGGTATCGGTGATCTCGGACAGGGATGTGCGTTTCACTTCCAGATTTTGGAAGAAATTTCATGACGAGTTGGGCACCCTCTTGCATTTTAGCACCGCCTTTCACCCGCAGACGGATGGTCAGCGTGAGCGGACCATCCAGACTTTGGAGGACATGTTGCAGGCGTGTGTGTTAGATTTCGGTGGTAGCTGGGATACCTATCTTCCCTTGGCTGAGTTCTCATACAACAACAGCTACCATGCGAGTATTGACCGACCACCATTCGAGATGTTGTACGGGCGGAGGTGCAGAACCCCGATATACTGGGGTGAAGTTGGCCAGAGAGTCATGGGAAGCACCGAGGTGGTGCTTGAGACGACCGAGAGCATCCAGCAGGTTCGGAGCAGACTTCAGACTGCTTAGAGTCGGCAGAAAAGTTACGCCGACAAGCGTCGATCCGACTTGGAGTTCCAAGTCGGGGATATGGTTCTCCTGAAAGTGTCTCCTTGGAAAGGCATCATTCGATTCAGGAAGCGGGGAAAGTTGGGCCCAAGATTCATCGGACCGTTCAGGGTTGTAGCCCGGGTGGGCAAGGTGGCGTATAGGCTGGATCTGCCAGCCGAGCTCAGCCAGATCAACAGCACTTTCCATGTTTCTCAGCTGCGGAAGTACCTAGTGGACGATTCAGCGGTAGTACCGTTGGAAGATATTTAGGTTAATGACAGCCTGAATTACATTGAGCGCCCAGTCGCAATCCTCGATAGGAAGTCGAAGGATTTGAGGAACAAGGTAGAACTAGTGAAGGTGCAATGGCAGCACCGCAAGGGTTCAGAATGGACTTGGGAGCCGATGGACGAGATGATGGAGCATTACCCCGAGCTGTTTCAGGATCGAGCAGCAGACTTTGAGGACGAAGTCTAAAATAAGTGGGGGAGATTTGTAGCACCTGGTTCCTGGTATGTAAATCTTATTTGAGTATTTTCCATTTTTAGCCTTTGACTCGGCGAGTTATAGGTCCGACTCGCCGAGTAGGGACGAGACCCAGGACACGTTTAAGTTGGCGACTCGGAGAGTCCATATCCTGGACTCGGCGAGTCACTGCTGTTGGATGAAACCCTAAGTTTCAGGGGTTTGCACCCTATTTAAACCTCATATCCGCCTCTTGCCAGCCCCCGATTCACCCCTAGAGCTCCCAACCCTCGTTCTAAGGTTGTTCCTTGAGGGTTTGAGGCTATTGTGTGTGTTCTTGAAGGCTTTGAGGCAAGAAGGGGAAGAAGATCAAGAGGAAGAAGAGCCATCCAAGCATCATTGTGTTCTTCAGCAGTTTTATTGAGGTATATCCCATTTCCCCCCCTGTTTCTATGCTTAAGGTTTCATTTAAGACACTCTTGAGCCATTCATCCTAGATCTACCCTTTTGAGGCATTTTGAACCCTAAAATCCATATTGGTGAATATCTACACGTAAAGTTTGAAACTTTACGTGTGATTCATGTCTTAAAAGCCTAGATCTATGAATGGCATGGACTGAAATCGAACAAATCGGTGTATTTAATGGATGCATGGCGACGACTCGGCGAGTCGTTCATGCGACTCGACGAGTCTGCTCGCGAGTCACCGAATTTGTCCCTTTATGCTGTATCGAGTTTGAGCAGTGAGTTACAGGTGTGACTCGGTGAGTTGGAAGCTGAACTCACCCATGGTAGGACTCGGCGAGTCATGGCCTGGCTCGGCGAGTCCAAGGAAATCTTCATAGATCAAGAACAGACTCGGCGAGTTGTTCATACAGCCCGACGAGTCTAAGCATGAGTGTTCATCGGATGAAGATGAACTCGACGAGTTGTTCATACAACTCGGCGAGTAGGATGAAGAACTTCAATGTCAGTTTAGAAGAACTCGTCGATTCATAGCCTAACTCGACGAGTAGAATCAGGGACTCAGGAAAATCGTCTGGATAGGGACTCGGCGAGTTGGAGAGCCAACTCGGCGAGTCGGGTCAACTGAAAGTTGACTCTGACTTTGACTTAAGGCTAGACCAGGGGTAAAATGGTCATTTTACCCAAAGGACAGTTGGCAGTGTGTGATTGAGTATGTTGTGGGAATTGCAGTCGGAGGATTTTCAGAGCAGCAGCAGTAGCAGTCAGCCAGTTCCCGATCAGTTCAGCAGCTACTTTGAGGTGAGTTACCTTCCAGTAGCGGTGGGTCTAAGGCCACAATGCCGGCCCACCAGTAGGAGATGTGTGATTAGATGATTGTCTTTGTGATATTCATCTAGGGTTGCTACTACTGTGTTATGTTATGTGTTGGTGACAGTAGGGGGAGATAGTCCCCCAGAATACCGGTCGATAGGGCCGAAGGGGCGGTTATGCCCAGTCATTTTAGATAGACTATGTGATATATGTGTTATGTGGTAGTAGTAGGGGGTGAAATAGTCCCCAGTATCCGGTCGAAAGGACCGAAGGGGAGGCCAACACCCAGATCTGCTAGGCAGTATCCGGTCGAAGGGATCGAAGGGGAGGCCAGCACCCAGATATGCTAGGCAGTATCCGGTCGAAAGGACCGAAGGGGAGGCCAGCACCCAGATATGCTAGGCAGTATCCGGTCGAAAGGACCGAAGGGGAGGCCAGCACCCAGATATGCTAGGCAGTATCCGGTCGAGAGGACCGAAGGGGTAGGTCGGGCACCCATATATGCCTGACAAATTTATGTATGTTATGTGATTATGTGGTATGTGGTACAGTGGGGGAACTCACTAAGCTTTGTGCTTACGTTTTACAGTTTTGTTTTCAGGTACCTCTTTTTCGAAGGGGAAGGAGTTGGCGCGGTAGCGGCACATCATGCACACACTCTGGTTTCCGCATTTACGAGATTCACTGGGATTTGTACTCTGATATTCTGATGGGTTGTATGGTTTGGCTTTTAAACATGGTTTGCGTTGTGTTGTGGTTTGATCAAACAACGTTTTTAATTATTAATGTTTTCTAAAGTAATGTTTTAAAACGAAATTTTCGGACGTGAAAATTGGGTCGTTACAGCATCAAATTCACATTTTTCCTAAAGTAACTAAGATTGAGAATTTATAAAATGTTTAGTTACTTTGCATTCTTCATTATACTTATTTATGAGAATGTCCTATCCTACTCGTTCGGCTAACGACCATTCACTAGTCAAGAGTGCGGTGGGTAAGAGTGGATACCCAATGACGGTCATTTTACAGGCCGCTTCATTAAACACCCCTTATAGACCAACTTCGTTAATGAGGCCTACTAATAGTAAAACTGACTCTTTACTTATACATATATAATATATTAGACTTTTAATTTTATATAGTATAACGGTGTATTTTAAACTTTTAAAATACTAAGTGATTTAATCTATTAATAAATTGGACTTTTAGTTTAATTAAATCTAAACCATATTATTATGGATTTATTAATTGTCTTTTTTAATTGAACACTTAATTAATTTAATAAAATCCATAAGGGTATATTTTAAACTGTTAAAAATACCAATGTTCTAAATTTAAGATTTCAAAATTAAAACTATTTAATTAAATTTTAAATTACAAAACCATGTTGGTGTATTTTTTAAACTATTTACAATACTAGGGTTTAACTATTTAAATTACCACAAATTAAAACTTTTAATTCCAAATTCAAATTATAAACCATAATGGTGCAATTTGAAACTTTTCAAAATCTAGGTTAAATATTAAATCAAAATAATCATATCATTATTTAAATTTAACGAAATCTATTATTTCAATAAGGATATCATATTACCATTCAAGAAATTAAAATTTAGGCAATAAAAACGAATTTCGGTAATTATCCTAGTCAAAATCGGATCTAAAAATTGAAATTTTAGTTGACAGATGTGTCAACTAGTCGAGTTCCATGTTGGACTCGTCGAGTTCACCCAACTCATCAAGTCCATACATGGACTCGTCGAGTTCAATAGTCAGACAACACAAAGTTTCATTTTCTTGTTCTTTTGGCAGTCCATTTTTGCACCAATTCAATAAAAAAATGTCCTAGGCTCTGATACCACTGATAGGTTTTGAGCATTACAACATTCTTACGGTGTAAATACAAATAAGAACACCAAATCAATAACCCTAGATCTAGCGGATAATAATCAAATTCACAATGAAATCAAGGTTATAAAGTTACCTTGCTTGTTATATTGTAATAACAAGCACAATCCTTGACCTTGAAAGCTTAGTACCCCAAGTGTTGCACCTCTAATGGAGTCACAAACACTTTACCCAAAAAGGATGACTTGGAGAGGTAGAAATCGGCCACCTTAGGGTTTCATCAAGCACAGGGCCAAAAATCCTTAGTCATGGGTCTATTTATACTTGTGGTTGCTAGGGTTTTAGGTGGAAACCCTAATATGACTGCTTAAGCCTTAAGCAGCCCATTGACACCTTCTAGAATACTCCTTGGAGGAGTTCTTTATGGGCTTTCCATAGAATTTGTTCAACCTTATTCCAAGGTGATCCATTAGCCCAATTGTAACTATCAATGATTTGCAATATCAGTCCCTATTTATTTAATCAGACTCTTTTGATCACCAAATTAATTCCAAATTAACTTCTGATTAATACTAATTAAATAATATGATTTCCAAATAATATATTAATCTTATAATATATTAATAAAACCATTTTGAGTACCAATTTATTATTCATATAATAAATCCTACTCTCTCTCCTTTTGTCATCCTATCAAGTTGTATGATTAAAGACAACCTAAAAGGACCATGCTCATAATCAAATCAAGTACAAACCAAAAATAGTTATGAGCTTAGACAGCTAGTCCAACAGCTTCTTGTTATTGCATGTGTATGACATACTACTCATAGGAAAGAATGTCCCAACCTTGCAGGAGGTTAAGTACTGGCTTAGGAAGTGTTTCACTATGAAGGACCTCAGAGAGTCTGTTATATTCCAGGGATAGGGATATTGAGAAATAGGAGTAAGAGACTAATAGGACTTAGTCAAAGTACTTACTTGGATAAATTGTTGAAATTTTGTAGCATGGAGAATTCCAAGAAAACGGAGTTACCAATCCAGAGCAATACCAAATTGAGTAAGACTCAAAGCCCGAGTACCGATGCTGAGATAGAAGAAATGAGTTGAGTACCATATGCTTCTGCCATTAGCTCGATCATGTATGTTATGACGTGTACTCGCCCTGATGTGGCTTTTTCTTTGAGTATGGTCAACCGATATCAAGGGTTCCCTGGTAGAGTTCGACAACGGCTTTTGAGAGCTACGATTGCTAATCGGATTTTGAAGTCAAACTTGCAGTTATAACTATTAGACCTATCCAAGTGGCAGATTGTTGGATTAGGTGTCTAAGCCCATAAGTATAATTGGTATGTACTTGACTCGATAGTAGCATGGTCCTTTTGGGTTGCCTTCACCATAGCAATTTTATAGGATGAATTATGGAGAAAGAGGTTAATTGTAATTTATTAATATGTAATAAGAATAATATATTAATTGAAAATCATATTATTTAATTAGTATTGATCAGAAATTAATTTGGAATTAACTTGGACATCAAAATAGACTAATTGGATTAAGGGGACTGGCATTGCAATTATCTAATAGTTGCAAGTTAGGCTTGTGGCTCCATGTGGAATCGTTGGACGATTTCTATGTATAGCCCACATAGATTTCATACACATGAGGGCCTTTTGGAAGGATGCATAAGTTGCTTAAGGCCTAAGCAAAGTAATTAGGGTTTCCAAGTAGATAACCCTAAGGAGTTTAACTATAAAAGGAGCCC
Source organism: Lactuca saligna (assembly GCF_052625555.1). Lineage (NCBI taxonomy): Eukaryota > Viridiplantae > Streptophyta > Magnoliopsida > Asterales > Asteraceae > Lactuca > Lactuca saligna. Next base: position 149,303,773 of record NC_136424.1, read on the forward strand.
TAAGGCACTAGAAATCGGCCCTATGCATTTAAGAGAATACCCTAGCCGATTTTAGGAGCATTTCACCTCTCTTTCTCTCTCTCTCTCTCTCTCTCATAATCCTCCATCGATACTTATTGTTTTGGATCCATTTGATGTGCAACATATTTGGCACTAAGCTCTTGAAGGTCAAGATTAAGCAAGATACAAGAAAAGGTATTCATCTAACCTTGTATTAGTTGTAAATTTCGAAGTATTGTATGCTTGTTAGAGTTCATGCTTTGGATAATTAATATTGCATGTATAACTTGAGAAAAACCTAGATACAAAGCATTAGGGTTTCATGTACACCATAGGAATGTTGTAGTGCTCAAAACCCATCAGCTACCTGCCCGGTCGACTGGCGAGTAGCGAGTACTTAGGAGTAATCATGGAGTACTTGGATTCGGGAATACATGCAGAAATATTTTTAGGGAAATTATATATGTCAAAATCATAAGTTGATTGAAATATATAACAAAACTAGATATATGTGAATACACAAAAACTGAAAAACACATAATGGTCTCACTTCGTAAATAATATTTGAAAATTTAAGATATATATAGAAATAATCACATATGTTTGTGATAAATAAGAAATCATTAAGTATATTATACATATTAATCACGAGTTGGCCGAGTTTTACAAAACTACTTGCTTTAGTAAGTGGCCGATCGGGGAGTACTCAGATTCTATAACTCGCCTAGGTAGGGAGCCGAGAAGGGAGTACTCGGCCGAGTAATTTGTCAACTCGGCTAGTTTTACACCACTGGGTGTATTATAGGAGCACGAAAACAAAAAGGGATAATGTAACACTCGATTCAAGGTAATTTTCATTTCTCAACCTTAATGTGTATATAATTTGCAAATTTGGTCGGAAGGGATGTAAATTGTAAATTTCAGGAACGCATGCGTACGTTGGGCATATGTCGTCCATGAATAAGCTTTGAACCAACTCGGCTAGTTTTACACCACTGGGTGTATTATAGGAGCATGAAAACAAAAAGGGATAATGTAACACTCGATTCAAGGTAATTTTCATTTCTCAACCTTAATGTGTAAATAATTTGCAAATTTGGTCGGAAGGGATGTAAAGTGTAAATTTCAGGAAAGCATGCGTACGTTGGGCGTATGTCGTCCAAGGATAAAACCTAATTTTTAGAGTTTGGACCCTATTTAAGCGACACTATGACCCATGATCCCCTCATTTCTCATCCTTCATTACCCTTTGAGCCTCATTTCGAAAGCCTAGCCCCTCTAGAGAAGATTTGACCCTCTTTGTGCGTGTTTAGTGTGTGTTTGTGAGCTTTGAGGAATAAGAGATTTGAAAAAGGAGCTTTTATCAATTGAGAGCATGTAGATCCAGATTCTACTCATCATTTCTAGCTTCATTAAGGTTTAAAGCTTTGAACTTACTCATTGTATGCTTAGATCTAGTCTTTATCGAGTTTTGGTCACTTTTCATACCATGAATAAGATTTAGTAGGAATTCTTCCACTCTAGAAGTTGGGAGTTGCTTATCTTGATGTTTGTAAGGTCCCTAGTGCATAAAGTTAGCCTCTTGATGGTTGTGGATCAACCATGCATGTGTTGTTGTCCATTTGGTGAAAGTAGAATGTTAAATCTAGGGTTTGAGTTTTTAATCCATGCAAAGGCTCCAAGTTAATGACTTTATGAATTAAGACGTTCCACATGGCTTAGATCTAAAGTTTGGATGTTTGGTTGCAAGAATTAAGTGCTTAAAGGAAAAAATGCTTAATCGGCGCATACGTTGGGTGTACACAAGCGTATGCGTTCGAGTCCCAGATCAGGCATGTGACCTAGTATGTCAGGCGTACCTCTAGTACGTGCAGTGTACCAAGCCTGACCATGGGCTTTGCGGTTTTGGGCCATATTTGGTCTACAAGGGTTTTGGGCCTTTTTGGGCTACTAACCTTTCTGACTTTGGGCCATTATTAAGCATAAGGCCTTCTTGGATTTGGGTCCATTTTTGGCCTTAGGTAACCTTTAGGAAATTGGGCCACTATTAGGCTTTTACTGTCATTGAGTTGGGCGTTGAATATTAGGCTAAGTAAAGAAAGGGTAAAATTGTCTTTTAGCCGAGGTGTTGGACCAATAAACTAGATTCACGGTTATACATTATGACCTAGTTATGAATTGGGGTTTTATTTGGTTGGTATGTCTAGTGTATGTCCAGGTCCTTCCGGTTCAAAGGGGAAGAGCTCGGGATGATCACATTGCACACACCATGAATTTTCACTTACTTGACTCTGATGTGTTTTAGATGATTATGAATACATTATGATTTCCCTTCGGTTTTATTAAACACGTATGGCTGATTTTTTTTTAATATAAAAACAAACATTTTTGGTTTTGAATTTTGGGACGTTGTAGATAAATTTGAAGTTATAAATTTTCGTTGGTATAAAATTTATGATGCGGCGAATGGAAAAATCTATATTTCAAGGGATGTAAAATTTGTGGAAGGTGTGTTCCCTTTCTCCACTATCAACGAGAATAAACCTCAGGAGGAGATTTTCGAGTTTCTAAATGATTGTCAAGATGTGAATATTGAAAAGAAGAAGAATAGATTAATAGATCAAATAGAAAGGAAACTAGCCCAACAATAGAAAGCAATGGTATGGTACAAGAATCCTTTATAATGGCTCAAAATGAAGAAAGTGAGAGCCCAACTTAAGAAACTTCTTCATCAGCCCAAATAAATGAAAATATTAATAATGGTTTTTCTCCTTTGGTCCAAAATGAATTTAATATGGACCAAGATGAAATAAATGAGGTGGAAAATGAAAATGTTGATGAAGCCATGGATGCTAACGAACTGATCATGGAAAGAAGAAACCAAAAACAACCAAGACATTTGTCCAACTATGATGTCCGCCTTCCCCCATATGTTGACTATACACATCTTGCTCCTAATCAATGACCTCCTACGGTATACCCTTTGGCAAATTTTATTCATATGAATAATTTTATGACTCTCACAAAGATTCAATCCTTTACTCAAGATGTATAGGATGAAAATTGGAGATATGCCATGGAGAAAGAAATCCAGGCCCTTGAGGAGAACGAAACGTTGAGTCTCGAGGACTTAGTAGAAGGAAAACGAGCTATAGAATCCAAATGGGACTATAAAGTAAAATACAAACCAAGTAGAAAAGTCAAACAGTACAAGGCAAGACTAGTTGCTAAAGGTTTTTACTCAAATAGAAGGCATCGATTACCATGAAACATTTTCCTTGGTAGACAACTCATCACTGTCAGGAGCTTGTTTACCGTGGCTGTAAAGAAAAATTGGATAATACACCAATTAGATGTAAATAATGCCTTCTTGCATGGAGATCTTGATGAAAATGTGTACATGAAGATACCCCAAGGTTTCTATAAGCAGAAAGAGATGAGAGTGTGCAAAATAAGAAAGTATTTGTATGGCTTGAGGCAAACCTCATGGAAGTGGTACCAAAAATTCACACTGGTAGTGGTTGAAATGGGTTTTAAGCAAAGCAAGAAGGACCATTCTCTCTTCATGTACAAAAATGGTAACACTCACATAATGGCTCTTATATATATATATATATATATATATATATATATATATATATATATATATATATATATATATATATATATATATATATATATATATAATCATTGCGGGAAACAATCTCGAAAATATTCATGAAACGGAAGACTACCTTGATGAAAGGTTTATATTAAAGATCTCGGGGCTTTAAAGTACTTTCTAGGAATTAAGGTTGCTTGAACTCATGAACGACTTGTTATTATAAAAATAAAATACTTTCTAGACATTCTAGATGATTGTGGGTTACAAGAATGCCAACTGTGCAGTTTCCCAATGGAAAAAGGATTAAAATTAGATAAGGACAATTGTAGACCAAATGTAGATATGAGTCGATAGAGAATGATGGTGGGATGATTACTCTATTTACAAGCTACTCGACCCAATGTCTCTTATGCAGTGAATGTTTTAAGCCAATTCATAGCTGACTCACGTGAAGCTCATATGGGTGGATCACCAATCTCTAGGAAAGCCAATAAGAAATTCATTGTATGACGATCATCTGTAGAAGCTGAATACCGATCAATGGAAACCACGGTTAGTGAAATTCTACAGATGAGATGGCTTTTAAAGGAATTAGATGTCATGCAAAGTGGACAAACACCCATGTCTTGTGAAAACCAAGTTGCACGACACATCACAAAAATCCCATCATTCATAAGTTTACAAAACACGTAGAAATAGATTGTTATTTTGTACGTGAAAGAGTCGAATTAAAGAAAATACAATCACTAAACATCAACACCAAATTCCATATTGGTGATTTGTTCACCAAGCTCCTTTAGAGTCTTAACAGTTCAACTCATTGATTGGTAAGTTGGGCATTCACAATCTCCATGCTCAAACTTAAGGGGAAGTAATGGAATCCTTATATTTGTCCACATATTTTCTTTCCTTATTCTACTCATATTTGTTATTTTTTCCTTTCCTATATTTTTCTTTCATGTTGTATTTCTTGTATATATATATATATATATATATATATATATATATATATATATATATATATATATATATATATATATATATATATATATATTTGCCCATGATTAATGAGAAAGTGAACCTGTTCTCCTAATTCTTTATATGTTGCATGTTGTGTTTCAGACAACAATAGGAGAACTTGTGTACATCATACAGTTTTGTTTTCTACTTTAGTTGGCGTTTTTAGTGTACATAGCACAAAAGACACTATGTTTATAAGAAAATTCTAATTTGACATTGTGTTTTTTTGTCTCAAATTTGACACGGTGTTTTCTAATTCTTTACAATTGTGACTACTTGACCGATCAACTCGGTTACCTGATGACGTGATATGATGACATGACATGCTGACATATCAAAATTGATTTTTTTCTACAAAAGAAACTAAGTTTTCATTTTTTTCGATTTTGATACCAAGTTTAATTTGTTTTTTTTCAGTTTTGACGCTTTGTTTTTTTGTTCTAATTGAACATCATTTTTTCCAATTTTGTTCTATGTTGACTATTTTTAATTTGAAACCATATTAATACATTTTAAACCATATAAATACATTTTTTCATTTAAACTGTATTTTTGTATCAATACCAGGTTTCTTTTACATTCAAACCATAATTTTATATGTAAACATGTATTAGCTATAGAAAACCTGTATTTTATATTAAATACACAACTTTAAAATGAGTTTGAAGGTTTGGAGACGTATAATCGATTAATGTCCAAATGTGAGGTTTGCAACCTGTGAAATTTTTACATCTTTTTTTAATCTTATGGTTAGTTTGGTTCTCATGATATAACTAATGCATATTTATGCATAACATTATACTTTCAATGTAAATAAAAAAACCTTTTGTTTATATAAAAATGTGGTTTTAAAATGAAAAAAATATATTTATACAGTTTAAATGTAATAAAAACTTTATTTATACGACTTAAATTGAAAAATGGTCAGCATTGAACAAAATTGCAAAAAAATGATGTTCGATTTGAAACAAAATAATAGTGTTAAAATGAAAGAAAAAAAAATTAAACTCAGTATTAAAATCGAAAAAAATAAAAACTTGGTGTCTTTTGTAGGAAAAAAAATTCAATTTTGACACTTCAGCATATCATGGTATTATGTCATGTCATCAAAATGGACATGTCAGCAGATAACCTGGTGGACCGGTTAAGTTGTCAGAATTGTAAAAAATTAAAAAAATAGTATCAAATTTAAGATAAAAAAGCATAGTGTCAAATTAAAATTTTGGTGTAAACTTATTGTCTTTTGTACTATTTACCCGTGTTTTTAATCATCATTCAACTATAACCAATTCATTTCAACGAAATCAATTTCTCTGGAACAGGTAACAGGTAACTGACATGAAATCCCTATTTCAATGCTTTTTGTTCGGAATTTTCTCTTTTTTCTTGTTTAGTTCTTCTTGGAAATGATTTAGCCATGAACTATTTTGGTTTTATGCAATTGCAGAAGAATTTCGTGGTTGTAAAATCGGTAAAAGTGTCATCTTATGTAGAAACAGAATGACCATGTTAAAGAGGAATTTTAGTAAAAAATGTTTTATAGCTTCTTTAAGTTTATGTCATTTAATATTGTTCTCTTTTGGTGCTAATAAAGTAATAAACATTTCAAATTCTTTATAAGGGAAATCTCCGGAAAAATCCCAATATTTTACCTTAATTTACGAAAAAGTTCCAAACTAAAATTTGTTTATGAAAAAGTCCTAATTACCAGTAAAAATGACGATTTGGTCCTATTTTCCCGGTTTATCGGTTTCATTACTTAACCGGTTTTAATAAAGTCCCATTATTTTACCATAATTTACAAATAAGTTCCAAATTATGGTAAAATAATATGACTTTAATGAAAATTATGGTAAAATAATGAGATTTTAATGTTTCCGGGTAAGTAATGAAACCGGTAAACTGAAAAATTAGGGCAAAATCGTCATTTTTACCGGTTTTTGGGACTTTTTCATAAACCAATTTTAGTTTGGGATTTTTTTCGTAAATTAGAGTAAAATATTAAGACTTTTCCGGAGATTTTCCTTGTTTATAATTACATGAGTGCTGAATGGCGAGTTTGTTAGAGTAGGTCCTAATTCAAAGTTTGCTCGTGTGGTTGGATATTTCCGGTACAAACAAATCGTTACCATCTTTTTACGGTTGATTAATTGGTTTTTTATAAAAATAAACTCTTATTAATATCTTATTTTTTCGTTAGCTGCAGGTTTGATGGAGATGGGTACATGTTCTTTGTTCCTTCATCACTATTTGTGCACCTCTTCAAAGCTAAAAGAAAGAAACTGATTTAAAATGGATTACATGTTTACTCAGATTATTAAAGCAAACAAAAAAAGTGTATCAGATTCTTAAGAATAGAAATTATACATTTGTTTTGATTAGTTCCAATATTTGCTACTTTCAAAATACTATATTTTGTTAATTTGTTTGTTTAGTATACATTGAGTATATACATATACATATGAATAAATATTGTATTTATTTGTTTTTGTTACATGTCAGAATGATAGGATCTATATAAGGTTTTCTTGAAAAGTGCACATATGGTCATGAAACAAGGATATAGAATTTACAAAATGAGTTACGCGGGAAAGCACTATCAATGAAAAATGGAAGAAAATACAACATGATTTAAACGAATATGTGAGCAAAATCCCTTTTCTATTTATTTGTGGATATATAATATATTTTCTATCTTGTAAATGTGATTTGAAAGTATATTTACAAACTGGCTGATGTTGATATGTTGAATGAATTAACTTCACAACAAAGAGATTTAGGTGCCGAAGAACTTGATGATCTTTAGGAAGGTACATAAGAAGATTAACCGCTGTACTTATTCATCATACAACTTTTGCATACTAATTTCATACAAATCATGAAACCATCTGGGTTCTCCCAACACAAGGGTGACCTGCAAAAATTTTAAAAACAATCACAAGCCACCAATAGATTTTGCAGGTATTCACATGCAAAATTAAAAAAGCAATTTAACAGTTCATCCAGATTTTCATGAAAATTATGGTTTTTATGATCATTTTTCAAATCTTTTGTTTATTTTGTAGAAAAACTAAATATAATATTATCTTTCTATGTGTAACAATGACGAAAGTCACAACAAAAATATATATGAACAATCGAATAAAAAATAAAATACTAAATAAAGACTGAAATACACAATATTCAACTAAACGCATAAACGATTTGAGTACTTTATTTGTTATATATATATATATATATATATATATATATATATATATATATATATATATATATATATATATATATATATATATATATATATATATATATATGACAAAACTGCAAAATTAGTCCTTATGGTATGCGAAAAACTTTGGATAGGATCCAAAAAGTTTTCAACTTGCATGGGAGATCCAAAATCAAAAACTTCCTATGATTTTGGTCCAAAAAAACTTGAAAAGATGATTATGCCCTTTTTTGTGTTTTTTATATTTATGCTAATACTATTTTACTTTAAAAATAAAAAGAAAAATAGAATTATCCCCTTACCCCACCCACCCCCATCGTTCTCTCTCTCTCTCTCTCTCTCTCTATATATATATATATATATATATATATATATATATATATATATATATATATATATCCATCTTCCTCTCTCCCTCTCTGTATCTCTTAAAAAAAAAGTCAAAAACTAAAAGCACATGACCTCAATCCACCACCACAGGACCGCCACTGCCCTGAACCCACGACTATCGTCGCCCTAAAGCCACAGACCACAACCGCCCTACATGTGTCTTCTTCAAATTTTTTTCTTGACCAAATTGCAATCATTTTCACTATTTGAAATCACTCAGTCGAGTGATTCTAGGGTTCCATCAATAGTGGTTCACAACAATGGAATAGGAGGAGACAGTGTTTCAAGTTAGTGAAATTGAGAATGAAGGTTATTGGATCGACTTTCATCACTAGCAACAAGACCCGTTTTCTCCATTCACTCTGATTCAAAAGGTAACCTTGATTCTACCATTCCAATTATTAGAATCGGGAGAGCAAAGAGGGGACTCAAAGATAAAATCAATCTTCCAGAAATCTCTAGTGATTTTCTGATCAATTCTGGAAGAAAGCAACTAGAGAAAGAAGTAGAGATGTTTCGATCATTACTCCAGAAACCGGTAAATCATTACTTTAGAAACCGGGATAGAAAGGTAGCTCCAGTGTTAGGGGAAAGTTTAAGGGTCATCGCTTAAGCAGACACGGTGGCTGCCATCGAGATTTCCTTGAGGGAAACAATGAAATCCTTCACCACACCCATCAGAAACCTAAAATACTCAACAAACCCACCTGAAGCAAGAAATACTCATCAGATTTGTGGATTTGATAGTCAATGAAGGAGCAGAGCTAGAGAAAAATGGAGAATATGAAGGGACAAGGAGGTTTCCAATGGTGGTAGAGGGCAGCGAGGACCAGATAGAGAAACGGAGAAAACACAATCACACATCTGAATGTGCTTCTTGTATAATCAGTTTCTTAAGGATATTGTTAAATTTTGCAATTATTGAAGTAGCAGAACAAAAATTAGTTAAATATCAAGGAGGCAAACTGGTCTCGATCGTTTCCCTCTATCTTGATTATATATTAGAGTTGACTCAGTATCTGATACCTTCTCCAACTCCTATATATATATATATATATATATATATATATATATATATATATATATATATATATATATATGTGTGTGTGTGTGTGTGTGTGTGTGTGTGTTTTGTGTATGTGTTGGTTATAACTATTTGAAGAGGGAGCAAGTACTAATTTTGGACAATTTGCAAGTACTCAAAACCGAGAAAATCTAATTAAGAAGGGGAAGAAGATGGATCAGGATTTTTCATGACTTTTTCTTTAAGAGAGAGAGAGAGAGAGAGAGAGAGAGAACGGTGGGGGTGGGTGGGGGTAAGGGATAATTCTTTATTTTTCTTTTTATTTTTGAAGTAAAATAGTATTAGGATAATTATAAAAAATGCAAAATAGAAAATAAAAGGGCATAATCGTCTTTTCAAGTTTTTTTTGACCAAAATCACAAAAAGTTTTTGATTTTGTACCTCCCATGCAAGTTAAAAACTTTTTGGACCCTATCCAAAGTTTTTCGCAAACCATAAGGACCAATTTTGCAGTTTTGTCTATATATATATATATATATATATATATATATATATATATATATATATATATATATATATATATATATATATATATATATATATATATATATATATATATATATATATATATATATATATATATATATATATATTAAACATATGAAGTTTAGGAATAGTAAACCGGACATTTTTTTGACAGAAATGGTTCTTGTACTTTGCTCCTAATTTTTTACTTATTTTGATATTTTTGAACCTTGCAATCAATATGTTTACATGTAACGACCCGTTCCCCGTATGTTAATTTATTAGTAACTGTTTTAAAGATTTGCAAGAGGGACTCGGCGAGTTCATAGCCTGACTCGCCGAGTAGGGTCGCGACTTCGAGCACGTGTTAGCTGGAGATTCAGCGAGTCCATATCCCGGACTCGGCGAGTCCATCCGTCTGGGTGAAACCCTAAATCCTCGGGTTGCCCACTATTTAAGTCACCTTATAGCCCCATTCTTGCCTCCTTCACCCTGAGAACACTGTGAGAAAAACCCTAGTTCATCCTTGAGAGTTTATAAGTGATTTTGTGAAGGGTTGAAGAAGGAGAAGAAGAAAGGAGCAAGGAGAAGAAGAGTTGTGCAAGATCCAAGGGCAAATCTGAGTTATTTGGAGGTATTTTCGGATTCCCCTCTTGTTTTATGCTTTAAACCTCCATTAGAACTCTTCTAAGAACTAGTTGATGCTTGTTCCAAGCCTTGTGCTTTCATGAACGCCCTAATAAGCCGAGATAACCTTGGATCTATTCATTAAGAAGTCCCATAGTCCAGATCTATTGCCTTTATGAGGATACTTTGCATATTAACCCTAGATCTATCCCTTTTATGCATCTTTTAGCCTTATTTTCCCTTATTCATGTGTTGTACATGTAAAGTTGGAAACTTTACGTGGTAAACCAGCTTATTGGACTCAGATCTATCATTTGTATGTGTTGGATTCAAGCAAAATCGGGTGAAAAACAGTTGCATGGCGACAACTCGGCGAGTCGGGAAGAACGACTCGGCGAGTCCCCGATTCCTTCATTTTTAGCAGTGTTGAGTGGAACCAGTGAGTTAGAGAGTGGACTCTGCGAGCTGAAGGTAGACTCAGTAATGGAGGGACTCGGCGAGTTGTTCATACAACTCGGCGAGTCCAAGGCAATCTTCTTAAGATCAAGAACAACTCGTCGAGTACGTTCATACGGCTCGGCGAGTCGGATGAAGATTGTCTGAGTTCTTGGATCAAGAGGGTACTCGTCGAGTCGATGCCATACTCGACGAGTAGCAGCGAGTAGGATTGAAAAGTGAGAGTAGGACTCGGCGAGTTGGGTGGCCCAACTCGGCGAGTCAGTCCAAATGAGAGTAACTTTGACCAAGGGTAAAAGAGTCATTTTACCCAAGTGCAGTGTTTAGTATTTGATTGAGTGTGTTTATGGACTTGTAGCCGGGGAGATACAGGAGCAGAAGCCGTTAGCTTCCAGAGCCACACACTCAGCAGCCAGTTTACGAGGTGAGTTTCCTTCCAGTAGGGACGGGTGTAAGGCCACAATGCCGGCCCGTTTAGTTAGCAGTAGTTTCCGGACTTTGGTCCGATGCAGTAGCTAGTATGTTTGATGCCTTCGTGGCTCAGACAAGATTTGTATGCTATGTTTTATGTGTTAAGTGTTATGTGTTCCGGGCTACGGCCCGATGTAGTATGCAATATATGTGTTCATGCTAGATGATGTGTTATGCTATGCCATGTTCAGTCAGTCAGTTCCGGACTTCGGTCCGATGCAGGGGACAAGGTCCCAGTCGGTTCCGGACTTCGGTCCGATGCAGATAGTTCCGGACTTCGGTCCGATGCAGTTAGTTCCGGACTTTGGTCCGATGCAGTTAGTTCCGGACTTCGGTCCGATGCTGTTAGTTTCGGACTTCGGTCCGATGCAGGGGACAAGGTCCCAGTCAGTTCCGGACTTCGGTCCGATGCAGTTTCCGGGCTTCAGCCCGATGCAGTGGGCCAGGCCCAATATGTGTTTATATGATACTGTATGGTATGTGGTAGTTTGGGGGAGCTCACTAAGCTTCGTGCTTACAGTTTCAGTTTTGGTTTCAGGTACTTCCGCAAGCAAAGGGAAGAGCTCGGGGTGATAGCATCGCACACACCACAACTTAGCTTTTATCCTGGGGATGGTTTTAGTTGTCTTGATTTGATATAATATGACACAGTTTTTCCGCACAGTATTTTATTATGATTTGGGATACATCGCGTATGTTTTTATGTTATGATACTCAGATTATGGTTTTGATTACATTGAAAAACAAAATTTTTGGGTCGTATTTTTGGATCGTTTCAAGTTGGTATCAGAGCCTTGGTTTGAGGGATTCAGGCGCACTCCCGAGTGTGTCTGAACTCAAACTAAGGAAGTGGTATATAGTTTTCAAAAGAAAAATCGTAGTTACAAAAGAATTTTGAGAAGAGAAAACAATTTTTAGAAAAAGCAAAAAGAGTTTTGAAAAGAGAAAAGGGTGTGGTGCATGCAATCAGCCGAGCTCAAGTAAGTACTCCCAATTTACCCATACAAGTTATGTTATTATTTTCAATATCAGTTTCAGTATCAGTTTCAGTTCAGTTTCAATTCCAACTTCAGTAGGAACAGCATGCAAGAATAGGACTAAGGATCTAGGATGATGCCTTATGTGCCTGCTTTATGTGTTCCAGCTTGATGAGAATTGCATGCTAGTAATGAGTAGACAGTAGTAGGATAGCCTGTGTAGGTTATGCCTGAAAGTATGAGCTTAGCATTATATGCTAGTGCAGTTTCTTGTTATGAGAATTGTTTTGCCTGAGTATGTTTCCCTTATCCGAATGCTGCTTACTTTGTGCTTTGTGGGACTCTGAGTGATGAGAGTTAGCCATTAGGTGAATACGTTTCATGACATGTGATCAGGGTTGAATAATCTCAGAGTGCTGGATTTGGCCCTACTGCGCAGCTCTCGTTTGAGTCCAACCGTTGTAGGGACGAGTCTTTTACTTGAAGGATTATCTGAGCCTCGTCACATGTGATGGTATTCAGGTGGTGACTAATTGGAATTACTAGGAGGCCTTCAGCAGCTGAGGACTGTGTGGGTAGAGTCAGAGGTTCCCTAGGGCAAGCCTAGGATAAGAGTAGCAGAGATCAGTAGAAGAGTAAAGGTGACTTGGTGGAGTCAAGGCAGTCCTTGAGGAAAGTATGGATAGATGTGGAAGGTAGTATGGGCCCGTACTACTGAAAGCAGAGGATCCGTACTCGAATCAAGGAAGGCCAAGACAAGACCAGGAAGCTAGTAGTAGTATCACGATCCCTTGTGATATTTCAGTATTTTGATGTTGTTATGATATGTTTCAGAATGGTAGTTTTGCGCCCGAGACCAGCAGTCGGCAGCTCAGATGCCGGAGGGGGATCAGGGTCGGGATCAAGCCCGGAGGTCGGGCAGATGGATGAGCAGACCAGAGAGTTCCTTTCTTCTGAGGTTACCCGCATCATACTGGAGCAGACTCCTGTGATCTTCGGTTCGATCAAGGAGGGTATTTTAGAGCTGATGGATGAGAGATTGGGTGGTTTTCGTGCTGAGATGGCGACCATGATGGGGTCGCGCACACTTACGTTCAGGGAGTTCAGGGCATGCGGAGCTCCAGACTATCATGGGGCGCGGGACCCCATAGCGAGTACCAGGTGGTTGGCGGATGTGGCCAACGCTTTCCGCACTAGCAGGTGTCCCGAAGGGGACAAGGTCAGATTGGCGTCCTGTCTTCTGAAGGACAGGGCACGGGATTGGTGGGAGGAGGTTGGACATGCCATCGGGGATGATGCAGCATTGGATGCCATGACCTAGACTGATTTCTCTACTAGGTTCAGGGCGGAGTTTGCATCGGTCATTGAGGTGCAACAGCTAGCTAGGGAGTTTCAGGACCTTACCCAGACTACAGAGACGGTGGCGGAGATCACCGCCAAGTTCAGGGAGAGGGCTCTTCTTGTTCCTCAGTATGCAGCCGATGAGGAGATGAAGAAGGCCCGTTATCATGAGATGTTGCGGAGTGATATCCGCATGTTTGTGAGCCGGTCCAGTTGTAAAACGCTGGACGACATGATTGCTAGAGCTAGGGAGAGGGAGATTGATCTCGAGATGGAGAAGAAGAGGAAACCGGAGGCGGTTTCGGGTTCAGGCAGTGTGGGCAAAAAGCCCAAGGTTTTAGATCACAGGTCCAGGAGTCAGCAGAGCCACAGTCGGTGTGGCAAGTGTGGGAGATTGCACGAGGGGGCGTGCAAGGCAGGGAGTTCCGGCTGCTACAAGTGCGGTCGGATTGGGCATTTGAGCAGGGATTGTACGACCCCTGCTACTACGGTTACAGCATCAGATCTGATTTGCTTTCAGTGAAATCAGAGGGGACATAAAAAGTCCCAATGTCCCAGTTTAGCTGCAGCGGGGAAGGTGGTTGCACCTGCCCCTGCCACCTTGAGGATTACGGATGGCCGGCAGGGCCGATCTGATGCGCCAGTGGTGAAGAGCAGGGCGTTTCAGATGACAGCAGAGGAGGTGCGAGCGACTCCTGATGTGGTGACGGGTATGTATCTTTCCTTCACCTTTTAATTATCATTATCGTTTGAATATTACTTGATGATATGTTTTATTTAGGGTCGTTCTCGGTGAACGGCATCTCTGCTTTGGTATTGTTCGATTCGGGGGCTACCCGATCATTCGTATCGCTTGCGCTTAGCAAGAGATTTAGCAGAGCTCCAGGGGAGCTGGATTGTCCATTAGAGGTTGAGATAGCAGATGATAGGACCGTGAGGGTCGGCAGAGTACATAGAGGGTGTTCCCTTCAGATATTTGATGAGCAGTTTTCAGTGGACCTGGTTCCTATTCCCCTACGAGGGAATAAAGTTATTGTAGGTATGGATTGGCTAAGCCCCAATGGGGCGGTGATTGATTGTGAGCTTCAGCTAGTGAGGGTTCGCACTCCCAGTGGGGGAGAGATAGTGATTCAGGGCGAGAGGCCCCAACGAGGACCGACCTTTTGTTCCGCCGCAAGGGCGAGGCGCTATGTTCAACAGGGTTGCACCGGTTTTGTAGTTTACGTCTTGGATGCCCGGGAGAAGGGCAAGACGACGATTGATGATGTTCCTATTGTTCGGGACTACCCGGATGTATTTCCCGAGGATTTGCCGGGGATACCTCCTGAGAGACAGGTTGAGTTCAGGATCGACCTAATTCCTGGTGCGGCTCCGATAGCCAAAGCACCGTATCGACTAGCTCCCCTTGAGATGCAGGAGTTGTCTACACAGCTGCAAGAGCTGTTAGACAAGGGTTTCATTCGGCCGAGCAGTTCGCCTTGGGGAGCGCCGATCCTGTTTGTGAGAAAGAAGGATGGGTCGCATCGTATGTGCATTGATTATCGGGAGTTGAACAAGGTAACGGTGAAGAACCGTTACCCACTTCCGAGGATAGATGACTTGTTTGATCAGCTTCAGGGAGCGTCTTGGTTCTCCAAGATTGATCTACGCTCCGGTTATCATCAGATGAGGGTTAGAGATGAGGATGTACAGAAGACTGCTTTCAGGACCCGGTATGGTCATTACGAGTTCGTGGTGATGCCATTTGGGCTCACCAATGCCCCAGCCGCTTTCATGGACCTCATGAACCGCGTGTGCAGACCGATGCTGGATCAGTCGGTGATAGTATTCATAGATGATATCTTGGTATATTCCAAGACACAGGGGCAGCACGAGGAGCACCTGCAGGAGGTGTTGGAGACCTTGAGGAGGGAGAGACTCTTCGCAAAGTTCTCCAAGTGTGAGTTCTGGTTGCGCGAGGTGCAGTTTCTTGGTCATCTCGTCAACCAGAAGGGTATTTTGGTAGATCCGGCCAAGATAGAGGCCGTGATGCAGTGGGAGGTCCCGAAGTCTCCATCCTAGATTCGGAGCTTCCTAGGGTTGGCAGGGTATTATCGGAGATTTATTCAGGACTTCTCCAAGATAGCAGTGCCGCTCATCCGACTAACCAAGAAGTCGGTGGTATTTTGTTGGGGGCCTGAGCAGCAGGCGGCGTTCGAGACTCTCAAACAGAAATTGTGCGAGGCTCCGATCCTTACCTTGCCAGAGGGAGTAGAGGACTTCGTAGTCTATTGTGATGCTTCGATCACAGGTATGGGAGCAGTATTGATGCAGCGAGGCCATGTGGTAGCTTATGCCTCGAGACAGTTGAAGCCTCACGAGGCTAATTATCCTACCCACGATTTGGAGCTGGGGGTAGTTGTGTTTGCCCTCAAGATTTGGAGACATTACCTTTATGGGGTCCATTGTACTATATACACAGATCACAAGAGCTTGCGATATCTTATGGATCAGCCGCGTCTGAACATGAGGCAGAGGAGGTGGTTGGACGTGCTGAAGGATTATGATTGTGAGATCCTTTATCATCCAGGGAAGGCTAACGTGGTAGCCGACGCCCTAAGCCGCAAAGTGTCGGCGGCCCCTATTAGAGATCTGTGTATGAGGATGAAAATGATCACTCCGTTGTTGGAGCGGATCAAGGAGGCTCAGATGGAGGGCCTCAAGGAGGAGAGGCAGAAGTGTGAGAGGATAGTGGGCCGAGTAGCTTCGTTCGATTATGACAGTCGGGGTTTGCTGACGCTTCATGGGAGGGTATGGGTACCGTACTGGGGTGGAGTGCGGCAGGTATTGATGGACGAGGCTCATAAGTCTCGGTTTTCTATCCACCCAGGGGCGACGAAAATGTATCGAGATCTTCGACCTGATTATTGGTGGCCCTGCATGAAGCGGGACGTCGCTTGGTATGTTGAGAGATGCTTGACCTGCCGGAAGGTCAAGGCGGAACACCAGAGACCTCACGGCAAGATGCAGCCGTTAGACATTCCCGTGTGGAAATGGGAGGACATCACCATGGATTTTGTCACCAAGCTTCCCAGGACCGCACGCGGAGTGGATTCGATATGGGTAGTAGTGGATCGGTTGACGAAGAGTGCCCATTTTATTCCGATTCAGGAGAGTATATCGGCGGAAAAGTTAGCCGATATCTATGTGCAAGAGATTGTGGCACGTCATGGAGTGTCGGTATCGGTGGTGTCAGACCGAGATGTCCGTTTCACATTCAGATTCTGGAAGCGGTTCCACGACGAGATGGGTACTCGTCTTCATTTCAGCACCGCTTTTCACCCCCAGACTGACGGGCAGAGCGAGAGGACGATTCAGACTCTTGAGGACATGCTGAGGGCATGTGTTCGAGATTTTGGGGGCAGTTGGGATACGTATCTTCCGTTAGCGGAGTTCTCGTATAACAACAGTTATCATGCGAGTATTGATCGACCTTCTTTTGAGATGCTGTATGGGAGGAAGTGTAGGACCCCGATTTGTTGGGGCGAGGTCGGTCAGCGAGTCATCGGGAGCACAGAAGTGGTGCTCAAGACGACTGAGTTGATCCAGTAGGTCCGTAGTAGGCTGCAGACTGCGCAGAGTCGGCAGAAGAGCTACGCTGACAGGAGGCGTTCGGACTTGGAGTTTCAGGTGGGAGATATGGTCCTTCTGAAGGTCTCACCTTGGAAGGGTGTCATCAGGTTCCGGAAGAGGGGCAAATTGGGCCCCAGATTTATTGGTCCTTTCAGGGTTTTAGCCCGGGTGGGTCGGGTTGCTTATCGGTTAGATCTTCCTGAGGAGCTTAGTCAGATCCACAACACCTTCCACGTGTCGCAGTTGAGGAAGTGTTTGGTGGATGAGTCAGCAGTCGTTCCCCTAGAGGATATTCAGGTTGACAACAGCCTGAATTATATCGAGAGACCGGTCGCTATTCTGGATCGGAAGGCCAAGACTTTGAGGAACAAGGTAATTCAGCTAGTGAAGGTACAGTGGCAGCACCGTAAGGGGTCTGAATGGACGTGGGAGGCTGAGGAGGAGATGAGAGCGCACTACCCGGAGATATTTGCAGATCCAGCCGTAGTAGACTTCGAGGATGAAGTCTGAGATAAGTGGGGGAGAATTGTAACGACCCGTTCCCAGTATGTTAATTTATTAGTAATTGTTTTAAAGATTTGCAAAAGGGACTCGGCGAGTTCATAGCCTGACTCGCCGAGTAGGGTCGCGACTTCGAGCACGTGTTAGCTGGAGACTCGGCGAGTCCATATCCCGGACTCGGCGAGTGCATCCGTCTGGGTGAAACCCTAAATCCCCGGGTTGCCCACTATTTAAGTCACCTTATAGCCCCATTCTTGCCTCCTTCACCCTGAGAACACTGTGAGAAAAACCCTAGTTCATCCTTGAGAGTTTATAAGTGATTTTTTGTGATTTGTGAAGGCTTGAAGAAGGAGAAGAAGAAAGGAGCAAGGAGAAGAAGAGTTGTGCAAGATCCAAGGGCAAATCTGAGTTATTTGGAGGTATTTTCGGATTCCCCTCTTGTTTTATGCTTTAAACCTCCATTAGAACTCTTCTAAGAACTAGTTGATGCTTGTTCCAAGCCTTGTGCTTTCATGAACGCCCTAATAAGCCGAGATAACCTTGGATCTATTCATTGAGAAGTCCCATAGTCCAGATCTATTGCCTTTATGAGGATACTTTGCATATTAACCCTAGATCTATCCCTTTTATGCATCTTTTAGCCTTATTTTCCCTTATTCATGTGTTGTACACGTAAAGTTGGAAACTTTACGTGGTAAACCAGCTTATTGGACTCAGATCTATCATTTGTATGTGTTGGATTCAAGCAAAATCGGGTGAAAAACAGTTGCATGGCGGCAACTCGGCGAGTCGGGAAGAACGACTCGGCGAGTTGAGTCGCGAGTCCCCGATTCCTTCATTTTTAGCAGTGTTGAGTGGAACCAGTGAGTTAGAGAGTGGACTCTGCGAGCTGAAGGTAGACTCAGTAATGGAGGGACTCGGCGAGTTGTTCATACAACTCGGCGAGTCCAAGGCAATCTTCTTAAGATCAAGAACAACTCGTCGAGTACGTTCATACGGCTCGGCGAGTCGGATGAAGATTGTCTGAGTTCTTGGATCAAGAGGGTACTCGTCGAGTCAATGCCATACTCGACGAGTAGCAGCGAGTAGGATTGAAAAGTGAGAGTAGGACTCGGCGAGTTGGGTGGCCCAACTCGGCGAGTCAGTCCAAATGAGAGTAACTTTGACCAAGGGTAAAAGAGTCATTTTACCCAAGTGCAGTGTTTAGTATTTGATTGAGTGTGTTTATGGACTTGTAGCCGGGGAGATACAGGAGCAGCAGCCGTTAGCTTCCAGAGCCACACACTCAGCAGCCAGTTTACGAGGTGAGTTTCCTTCCAGTAGGGACGGGTCTAAGGCCACAATGCCGGCCCGTTTAGTTAGCAGTAGTTTCCGAACTTCGGTCCGATTCAGTAGCTAGTATGTTTGATGCCTTCGTGGCTCAGACAGGATTTGTATGCTATGTTTTATGTGTTAAGTGTTATGTGTTCCGGCCTACGGCCCGATGTAGTATGCAGTATATGTGTTCATGCTAGATGATGTGTTATGCTATGCCATGTTCAGTCAGTCAGTTCCGGACTTCGGTCTGATGCAGGGGACAAGGTCCCAGTCGGTTCCGGACTTCGGTTCGATGCAGATAGTTCCGGACTTCGGTCCGATGCAGTTAGTTCCGGACTTTGGTCCGATGTAGTTAGTTCCGGACTTCGATCCGATGCAGTTAGTTCTGGACTTCGGTCCGATGCAGGGGACAAGGTCCCAGTCAGTTCCGGACTTCGGTCCGATGCAGTTTCCGGGCTTCGGCCCGATGCAGTGGGCCAGGCCCAATATGTGTTTATATGATACTGTATGGTATGTGGTAGTTTGGGGGAGCTCACTAAGCTTCGTGCTTACAGTTTCAGTTTTGGTTTCAGGTACTTCCGCAAGCAAAGGGAAGAGCTCGGGGTGATAGCATCGCACACACCACAGCTTAGCTTTTATCCTGGGGATGGTTTTAGTTGTCTTGATTTGATATAGTATGACACAGTTTTTCCGCACAGTATTTTATTATGATTTGGGATACATCGCGTATGTTTTTATTTTATGATGCTCAGATTATGGTTTTGATTACATTGAAAAACAAAATTTTTGGGTCGTATTTTTGGGTCGTTTCATTACATTTTTTAGGAACCTTTTAATATTTAAGGTTTGGCCACAAGATTTTAACGGTTTGACAACTTTGATCATTTTTCTAAAAATTTGTTAATTACTACCCTTTTAATTCTTTAACCGTTTTGAAACTTCTGATCTTTGCAGTCAAAACTTTTACATTTTTTCCTTAAAACATGAAAAAAACGGTCCGGGGCAAACTCCGGGCTTTTCATTCTTACACTTTCTACGTCTGTTATATTTATCGATTCGGAAATAAAAATTTGATAATTCCTACCCTTTTAATTCTTTAACAATTTTAAAACTTCTGATCCTTGCAGTTAGCATTGCACTTTCTACATCTGTTATATTTATGGATTTGAAAACAATATTGAAAGCTTCTGATCCAGCGTAACTTGAGTAACCTTTCTAGTTTTAATTAGTCATGTTTGTGATTATCTATTTATTGCTTGTGGATTTGAGTACTTTATTTTTCATTTTGATTAGCCATGTTTGCGATTATCTGTTTATTGTTTGTGTTGGTCAATGTCAACAACATGAATAAAAAATGTCAAAAGGCACTTTCATTTTTTTTTTTTTTTAAACTTTCTGTTACGTCAATATAAATTTTCAATTGGCATTTCTCCGTTTGTATAAAAATATAAATTAATTTGACTAAATATAACACTCAAAAGAAGTTGTTCATACATTTAAAATCATAGAATATTGTTTATTGTATATTTTATATTTTTAATATAAAATAACTAGCTACAAAATAAAGTTCAAAAATCAAATAATGAAACAAATATCTTTTATTTCTTTTTCAATTAATCACAGATATATATATATATATATATATATATATATATATATATATATATATATATATATATATATATATATATATATATATATATATATATATATATATATATATATATATATATATATCCTTTAACTTATTTCTAGTATCCCTTATACTTTTTTTAACAGCGTCCCTTACTTATACTCTTTGTTAACCATCTAAAAATTAAATAATAAACATAAATTAAGACCAATTACTAATATCATGATTTGACATTACGTATCCATACAACATCGACTTTTCTCAAAGAAAAATCAATAATCCTTGTTATATTGATCTTTTTACAAATACCCCATTGAAGAATATATATATATATATATATATATATATATATATATATATATATATATATATATATATATATATATATATATATATATATATATATATATATATACATACGATCATGTAAATGTTCATGACATTTGCAAAGTAAGACTTTGTCAATACAGTTCCGTGTTGAGCTGTACACTTGTACTGACAAATTTCCTAACCCCATAGAAGTAATCCGTCAACATGGAGATCTTATTTAAAGCCTTTCAAAAACTCATCCTCTCCATCAAGAACGATCTGATCACAGTGTGTATTGATCATGGCTCAATCAAGCTATGCACCCTTATTCTCTCCAGTTTCTGTGATAGGATCACAGTTCATGGTACCATATCAATTCGATATGATAGTTGATATAAATTCAAGCGGAAACCTTGTGATCACAGATACTAACCATAAAATCATGCTCAAAGTGAAACCATGCGACTCATCCTTCCACCTTCAGCGAGTGCTGCTCGATGTTTATGACAAACCCATCTGCATGATCCGAGAGAAGGTGACTTTAGGTTCATATTTATAATTCTTTGGTTTGTTCAGGAAGTTTGAAGTTAAATTTACTATTGAAAATTAATGGACTGCATATTTTTTTTCAGATCATGAGTGAGCATAATCGATGGAATGTGTTTAGGGGTGATAGTAAAAGCAAATCGGATATAATATTTAGCACAAAGACACCTAGCATGATCCAGTCTAAGACCAGTGTACATGTGTTCTTGGCAAACAAAGTAAGTAGTAAAGATGTTTGTGATTTCAAGATCAAAGGAAGCTGGTCGAAGAAAACCTGCACTGTCTATATGGGAGATACTTCAACAACAATCGCCCAAGTAATTTTCATAACTTTTGGTTTGTAGGTTTCCATGTTTTCAGTTACGTGTGTATAACTGAAAAGATATAAAACGACGAGGTGAAACTAATTAATAGACTTATTCTTGTAGATGTATGAAACACAAACACGGGAGAATGGGGAGTACGTTAAGGACAAATTCATGGTGACAATTTATCCCAATGTCGATTATGCTTTTGTGATGACACTTATAGCGATTGTTGACGCTATGAAAAGCTCCGACAGAGATGACGTTATTGAGGAAGTTATTGGTTCACTTTTTCCCTAATCATATCAGTTGCATTCTCTGTTCCTACTTCCTAAATTCCTGACTGGATTGTATATATTATAGAATTCTTGAGTTTTCTTATGGGTTTTTAGCCACAGGGAATTGGGCCCTTCCTCTTTGACACAGATGATACCACGATTGCAAGAATCAAGGACGGAACCAAATCGATTCAGATCCCTGGCTGTAATATCGAGACTGCCTTTAAAATCAAATATAGTCTTTAAGTAATCAGAATCTAATGTCTTTGATAATCAGAAGCCATGTATGTGTATCATCCTTATATATATGATTATTATGGGCGGGGATTTTTTGTAGGTGAGTTTTCTTTCACTTATATTTTTATGTTGTGAGGGAGTTTTCTTTTATTTAAACAAGTGTGAGTATATCTCCTCATGGCTGTAGTTTAAATTGCTTTTTATTTGAAGGCTGCTTAAAATTGTGGTTAATGTTGGAATATTGTGTGGATGCAATTAAAAAATGTCATCTGTAATGTTTGCAGCTGTATATTGGTATTTGTTGGAAATTATGAAGGTATAATTGGTATTTGTTGGAAATTATGAAGGAATAATAATGAGTTGGCTCTTTTCCTTTATCCGGTATTGGTGGGGGAGAAACCTTGTGTAGGTTTATAACTCTTTCCCTTGATAGGCATTTAAAGTCTTTAGTGTATCCAAGAATGGGCCTAGCCCACATATGTGCGCCTAGCCTAGCATTAAACGACATTGCAAGTGCGTGCGCTTCGAGCCGTATTTGATATACGAATCTGGACAAAACTTGGTAATTATAATAATAACTGGAACTATTCTTCTGCAATTAATCAACATATAATCCTCAAATATTATTTGTTAGTTTTCTTGCTTGTCTATTGGTTTGTTTTACAACAATCTTAAAGGTTTTTGTGTTGTTTGTGATAAATTAATAGACTAATGGAAAACCAAATCCCTACTGCTAGCCTCCACTTAATGAACCAAAAGTTCACTAAACTTTACCAATTCGATGGTTAGAACTACACACGTTGGGCCGAAAAGGTCAACTTCATGCTTCATGTGTTGAAGCTAGCCTTTGTGTTGGACCCTAACCTGGCCCCAATTCCTGCAAATCCAATTCCCTACTACTAGCCTCCACTTCATGAACCAAGAGTTCACTAAGCTTCACCAATTCGATGGTTAGAACTACACGTGTTGGGCCGAAAAGGTCAACTTCATGCTTCATGTGTTGAAGCTAGCCTTTGTGTTGGACCCTAACCTGACCCCAAATCCTGCTAATCCAATTCCCGAGGCGGGGAAAACTGTGCACCCATCGATCATCACCGAACTGGAAAAGCAAAGAGCTCTACGTAGAGAGTCTGAAGAACGTCATGTGGGTCACATCAAGGACTCATTGTCTGATCGGCTCTATGATCTTTACATGTTGGTCAAAGATACAAGAGACCTATGGAGTGCTTTGGAACTAAAGTACAAGGCACATGAGGGAGGTACTAACAAGTACCTTGTGTCTAAGCACCTAGAGTTTCAGATGGTTGATGACAAATCTATCATGGTGCAAGTGCATGAACTCCAAGTCATTGTTAACAAGCTAAATGCACTCTCCATCTATCCCAGAACTCTTTCAGGTTGGTGCGCTCATCGCAAAACTGCCACCCTTGTGGAAAGACTTCTCTAAGAGAATGATGCACAAATTTGAGGACTACTCCTTGGATGATCTAATGAAATGCCTCTGTATTGAGGATGAAACTCGCATCAGAGACAAGCATGGTAAAGTTAGATCGAGTGTGCATCATGTGTCATCAACTAGTTCTGGTCACAAGGGAAAATCTAAGAGACTAACAAGAACTTTGAACCCAAGAAACAAAGCATCAAGAAACCGAGTCATCAGGATCCTAACTCAAAGTCAAAGAGGGTCGTACCTTGCACATTTGTAGAGAGATTGGGCACTATACGAGAGAATACAAAGATCACAAATCAGGACCGATACCACATGCAGTTGAGCAAGTCATTGATATGGTGGCAAGAGTGAACATTGTAGAGATTTTTATGATCTCTTCCCTTACCCGTGCAATCTGTGCTCGAGGGTGGTTCATGGACACTGGAGTCATTATGCATGTTTGTGGGCAATGAGAGAGCTTCCTCACTTACCATCCAATGCCACCAGGAATGGTAGTCGTCTGTGCTGATGGTTACAGAGCTGAAGTTCAAGGAAGAGGTGATGTTCTTTTGAAGTTCACACGTGGTGAATGGGTTACCCTTCGAGATTTTCTTCATGTTCCTACTATCTCGAAAGGGGTGGTTTCTGCAGACAAGTTTGACAAGGGTAGGTTCAAGATGGTGCTTGAGAATGACAAAATTGTGATCACTAAGGGCAGAATATATGTTGGGAGGGAAAACAATTGTTTAGGAATGTATCGTTTGTGCCTTGGTGATGAGGGTAGTGTGAGTAGGCCAAGTGTTGAGGGTAATGGTGCTAGTTCGAGTGTTGCAAGTGTGTCTAGTGTTGCTAGTAATGATGTAATTGGTAGATTGGTTGCTAACATGAATGAAGTGAACTTTTCCGGTTATTTTGTTTGTTCAATTTTTTTATGGCATAAACCAATCCCATCAGTTAAGAGAAATACTTCATTACTTGAGTTGATTCATTTGATATATGTGAATTAAATGGAATACTTAGTCGAGTAAGAAAAAGGTATTTCATCACATTATGGGATGAATCCATTCAATATCTACATCTTTACTTGTTGAGATAAAAAGATGAAGCTTTTGATGCATTTAAACAGTATAAGGCTAAAGTCGAAAATCAACTTGAAAGACACCTCAAAATTCTTGGCACGGACAGAGGCGTAGAAAACTTCAACCAAGAGTTTGACACCTTCTATGAAGATAATGGAATCAAACATGAGAGAACTTCACCATACACTCCCAACTGATGGCGTGCCCTAGTTCGCACGGAGGAGCCGCGCCCGGTCACGCAAGAGAATGCCAACTGGCAGGTTAAACCCGAATGAATCCAACGCCCGTCAGCACCCCTAAGAGCAGGGTGCTCGCAGAGAAAGGCTCGGCCCAACCCGAGGGGCATCCATTCTAGGACAAATATAACAGTTAGCCGATAAGGCAGATACTTATACATTACTGCCTGAACCAACCGTTAGCTCTGACAGATTAAGGAGTATAATCCACCAATCAGCATCCCCAATCCTATTGGGTGTGGCACCCTTGTCCCGTACAGACTAGCAGACACGTCTAGTATAAAAGGCTACTCTAGGCGCCCTAGGGAGTAAGTGATTCTCTCTCAGTTTACCCACAATACAACCCCAAATCTATCCACTAACTTGACCATCGGGGCATTTTCCCTGGAGCCCCTCATGGAGAATGGCTGACGGCCCTTTCTTGTTGTGACCTCACAGATTCATCGGAGCAACCACAAATGAAGAACGTCGCTGAAGAAGAACCAGGTCACATCATTTGGCGCCATCCAAAAGTGTGACAAAAAAAACCAAAAGCACATAATTCATCGGTGAAAAGGGGTTCTGGCGATACAGGGGGATCGGTAGAATGCCAACCAGCCCCATTAGGCCTATGATGTTGCTGGAGCAAACGGTTACTCTGACTCCCATAGTTATCGTCGACGAAGCGTAAAAAAAAGGTGGTTCAATGGTCATTATTGTACTAACAACTGGAAAAGAGCAACCAGTCAATGGAAAACAACCTTCTTCCGTCGATGTGTCAACACAAAGCACTTTGATACAAGCACCCCCACTAGAAATGATACCAAGCAGTACGACACTGCTAACGATGGAAGATGCTAGCGTCACACCGAGTCTCTTCCAACAGCTACCGCCAAACCACCACCACCACCGGTGGTTTTCCAGACACCACCACCACTACCAAACTTGATGGTAGGCGTACAGCCGGTGGTTTTCTAGACACCACCACCACCAAACCAGATGACAGGCATACAATTGGCGCCCAAGTATTATGTTCTTTAGTTAGCCAACTGTTGTACAATGAGCCCAATTGTATGTCTTATATCTATTTCACGTAAAGGCCTGTAGCCTCTTCAAGGGAAATTATCTTTCTTAACATGGTATCAGGCTACTATTATCCCTAACCCTAGCCGATCCCTTCATGTGGTTGTCATCGTCTTCTTTTCTACTACATCTGTTGTTCTCTTTTTTTGTTTTTTTTCAAGCTTCTCCCTTCTCGTTTTTCATTATGATTGGATCGCCTTCTACTCCTAAAACCTCTCCTAATGATAAAATTTATGGGATAACAAACATTAAATCTTATGTTCCCCTTCTCCTTGATCTCGACCGCTTGAATTATGACTCCTCGAAAGAAATGCTTAAAACTCACTGCATTGGATACAAAGTCTATGGACATCTTGATGGTACTTCTAAGTTTGAAGATGATCCAGAATGGGAGACAGTTGACAATTTTGTCAAGCAATGGTTATATGGTATTCTCACCCAACATGTTCTCTAGTCTATCCTCAAACCCAACGCCACAGTAGCAGATGTATGGAAGACCATTGAAGGTTTATTTCATGAGAATAAAGAAACAAAAGATATGGAATTAGATGATGAGTTTCATACCATCACCATTGGAGATTCTTCAGTTATGGAGTATTGTACTCGCATCAAGTCCATCTCCGACCTTCTTGCTAACATTAGCTCTCTGGTACCTGAAAGAAACCTCGACATTTATGCCATCAATGGCCTATCTCTGAAGTTTGCTCACATTGTCACCACCATCAGACACCAGAAGCCGTTCCCCACCTTCCTCGAGATGTGCTCAATGCTCACACTTGAAGGACGATCCATGCTTAAAGACCACTCATGCCAATTTCTCGCTTCACACCAAGATACTACATCGCCCCCACTGTTCTCACAATTGAACACCAAAATCAAGGAGGCGGTGGTCGAAATCAGCGAGGTGGTAGCGACGACGGTCGAAATGGCGGCAGAAGGGTAGACGACAAAGTAGAGGCGACACCGGTGTTTTAAGTCACACTCCAAACAATTGGAGAAGGGGTGCCTCTTACCCTTGGTCGACAACTCAAAGTCAACAGCAGTAGCGTGGGCTGCTGCCACATCCACCGATCCATCAAGCTTAATGGCCCAATAGTGCAAATTCTTCTTTCCCTCAACATTGGCCCAATTTGAATCTAGCTTCAGCCCAACAACAGGTTGCCCCGGTCTCCATGTACCAATCTACATTGCCTGGATCTTGATGGGTCATAGTATTGAACGCTTGCAGTAAGGCAGTCAGTTGATCCATATTATTCGGGTATTGAAACCATTTCCAATTATTTGGTTGATTATTAGGCTGTTGTGCCATGGTTAAAAAAACACTTCACGCCGATTCAGGTACTCTCAAGTCATTTAGCAATACCTGCAACAATTCAAATTTATTGGTATTAGTCGGTGAAGGATCTCGTCTTCCTATCACTAAACTTGCTCAATCTAATATTCATTTAAATCCTTTTCGTACTCTTGTCCTAAAAAATATTCTTATTACACCACAAATTATTAAAAATCTCAATTATGCGCGTCAATTCACTCGTGATAACAAATGTTCTATTGAATTTGATGATTTTGGTTTTTCTGTGAATGATTTTCGCACCAAACACATCCTCCTTCGATGTGATAGAAAAGTGATCTCTATTCGGTGTCCACCCCACTCCTCAAGCCCTTCTCAGTATCAGCTCATCTTTTTGGCACCAACAACTTGGTCACGCCGGTCAACCTGTGTTCAACAATTTAATTTCTAGCAATTCTATTTTGTGTAATAAAAAAGATTCTCCATTAGTTTGCCATGCTTGTCAACTTGGCAAGCATACTCGTTTGTCATTTCAATTATTCAAAACTCATGCTTCGTTTCCATTTCAAGTTGTTCATTCTGATGTGTGGACTTCACCATTATAGAGTCACAGTGGAATAAAATATTATGTTATTTTTCTTGATCAATTTTCTCATTTTGTGTGGGTTTATCCTCTTAGATTAAAATCTGGTGTCTTCTCTAAATACCTTCACTTTCATGCATTTGTCCAAAATCAATTTCATATAGACATCAAAACTTTTCAATGTGACAATGGTAAAGATTACAACAATGCTCAATTTCATCAACTATGTGACTCTAATGTTATACACATATGTTTCTCGTGCCCTTACACCTCTCAACAAAACGGAAAATCATAACACATGCTTCGTACTCTAAATAATATGATGCGTACCCTCTTATTTCAACCCCATCTTGCCCCTGTATATTGGGTGGAATCTCTTCACATGGCCACACATCTTTTAAACATCCTACCATCTACTACCCTTCACAACAATACCCCTTATCGAAAACTCTTTCATACTAAGCCTACATACTCTCATCTCCATGTGTCTGGTTGTCTGTGCTACCTACACCTACCCAATACCAATAAACTTGAACATCGTTTTGTTCTGTGCATCTTTTTTTGTTATCCCTCCAACCACAAAGTCTTCCGTTGTCTTAACCTTCATACCAATAAAATTATTATATCATGTCATGTCACCTTCGATGAAACAACTTTTTCTTTTGGGTCTACGACTCTGAATGAATCCCCATCATACGATTTCCTTGATATTCCTGACTCTCGCAACTTATTTAATGACCCAAACACCCCTCTAAAACCCATTCACCATACCACCTCATCTCCATCTTCTCCAACCATCGACACTCCTCATCCCAACCTTTCTGTCAATGCCAACCCTAACACTTTTGTTGGCGAAACTGCTTCCACAATGGAGCCTTCCTCCTCCTCCTCAATATCATCCACCACTTTTCCTCCTCCCGTTTCTTCATCTCAACCTCCTCATACCACCCTAGTTGCCCCTTGGTATCCGACCTCCCATTCCACAGGCATCCATTCCATGGTTACTCGTTCCAAACGAGGAATACATAAACTCGTTGATCATCTTAATCTTCACACTGACACCATTTCCTCCTATCTTATTCCTCACAACTACTCTCAAGCCTTTCAAGATCGTAACTGGTTAAATTCCATGAAGGATGAATACGATGGACTTATATCTAACGGAACTTGGGTACTTGTACTCGGCCTTCCAATACTAATGTCGTTAATTGTATTTGGTTGTTTAAAAAGAAACTTAATGCAGATGGATCTTTAGCTCGTTACAAGGCGCGCTTGATTGCAAACGGTTGCAGTCAACGTCCAGGTATTGACTGTGATGAAACGTTCAATACGATTGTTAAACCAGCTACTATGAGGACTGTTCTCAGTCTTGCTATCTCCCTTCAATGGCCTATTCATCAGCTGGATGTAAAGAATGTGTTTGTACACGATCAACTTCAGGAGACCGTCTATATGCACCAACCATCGAATTTTTTCGAACCCGTCACTTCCTAATCATGTTTGTCCTTTATGGAAATCTCTTTATGGTTTTTTATAGGCCAAACCCCGACCATTATCCATCATATAACAACATGCTTATGCAACCTCACACTACTGCCCAACAGTATAACCCGCGTGGTGCTCTTCCCATCCCAAACCAAGATTGCTTATCGCGTAGTGTGGCATCTCCCTTCACCAAGGAGCTCTTAGATTACAAAATCCGAAACACAACAAAGTTGTCACACTTAAAGACCTACAACGGAACCACATATCCTGATAGCCACATCGACACATATGAGTGGACGATGACATCACTCAAACTAGATAAGTGATTCTAGTGTACATATTTCCCAACAACCTTGGATGGGAACGTAGGAACGTGGTTCAAAATGTTGCGACCAGGGAGCATATACAATTTCGGGGAGTTCAAATACATATTCCTGACAAATTTCAGGCATTTGCATAAATACAAGGGAGATTCACACTCAATTATTGGTTGCAAACAGAAGGAAGGAGAGACTGTTAGAGAATACTTCACCATGTTTACCAACACCATGCTAGACGTCCAAGGCAATAGCAGGCGCCTTCACATGGGGCCTCCTACCAGGACCCCTGTCTCAAAAGCTCATGGGAAAGAAGCCGTAGACACAAGAAAAGCTAAAAGAGAAAGTAGAATGCTACCTGAGGCAGGAAGAAGGTGACGCAATGAAACAAGAATACATGAATGCCATGATCGCCTCGACTACAAAACGCCATAGCCCACCATCACCCCATCAAGAATCCCAAGGCAAGAGCAGGCACTTTGGGCAAGGTAAGCGCTCGTAGGGATGCTTCAGGCCCTTCCAAAGAGACGGAAGGCGGGGCAGATGGTTGGATGTCTATGCAGTCTCAGAAAAATGGCCAATAAAAGGAGGGAAAGGACGATTATGTGAGTAGCACAAA
Organism: Lactuca saligna; assembly: GCF_052625555.1. Taxonomy (NCBI): domain Eukaryota; kingdom Viridiplantae; phylum Streptophyta; class Magnoliopsida; order Asterales; family Asteraceae; genus Lactuca; species Lactuca saligna. Next base: position 149,334,276 of record NC_136424.1, read on the forward strand.
AGCAAAACCAACGACATCGTCAACTGCTAAATGTTAAAAGAGAGATGGAAGAAAAACAACTTAATGGGAACCTCATTGAGGTGGCATGAAGCCTTTGCGCCAAGTTTGAAATTGAGAATGCCAAAGATGCAGCCAGAGAGCACGAACAACCTAACAAAATTCTGATGATACGTTCCAAGCGGGGAAGGCAAGAGGAACATGATGACATGGACAGTCTCACCAGATCCATGTAAGGGTTGAAAGTTTCAGCAAAGGACCCCTGTCAAAGGGATTGCGGGGTGACGAATAACTCATAATCCAAGGGTCTATCAAGGATGTGATGATCCACTAAGTATACATTGATACAGGCGGCTCGGTGGACATTATTTACGAGCACTGTTTCTGCCTTCTCCTCGACATATGGAAAGAGAACCTCAAGCCTACAACGGGGAGACAAATAGGCTTCACAGGGCACAACCTATGGCCCCTAGGCACAATTCATTTTCCTTTCACATTGACCACCCACGACAATGCAAAAAGAAAGACAATCCTAATAGACTTCATTGTGATAAGACACCCGACAGAACACAACATCATCATTGGGCAGACAGACCTGCTCAAATTTGGGCCAGTCCCATAAACGATGCATGGGATTATAAAATTCAACACCACAGAGGGACCGGGAATAGTCCTTGCAAAGCCACCAATGGAGTTACGGGGTTACGAGATCATGCAACCAAAGGAAATAGTTCAAGAAAACAAGAAGTTGCTCGTTGAGCCGGCAAGTGACAAAGAAATTATCAATAAAAAAATACATGGACCAATCTGTCAACATCGAGAACAACCTCCCACCAACCACGAGACAGATGCTAGTCATCCTCCTAAGAAAATACAGGCACGTCTTTGCTTGGACTCCTACAGACATGGTAAGGGTAGATAGAAAGGTTATAGGGCACAAGCTAGTGATCAAACCAGGAACCAACAAAACCAAACAAAAGAAAAGGGTTCAAGGAGGAGACGGGTGCAGGGAAATCAAAACTGAAGTTTCCAAGCTAACCAAGGTAGGGATACTAAGAGAAGTAATTTTCCCAACCTGGATCCCTAACCCTGTCATGGTAAGAAAACATGATGGCTCATGGAGCATGTTCATCAATTACTCTAATCTGAACAAGGAGTAGCCCAAAGACTATTACCCTCTACCAGAGATTGACCAAAAAGTTGAATACTTGCAAGGCTTAAAACTAAAATTTTTCCTAGACGTGTACAAAGGGTACCATTAGCTCTTGATGTGCAAGGAGAACTAGGAGAAAACAACTTTCTACAAAGACCGTGGGACTTTTTGCTATACCAAAATGTCGTTCGGTCTAAAAAACACAGGAGCAACCTATCAACGACTAGTCGACTCCATTTTTGCCAAGAAAATTGGAAGAAACATTGAAGTTTACGTTGACGACATGGTCATTAAGAGCCATGATGAGAATAAATTACTAGACAATGTAGAAGAAACATTCAAATCACTGGAAAAGGTCAGGATGAAGCTGAATCTAGGCAAGTGCACCTTCGGTGTCGAGGAAGGCTTGTTCCTGGGGTACTATATTACCAATAAAAGGATACAGCCAAGCCCGACCAAAGTTGATGAATTCTTGGAAGTGCCATCCTCAAACACCCTACGAGTGACCCAAAGACTGAATGGTAAGCTAACGGCGTTGATCCGTTTCATTTCTAAGTCAGGTGAAAAGGCTTCTCCGCTCTTCCATGCCCATCAAAGGGTGTATTAAAAAGAGCAACTAGTATATTTTTTACGCGAAATTCCAGGTGAGGAAAAGACTACAGCTCATGCAATTGTATCGTCAGGAACAGACGAAACCAGGAATAACCATAAGTGGACTATGTATACCGATAGAGTAGCCAGTAAGGAAGGGACAGGAGTAGGCTTGATCTTGACAAGCCCAGAGGGGGAAGAAATCACTTATGCCCTCCGCTTCGACATCCACACTTCGAACAATGAAGCTGAGTATGAGGCCTTGCTAGCTGGCATGCGGTTGGAAAAGCAAATTGGTGTAGAAGAGATAATAGCCCTAATAGATTCAATATTGGCCACTAACCAGATCAATGGTGAATTTGAAGCCAAGGATAAATGAATGGAGAAGTACGTGAAAGCTGCGAAACAGCTTGGTGAACCACTTAGAGCGTTCATCATTAAGCAGATTCCAAGAAGGGAAAACAGAAGAACGAACAACCTCAGTAAATTAGCATCGACATGTTTTGATCATTTTTCCAAGAAGGTCATCGTGGGATTAAAGAAAGAAGTATAGAAGAACGACGGGTACACACCCTAGCGCCTGCTAAACATACATAGATGACACCGCTAATCGAATACCTGCAACACAGTATTTTACCAGACGCTCATAAAGAAGATAGAAAGGTACAAATAAAGTCACCTTTTACGCAATCATGTAGGGAGTATTGTACCAGAAGGGAATCATGTCACCATGGTTAAAATGTGTGGAGGACACCAAAGGAAAGGATGGCGCTGGCCTAATAGGCGCACACGAAAGGGCAAGGGATCTAACTGGGAAAATACTCCAGATGGGCATCTACTAGCCAACCACACACTAGAATGTGTTGGAAGTAACAAGAAAATGTATAGAATGCTAGACATACTTGTAACGTCCGTAGATCCAGGCTAGTCAATTTAGGGATAATAGGGGTTGAAAATGACTTTTCGTCAAATTATTATTTATAATAAATAATCTTAATCAAGTTGTAGAATATGTCTCAACGGTTCCGTACATATAAAGAACACCGAAATCCAAATTATAACGAAAAAGTTATGGCACGTCAAAGTTTTATGGCAAAACCAACACGGCACCGGGAGACGTAAATAGTGTATTTTTGATAAATGACTTTTTAGCCTTAGAAAACTAAACAAAAGTTGTAGTATATATTAAACCGAGAACATAGAAACAAACAACGCCCATATCGAACTTCGTATGAGGAAGTTATGAATTTTCTAAGATTTGGCATTGAAGTGCACGACCCGAAACTCAAATTTTAGTTCGAGCGGTGTTTGGCCTGCGTGACCTAAATGAGAGTTGAAGATCTCATTAATAGGAAGTCAAAAATAAAAAGACAGATGAAAACGGAGTCCGTGTGAAAGAGTTATGAATTTTTCACGGTTATTTAACAATATAATCTCTTCATACTGTTAAATTTAAGTTCGGTCAATAATTAGCTGATGGAGTAAAAATGAAAGTTGTAGATATTACTTTTTACCTATGCTTGGATATAAATAACATAAAAAATGGAGCTCGTATGAGAAAGTTACGGATTTTAGAAGTTGGAAGTGTGCTGTGTGAAAATGGGTGACGTGACACAATCTTGGCCATTGCTTTCTCCCCAAGTCTTGCCACCAGATGGTGACATGTGGCACCAAGTTCAGCCATATTTCACCCTATAAATAGTTACTCCCCCACCCTCATTTTCTTCACACCTTTCCTATTCTTTGTTCTCTACACTCTCTCTAAACCTCCCAAAACTCCCCTAGCGCTAGAAGAAAGCCCCAGAGCGCTCGACGGCTCCGAGAAGAAGAGCTTTTGGCTCGGAAGTTCTACCCCTGCAGAGCTCGACTTCTATCCAAACCCCCTCGTAGATAAGATGTGCCTACGCTAATTTAAATATAGTTTTTATTTAAATATAGTAATGTTATTAGGACCTTATAATAAATATTTGGACTATTATTATGAGTTATATAAGTGTCGTTATAATATATTTTTAAACACTCGTGGTACGAGGAATCTGGTTTGGAGAGCCGCTTGGGTTGCTGGATTTCAGAAGTGCTATATGCCAAAATGATCCCGCCCTCCGGTATTCCATGTCTGGCCCGTATCTGTACATAGTGGGTGAAAAGTATTGTGTTAACTCTTATATAATAGTAATAATAGTTAGACTATTAATTAGTATCATCGAGCATTTGACTAAACTCTAGTGGTAATGATACTAGCTTCTGTTAAAAGAGTTGTTTAAAGTAAACAAATTGCCATCCGAGTACCGAGTCACCACCTTATCAAGTGAGTGCATAGTCCCTTTCATGAACAAGATTTTAATACAAGTATTGATTGAAGTATTAATTATATGTTTATGTGCGAGTTAATTGATATTACTTGAAATACGTTTTAAAGAACATACCTGATTATATATGATGATTTAGGATAAAAAGTAAACAAAAATTAATTATGACGAATATTGGTAGTGTTTTCTTACGAGTACGAGTGACTTATACTTAGAGAATAGAAATTTAGTATATATCATTGATCTGGAAGCATGGATTAGACATAGTCATTGTCCCTAGTCTGAGAGTATGAATTAGACATAATCATCTGTCTTTAATCTGGGAGTATGGATTAAGACATAGTCAGTTGTCCTTAGTCCGGGAGTATGGATTAAGACATAGTCACTCGTCCTCAGTCCAGGAGTATGGATAGGACATAGTCATTCATCGTTAATCAGGGAGAATGGATTTACACATAGACACTTGTCCCTAATCCGAGAGTATGGAATCGGCACAATTATTGATCTGAGAGCATGAATTAGATCCGAGAGTATGGGTGAAGTAAGAGGTAAAATTTAAGGTCCGAGAGTATGGATAGTCTCGTTGTAAGGATTAACGGGGTGGGGTAAGAGTTGCTTATATATATATATATATATATATATATATATATATATATATATATATATATATATATATATATATATATATATATATATATATATATATATATGGTGAAATTGTATATTTTGTGAGTTCTAAATTATATATATTATATGATATTGTAGGATTGAAATCCCTATGTATTCACAAGGTTTCCCAACCAGAACCACTCAAGCTTATTTGTATCACAGGTGTCGATACAAAGTTACATTATACTAAGAGATTAAAGAGATGTAGATCACTAGTGTAAATGAATATAAGTTATGTTTATGCTTATGTTTCTGTATTGACGATGGCATCCCAAATGTTTTAAAATGAATAAAAATACATTTCTTCGGAAATGATTTGATAATGTATTTATCATGTTTTACTAGGAACAAATTCAGCAACATTTTCACTAAAATAGGTACTCTGATTTTTATAAAGCATAAGCAAAATCGTCTTTTCTAGCCGTGAAAATGGGGATGTCACAATACTCCCCGATCCAAGGGAACCCCCCAACACCTCTAACAAGTATTTCCAGCCCGTGGCCCTTCTATTATTGGGGAATAAACATTGTGGAGCCGTTCCCAGATGCCCCAAGCATGGTAAAATACATGGTAGTCACTGTGGATTACGTACCAAAATGGATTGTAGCCGATCCGTTGGCATGTATATCGGGGAGACAAGTGATAAAGTTTATGTGGAAAAATATTGTGACGAGGTTTAGAATACAAAATATACTCGTCAGTGATAAAGGTTTGCAGTTCGCTGAGAACGTGTTCCGACATTCGTCCGCCAAAAAGGGGATCAAGTAGCAGTTCACATCGGTAGTAGACCCCCAGGCGAATAGCTAAATAGAAGTGTCCAACAGAACACTAGTAAATGGAATGAATAAGCGTCTAGGAAAAGCTAAGGGAAACTGTGTTGAGGAGCTACCAAGCGTGCTCTGGTCGTATAGGACAACACCGAGAGTAAGCACGAAAGAGACTTCTTTCAGCCTAACCTACATCACGGAGGCGATGCTACCCTTAGAGTTGATGGTAGGATTGTTGCGAACAACCCGTTTCGAAGAAGCAAACAACAACAAAGATCTGAATGCAAACTTAGATCTCATCGAAGAGAATCGTGAACGATCAAACATTCATCAGGAAGCTTACAAACATGTTGTTGTAAGGTACTAAAATCAAAGGGTCAAGGACAAAGCCTTCAGAGTGAGGGATTATGTTTTGAGACGAAATAGGGCAAGTCGAGCCCAACTGCAGGGAATGTTGGGCCCCACTTGGGAAGGGACATACAAGGCCATTGAAGCATAATGTAGCGGCACGTACACGCTAGAGACGATGGAAGGCAGAAAAATCCAAGAACCTAGAATGCCAGAAGCCTAAGGAAATTCCATTTATGACATATCACCCAATTCGGTCACTCCACGGGCACTCGACATCGAAGAATCCACGCACTTTGGCATGCCACTCTATTTTTCTTTTTTACAAAATAGTCGATGTACCACAAGGACAAGAAACCACCACCTTAAAATACTCAGTGTATTTGAATGGTTTTCCTATTATAGTACTTAGCATATTAAACTTAAATACTTAGTGTATTTACAAGGCTCAAAACAACCATAAAACTTAAATACTTAGTGTATTCAGAATGCTTAGAACAAGCCATAACACCTAAATACTTAGTGTATTTACAAGGCTAAGGACAACCATAGAACCTAAACACTTAGTGTATGTGGAAGGCTCAGAACAAGCCATAACATTTAAATACTTAGTATATTTACAAAGCTCAGAATAGCTGCTAAACGTAGAAAACTCGGTGTGTTTATATGACTTAGAACTGCAATCAAATCAAAATACTTAGTGTATTCACAAAATCAAATATGCCCAGCAAAAGGAAATAAGGATCACAAGAAAAAACATGTGCCCAAAAGAAAATAGCAAACACAACAAGCGTCGTTCATATCACAAAAGATAAAGAGTTCTTACAGACATGGCCTAAAATGCCGCCACTATCCAGAACTGTCAAGACACATGACAACGGGTTACAAAAGCTTCAAGTTTTTTTTCACACCCCTAAGGGACAACACACAGTACTTTAACTACCCTAAGAACTAACTAGGCCAGCACCACCAACATCGATCCTCGCCACTGCACCACCATCATTACCACCACCATTGCTTCTACTTCCACCACCAACTCCATCAATCAGCATGCCATTAGGGATCTCATCAGCCTCCTCCATAACACAAATTTTACGCACACCCTCTATGTCCAAATTTCCGAGGCATAGAAGAGATGCATGATCCATAGTGGTGAATGAAAGAAGGGCATCATTAAGGCTCATAGTATGGATTGAACGGGAGTCGCTGGCATTAGATTCATAGTAACCGAAATCCACCTCAGCTTTCAAACCGCTACAATCGGACTCCTCTTTGGTAACAAATGCCCCATGCTTAATCCGGCTCACATCACTAGTAAACTCCGGATGTATAATTAGCTTGTCCATAATATGTATAACTCCTACACACAAAAGCCAATCCAGATCACGATGGGTGGCCTTTGCCTCAACCCGAGCATCCGTAATCAGATTATCACGATCACAGACATCATGCTCCAAGCCCTCATTCTGAATCATGAGCCCTTCATTGGCCTGGGTTAGGGAATCTACCTTCACTTCCAAATTGGACTAAACCTCTTCCATAGCAGCCTTCCCTGAAGCAACTAGAGCACACTTCTGCTCAAAATCATGAACATCATTTTCAAGCTCAGAAATCTGACGCTTCAGGCTGACTTCCTGGACACCGCAAGCTGAGTGGGTAGCTTCCATCTCGTTGAGTAGTTGAATTTGGTGGACACCAGCAACAAGATAGAACATCGCTAAGGCAACAACATAATACATATTATAGGATAAGGAGTGGCTACCCATAGCCTCCATGTCAGTAACAACAGCGGGCGGGAATGCATGGCAAGAAAATTCCACAACGTTTGTATGGACAGACAAGCGAGATTTATTTTGCAAACTCCAAGCTGGAACAAACACATTGGAAACATAATTACCCCCAGGAACACCCTCGTGAGGTAGGGTCTCGTATAGCTCAGCACTGCTAGAACCCGTAGGGGGAGAAAGATTAGAAGAAGATTGGGAAACATATTGAATAAGAACTATACGATGCTTGATTGACCTCGATCCCCGGGAGCCCCCTCTCGGACTATTATGTTTCATCATCGGGGATCACAACAACTACTTCTAGAATAGAAGATATGAAGTTTAATAGACGAGTAAACTTGCGTCTCAATTGAACCCGCCACCTGATGTTAAAAGCATTAGTAGAGGTCTCTCCCATATCCAAGACATCTTTTCTTTAGCAATGGCCCACCGAGAGTCAGACATGATGTTGTCCTTGTTGGATTATATCTAAGTCCATAACTGTAATTAGTAAGACTTGACCCGACCTGGCATGGTCCATTTGGGTTGCATGGCATCATGCATTTGGATAGACTAAAATGAGAGAAATAACACTTAAGGTTTGATAATATATTATAAGTTCTAATATATTAATAAGATTATTTAATTAGTATTGATCAAGAATTAATCTAGAATTAATTAAGTTATTAAAAGAAGACTAATTAAATATATGGGTTGATTGTGTAAATCATCCATACTTATATAGTGGGCTAATGCTCCATGGATTGTCATGTTGGGCTAAAACCCATAAGATGCTCCATGGTGTATTTGTACCCATGGATCATGTAAATGAAAAGCGATGACAATTAGGGTTTACATGGTGTAACCGTAACTATATAATGATCTTATTCTTGGAGAAAATTGGCCACTATGTGTGATAGAAAGGGCTAGTTGATTTTATGAAGTGTTCCATTTTCTCTCAAGTCATTCCATGTGCATTTGGTGTTGTGTGAACCATTTGAGGTGTCACACTTGGGGAACTAGGCACTCAAGCTTCATGAAAACATTCTACATCAAAGAGGTATGTAATTCTAACTTAAGATATCCATATGAATCAATGTCATTTTGCTAGTTAGGATGAATACCTTGGAAAGTTCATATTTGCATGTATAATAGAGAAAACATAGATCCAAGGTATTTAGGGTCGCATGTACACTTAGGATTGTTAGAATGATCAAAACCCATCAGTGGTGTCAGAGGCATGGGTTGTTTTCTGTTATATTGATGCAAATTTTTATTTCAAAGTTGAAAAAAATATCAAATTTTAAGATAATTACTTGTTTTTGTGAAAAACTAATTATTTGTAAAATTTGAATCATTTGCTATATGAGTAGAATTAGGTCAATTTTAGTTAAAGATAAAATAAATATGAAAAGGTTTTTAAAAAAATTGATTCAAAATTTTTTATGCAGTTACAAAATTTGTTGTTAATGTTTTAAAGAATTCCATAACTTATTCTTAAGTTTTGGAACGTGAAAAGTTTCATCATAAAACAAGCATTTAACTGCATAAGTTATGGATTACCAAAAGCTTTATGTTTCCTTGATTTATGAGTTAGTTTAGATTAATGGAAATAAAAATTGTGTTTTAGTTGTTTTCAATCCTAATTAATCTGGAGGTAGTTAATAAAATGTGTTTTTGTAACTTGTCATCAAGTTACATAAAAGGTCACATTTATGAATCTTAAAACTCATAAAAGTGCCATAGGTTACATAAAAAATGAAGAGTTTTGTTTTTTTTCCATTAAATAGTATTATGACTTCATAACTTGTCCTCAAATTATGGATGTTTAAGAGTTACTTCTTTAAAAGTGTTATTAAAGAATAAGAGGTTACATAAAAAATGAAGTCTTCATTTTAATGAACCATTAAAATCATAAGTTATGAAATGAAAAGTTTTGAATAGTTTCAAAACTTGCCCTCAAGATTTAGAATTTGAAAAGTTTTCTTTCATGAAAACTTTAATTCCAAGTTAAGCCCTTAGAATTTTAAAATTTAAATTTTAACCCTTATACTCTATAATATTATAAGTTAATAATATATATATATATATATATATATATATATATATATATATATATATATATATATATATATATATATAAGAGCAAGTTTTCTTACCATTAGTTGGCCTCATTCACGAAGCCGATCTATAAGGGGGTATAAGGTTATTGACTATAAAATGGCAGTTTAATGAGTGTCCACTCTCACCCACCGCTTCCTTGACTGATGGAGGATCATTAGCCGAACGGGTAGGATAAGGACTATAATTCTCCCTTCATTAAAAGTATTAATGACAAATACTAAGCAACTAAACTCTTAGTAATACCCAATCTTAGTTACTTAGGAAAATGTGAATTTGGTGCTAATCCATGAAATTACACTTTGCACTTTGTTTAAGCCATTAGTGGAGCGTGTGTGGTTAACCGGCTCACTAACCTGGACTTAACAAAGTAGGCAAAGGGTAACTTAATATTTATCATAGTATCGTTGGAGCGTGTGTGGTTAACTGGCACATCGATTGAGGGGTAAATATTAAGGGTACCCAGTATATTTGCAAGGTTACTTCACACCTTGTTTTGTGATCCTCGGCATCTCAGTCACAAAACCTGAAGGGCACACTCGAGATTGAAAGATGCCATTGAACAGTTCAATGAATCTCAAAAGAATCTAGGAGTTTCAAAACCAATTAAAACCTAATAATACATTTTGTTTATCTTGGTGAAAACTGGTGAATCGTCATTCACCTACCTTCAAATATCTTATAGCTTGGATTACGGCATCCCTCTTCCAAGTTATAAAATATTATGTTCGGTCCTAGCCTTAATATTTCATATTGGGTGTTATATTAAGGACTTAAATCAACTTACTTGAATTTCTCCCATTGAGATATCTAGTTCAGACAACAATGATCTTCCAAATCAAGCTTTCTAATGAAGATGATTTCCCAAGTTTGTCTCATGGAAATCATACTTCTCTTCCTCCACCTCCTTCAATTATTCTCCCTATCCCACAAGCTCAAAGACGTGAAAAGTTCAAGATCACTCAATCCCTACTCACAATAAAACATAAAAATGAAAGTCATGTGTGCATTCATGTCTTAGGACTGAAATCATAGATTTTCAGGTTGAGAATGTTGGGTGTCATTGTCCCAAGGAAGTTGGCTATTGACTGGGTCTTTCAGTCATTTCCTAAGTCATATAGAAAGACTACTATGTGACAGGTCACGACATGACCCTAATGGATCTTTCTTATTTGCTTATTGCTACTGAATCAAGAATGGTTTGGTGCAATAGTCAAGCAAATATGGATGGAAGGTCTATTTCTCAAACTTCAATGGACATGGAGAATGGTAACATTGGAAGTCCAGAAAAGCTTTCTGTATCACCCCGACCATCAACGGAAACACCGAGTAGTGTAACATCATTTTTCGTATCACAGTTATATAACATACATTGAACAATACTTAAAGAAAATACATACCTTTATTGATGATTGAAAGTTACATTATTGTTTCTCCTAGTATTTATTACATAATATCCGACTATGACATACTTCTTAAAGAACAGAAAGATACTAGTAAAACTTCTCCTGTTCGAATACATACCCGGTTTTCAAGTTCCTGAAAACAAATGCATTTTAAAATACGTCAACATAAAGTTGGTGAGTCCATAGGTTTTGACTCCATAAAATAATACATTTTTACAGATTCAAAAGTATAATTTTGAAAGTATCATTTTGACTCTCCAACATTAGGTATAATAGTATACTTATCAATTAAGTGTTAGACCTAAACATTTCTTAATCTTAAGGTATAAGTAGGGGAAAACTTATACTTAACATTAATACTTGTATATGACAAAGTATAATGTTTCTAACAATTTGCTACCATGAGCCTGTAACCGCTGCTATGACATAATACCTCTGATAGAACAATACAATCATGATTTACCATGAGAACAATATACACTCATGATTTAACATGAGAAACAACACCGTACGCTTCATCGATGCCGGAATTATAACAAATAAAAGGATAGTTCATCACTTGTTTTTGGTTGACTGTAGCTAACAGTCACAAGTGGGGTGGTCTGCCCGTATACTAATTATACACAATTCCTCACTCACACGGTGATGAGATTAAATTAACCTTTAATTTATAAAGATCGATTAGATCTTGAACAAGTAAGTAAACAAAGACGATATAAACACAATAATATGAACAAGATAATATGGAATCAAACGAGTCAAATGATTAAACAAAATCCTCAGAAGAGCTCGATTAAGAACATCAACTGTAGAGGATTGGAAGGTTACAAGAACGATCAAAGAAACCTGTTGTCGTCTAGATGTATCGCTATTCTCAGATCTCTAAAACCTTAACCTAATATGCATGCAAGCGTAAACTTATATACATAACATAAAAGGTTCACGGTTGGACAGGCCCAAACCGGAATACAAAATAGCATAATCAGTTGAGCCCAAAAGATGCAATCTACAAAGCCCAACAATCTCCCCGTTTGCGTCAATTTGGAGCGAGACCTTCACTCTCTTTTCACAGCAGAGGGCTTCTTTACCGTTTCAAAAATCTTCGGTATTAAAGCCAGAATATGATGCCTGAAGGTAATATACCAACGAAGCATGTCAGTGAAGTTCTTCTTGTCTGCTGTTGAGTTCTGTTTGCATCGGTGAATGATATTGATGATATGCTCCAGACACTCTGTAGAAAACAGATGCTTGTCTACCAAAGCAAACAGAAACTTATGCTTGTCGCCCCTGGTGAACATAATCGTCAGATTGGAAGAATCAATTTTCCCTAACTTCATTTTATGAACATCTTCGGTCTTGGAAGTGGGCTTGACAGTCGGTTTCTTGTTCATTACTTTTTCTATTTCCTGATCCATAGTGGCGAGCTCATGGACGTAGGAAGCCAAGATTCTTTTAAGATGTGAAAGAATTGGTTCATATTCTCTCTGGTTGGAGAGAAGAATGTTGTATAGCAAGATCCAATCATGTGGGTTCAGACTGGGAAGATCTGCCAGAGAAATAAGATGTTCGGTGTTGGCCGTTCCTCTGTTGATTTTGAAATTGACGTTTACAAATTTCCCAGCCTGTGTCGGTTTCAGTACCTTGACTTTAATAATTTTCTGAGCACTCCATGTCAAGTACTGCGGTTGGCCGTATTTCAGATAGAAATCGATGAGCTCCCTGTCAACCTTCAGGTTCGGATGAGGGACATTGGCAGTGACATCAAAGCAATGAAATGTGAAAGCTTTGCGCGTTATGGGCATGTCGAACTGCGAGTCTTTTGAATTTACACACTCAAAGGATGCAATCGGTTCCATCCAATAAATAGAAGGAAACTCAATCGCTTGAGTGATGAGTGTGTCTCTGTCCCAATCTGGGAACAGAGTCTTTTTAGCTTGAATGGATTCCTCATCCTCCCTGATTTTTCTTTCCTTGGCCTCGGCCTCACGAGCTATCCTTAAAGTTTCATCAAGCTCTTTGTCCCTTTTCTTGCGTTGAAGAGCTTCAGTGATAGTTTCTTCTGATTCTGATTCGCTCTCAACTAGGACTTGTTTACCAGAACCCGAAGCTACATTACCCTTCGGTTCTGTCTTGGACACACCTTTCTCTCCCCCTTGTCTCGAAAGAACAAGTTTCTCCGAGACACCCTTCATTTCACTTAAGATATTAATTGCAGGAAGGAGTTTTGCCTGGAGATGCTGACGAATAGTGAGGGTCAGGAAGGGATCATGGGTGTCAAGAACACTTGTTAACATATTCTTAACGTCACCAGCGCAACTTTGAAGAACTGCCCGCTGAGTTTGTAGCAAAGTTATTTCCTATTGTGCCTGGGCCAGTTGGATCTTTTGTAAGTCAATGGTTGCCTGGTGTTTTACAAGATCTTCCTTCAGGGTGCTCTCGGCTGCCAGAGAGGCAAAACGTGAATCCAAAGATTTGAGGAATGAGGTGGATTCAGTTTTGAGGTCAGCACGCAGAGCCTCAAATTTTGTGGTTTCTCCCTGAAGGGTAGCTGAAAAAGAGTCTACTGACGCTTGAAATTTGGACGCATTAGTGTCAGCATGAGCCTTGAGGGAATCAAGAAAGATCTGAGTTGTATGAACAACCTCAGAAACTTCCTGAGTGGCTTTGGAGCATGAAGCTGCTGAATTATTTACGACGTCAGTTGAACGATCCAAGGCTTCAGTGTAAGTCTGGATCGCAGACTCTATGAAAGCTTTCAGCACAGTACCCCCATAAGCTTTACTGTCAGCTAGCAGACTGTCAAGTTTGGCGTGAATTTCCTGAAGCTGTTGATTTGACACATGGGTATCTGGATCGGTGTCTGTAGGAATCCGGTAGGGGCTATAATAGATGGAATCGAAGTCTTCATCATCACCCCCTAAGGTAGCACCGGAGTTGGAGGATGGAGAAGGAGATGAGGGAAGGTTGATGACCGGGGTTTCAACCACAGTAGCAGCCCCCGTATCAGATAGATTGACTGTTACTGGTGGTTGGGAAGTGGTGATGGTAACAGAGTCGGTGATAATGGGCGTGGAGACAGAGGATGAAGGTTGAGAAATAGAGAAGGGAATATTAGGTTCTGTTGTGGTTTGGGGGATAGAAATTGGAACAGAAAGTGTGATCTTCTGTTTAGGTGATTGGGTTGGGGTTGGAAGTTTTGGGGAATTAGGAGGAGAAGGTGATTTGGTAATTTGGGGAGATACTGGTGAGGATGGTTGTTGTGGAGATTGAACGGGTGTAGTTTCGGTTTGAGAATCAGCAGCTTCTGTTTCTGATGGTGCATTCGGTTCTGATTCAGAAGAAGGAGACCCTTTGGCTCTTTTAGCCATCTTCTTTACCTTTTTCAATTTAGACTGAGAAGGTGCCTCTGCCTCGGATTTGCGTTTGGAGGACCTTCTCTTTCTCTCCTTTTGTGGTGCGGTTTCTTTCGTCTCCGCCTTCTCCTTTTTGCTCACGCTCTTGCCTCGGATGGCAGGCTGATCCAAGGCCTCAAGAGCAGCACGTTGTTCCTCAGAAAGAATCCTAGGAGGCAAGGGGGTTCTGGTGCTGTAGTCCGCCATGATCGTGCTGTGGGGCATGACGCACCTATACATGGACTCAGGGATTAGTCCATAGTGAAGAAACTTAGTTGGATCGGAGACTATGATCTTCTTGGTGTGGTAAGTGGCAATTGAAGCCGTAAGAACATCCTTCATTACCGGGATGTCAAGAGAATCAATAGCCCTTCTGGTGATAAGGGTCCAAAACCTGCCGCAGGAAATCTCGGAGTGCCTGGCAGTAGTGTTGAGACTCTGAACAACTTGAGCCCAGATGATGGACCCATAATCAAGATTAATGCCATTGTAAAGACTGTACATGATTGTTAGAAACCCTTTGCTTGTGGTGTTGGAACCACCACATCTATCCGCTAAACCCTTAATCAGAAGGGTAAGCAATCTGTTCCATTGAGATGGAAGACAGGATTTCTTGACTTTGGCAATAGAGGTAAGAACATCTGTATACCCCATCTCATACATCATCATAAATATTTGTGCGGTGGTGATGAAGTCCGGTGAGATGACAGAGGAGTCGACGGCAAGCCCTAGAAGAGAGCAAAATCGTGTTTTGGACACTGAAGTCTTCTTGTCGTGAATGGTGAAGAAGATGCGGTCTTTATGTTTGTCGTAGCTGGCCGTGGTGTAGACTTGGGAGAGCAGGGACATGGGAACTGCCTCCACTTGCGTAAGTGCCAACAACAGTGGGGAATATTTGAGGCATTCCACCACGTATAGCATGTATGAGTCATAGAGGAATGGGGACATCTCTATGATCAAATTCTGATTTGGTTTGATTGAGAGCAGAGGAGAAGATGCAGATTGATCTTGAGCGGAAGAAGAAGTCGCCATTGTTGAGTTGTGGAAGAAGATGAACAGTGGTAACTTTTTCAGAGAGAGAATGCTTGAGAGGTAACTGCCAAAGAACACGATCACGTCTTATTTATACCGTTCACAGGAGAGAGAAAATCGTGATGATGAAGAAACCAAAACGTCGCCTGAAAAAGCGCGATTGGAAGTTATGGTGTATCCCAGGAATACGTCAGCACACGTGGGTTTGAAACGAATCATTTGCATGCGCCCAAATCGTTTTCGTACCGTTTGAAATTCCTTGTGCCCTTGTTTGGTTACAACTGAAACTTAGAACTATGTACCAAACAGCAATCAGAATGTTGGAAAAAAAATGTCGTGCATAAGAGTGTGAAAGACAAAGAAATAAATCAAATGTGTTTGGAGGTGGGTGTTGTCTAGAAAGAAGACAGAAAGCGGAAGATTCCAGGCAAGAATCGCTTCCTTCAAAGCCAAGAGAGACATGAAGTGCTTGTGTGGTTTCCCGAGAAATACGATCAGTTGTCTTTAAAGAAACAATGAAAGGCATCTTTTGATAATGGCTGAAGGGTGGCTGAACTCAAACCAAGCATTTAGTCTTGACATAAAACTAAGTGTTGGTAGAGTTACCTGTGAGACCGATGAGATCTGGTGAACAGGTAGGTGGGAAGAATTTTGTGACAAGAATGATATATACAGAAATCTCAAAAAAAAATTAAACTGGACCTCTTTGGGAAGAAATGTCTTAGGACGAGACAATTTCATAAAAGATCACGCACAAGGAAAAAGAGATTTCCAAGTAATAGCTTGAGTTAATAACTCATCGTCAATTCATTTTAGGTGTTGGATTTTGGGTTTCACTTAGAACGTGGTAAACGAATCTAAGATCATAAACACAGATGTTGTGCAACCATAAGCCTCAGTGGTGAAGACCGAGAGCATCAAGGGTTACTTTGGGGAATCGAAGGCAAATGAAGAAGATGAAGAGAGGGTTAAGAGACCGAACGTACCTTCTGCTACAGAAATGGGACAAAGCAGAGCAACTCATGTTTCAGATGAGTAAAAGAAGGTAGCTCTAGACCGAGTATGAGAGAATAGCCTGATTGGTAAGAAACGATAGGTATTGATCGAATCATTAAGGCATGCTCGAGGTCATAGAGGCTTGCGACAACATACAGCAGTATGCTTCTAAGGACGTCTAACTAGTCTGATAAAGATAAAACAAACCTGGGTGAACAATATAGAAGGGGATGCTAGTATTCACCTGTGCAAAACGTACACCTACTAGAAAAATAAAATGTTTTTGTAATTTTGGAATTTACTGAAAAATAAATAAAAACAGAAAGATAAAATATATTTGTTATTTTGGAATTTTCTGAAAAATAAATAAAACAGAAAGATAAAATATATAAAAATAAGAAGCAGAGATAGACCGATCGATCTGTGTATTTCGGTGATAGTGTCAAAATCGAGAAGAACCGAGCGGTCTGTGTAAATCTTTTAGAACAGAGAGAGACCGAGCGTGCTGTTTGCTTGAGCGCCTTTAAATTACTGGGACAGAGAGGGACCGAGCGGTCTGGTTGTTTCGGTTCCTTTATTTTACCAGAGCAGAGAGTGACCGAGCGGTCTGGTTGCTTCGGTTCATTTATTTTACCAGAGCAGAGAGTGACCGAGCGGTCTGGTTGCTTCGGTTCCTTTATTTTACCAGAGCAGAGAGTGACCGAGCGGTCTGGTTGCTTAATTTTTTTTTTTTTTTTTTTTTTTTTTTTTTTTTTTTTTTTAAATAGAGACTTGAGGATTTGGGACAGATTCTGCAACCATCATTCCTAAGCCTTGCAATATTTTATTGAATGATTCTTCAGGAAGAGCTTTTGTAAAGACGTCAGCCAGTTGATCAGTGGTTCTTACGAAGTGAACTTCAACGTTTCCATCTTCCACGTGATCTTTGATGAAGTGATACCTCAGTGCTATGTGTTTGGTTTTGGAGTGTTGCACTGGGTTATGACAGATCCTAATTGCACTTTCAGAGTCACAATATAGTGGGATCTTCTTCATATTGAGTCCGTAGTCTCGAAGTTGACTTTGGATCCAAATCACTTGTGATGTGCAGGATGCAGCTGCAATATATTACGCTTTGGCGGTAGACAACGACACGCACGTTTGTTTCTTGGATTGCCAGCTGACTAACTTCCTGTCAAGAAATAAACAACCACCAGTTGTGCTTTTACGGTCGAGTCCACATCCTCCGAGGTCAACATCAGAATAGGCTTGAACAAAGAAGCCTGAGTTGGATGGATACCATAGACCTAAGGAGGTGGTTCGCTTGAGATATCGTAAGATGTTCTTCACTGCAAGCATGTGAGGTTCACGTGGGTTTGCCTGAAATCGAGCACAATAACACACAGAAAACATGATATCTGGTCTGCTAGCAGTAAGATACATTAATGAGCCAATCATTTGACGATAGAGCGTGATATCGACAGCCGGTTTGTCTAAGGATGGGGTAAGCTTGATGCCGAATGCCATTGGGACTTTGACTTTTGAGTCTCCCATCATACCAAACTTTGCTAGAAGAGTCTTCGTGTAAGCTTCCTGATTAATGAAGATGCCTTCGGGTCCCTGTCTTATGTTTAAACCAAGGAAAAAGTTAATTGGACCCATTGAGCTCATTTCAAACTTAGTCTCCATCAGCTTTCTGAATTCAGCTGTTAAGCTAGGATTCGTGGAGCCAAAGATGATGTCATCGACATAAATTTGAACTATCATAAGGTGGTTACCTTCCTTTTTGCGAAAGAAGGTTGGGTCAACCGAACCTTGTTTGAATTTAGACATCTTTAAAAATTTTGTAAGCGTTTCATACCAGGCTCTCGGAGCTTGCTTAAGGCCGTACACAGCTTTATCCAGAATATAGCAATGATTTGGATGCCTTTCGTTCACGAACCCAGGAGGTTGCTCCACGTACACCATTTCTTCGAGTTCTCCATTGAGAAATGCACACTTGACGTCCATTTGGAAAACCTCAAAGTTCTTGTGAGCAGCATAAGCCAGAAATATTCTAACAGATTCCAGCCGAGCTACTGGAGCGAAAGTCTCTTCATAGTCTATCCCTTCCTCCTGACAGTATCCCTTTACCACCAGACGAGCCTTGTTCCGTATGACATTACCTTCCTTGTCCATTTTTTTCCTAAATACCCATTTGAGACCAACAACCGAAGCATCAGGAGGAGTTGGAATTAGGCGCCAGACTTTGTTCCTTTCAAATTCGTTCAGCTCGTCTTGCATTGCTTGAACCCAATCAGAGTGATCGAGGGCAGTATTAACTGTCTTTGGTTCAACTTTTGATACGAAGGAGTTGAACATGCAAAACTCAACCTTTGAAAATAAGGAAGTCTGTTTTGCCTTCAGTTGTGATCGGGTCAAAACCTTTTCAAAGACATCTCTAACTACTTGAGAGACAGGATGATCTCTGGTCCATTTGATAAGAGGAGGGTAATTTGGATCAAAGGTTAGGTCTAGTTCAGCATTAATTATTTCGTGTAGCTCAGATTGGCTATCGTAACCGAGTGTCATATCATTATGCCCCCCTCAGTTGATGAGCTGTGGAAGACATGAGGTTCAGGTGGTTCTTGTGGTTCTGAGCTTCCTGGTGTTGAGGCCTCTTCGGTTGATGTTGTAGAATTTGGCTCCCCCTGGACATGTGAGCTTGGCTCCCCTTCAATTTGTGCGCTTGGATCCCCCTCGACTTGAGCGTTGTTGGATGGAGAGTCGTTAGAGGTAGATATTTCTTCATGCATTCTTCTTGCAGCATCTTCGACAATCTGCTTCATGTGATCAACTTTGTTGTCTGCTGCACCTGCTTCGGAGAGTGACGCATTCTCTGGTTCGTCAAAGAGCTCCAGAAATGTCTCGTATAAGTTAGCGACCGAGACTGTAACCTGGCCATTTAGAGGAAAGATTTCCCCAGTGATATCTTCTTTAGCCTGCAGCTTCTTGACATAGTTGTCGTCAAAAGTCACATAGTATGTCTCTTCAATCTTTCTCGAACGCTTGTTTAGGACCCTGTATGCCTTGGATGTGAGCGAGTAACCCAGAAATATTCCCTCGTCGGCTTTGACATCAAACTTGTTGCGTTGTTCTTTAGAATTAAAGATGAAACATCTTGAGCCGAACACATGGAAAAATTTCACATTTGGCTTTCTGTTGTTCAGTATTTCATATGGAGTGAGCGTGAACCTCTTGTTGAGATATGACCTGTTCTATGTAAAACAAGCAGCCGAAATAGCGTCAGCCCAAAAATAAAGAGGTAAGGAAGCGAAACTTAGCATAGTTCGGGCAGCTTCACACAAAGATCGGTTTCGTCTTTCGACTATTCCGTTCTGTTGCGGTGTGTAGGGAGCTGAGAAATTGTGATTAATTCCCTTTTCTGCAAGAAACTCTTCAAACTCCCTGTTCTTGAATTCGAGACCATTGTCGCTTCTGATGTTGCGAACAACCTTCTTAAGCTGTACTTCAATTTGCTTGATAAACACTTTCAGCTTTTGAGTCGCTTCAGATTTGAGCTTTAGAAAGAACACCCATGTAAATCGTGAAAAGTCATCAATAATAACAAGAATATACTTGCTACCACCGATGCTTTCGATAGATGAAGGACCACACAAATCGATATGAAGTAATTCGAGTGGTTCAACAACTTTTGTGTTGATTATAGATGGGTGACTTTGACGACTCTGCTTCCCCATTTCGCATGCAGTACACAGATGATCCCTGTCGAACTTGAGCAATGGAAGGCCCCTAACATGACCTCCAGTAACAAGATGGTTGATATCTTTAAAATTAAGATGAGATAATCTTCGGTGCTACAACCAGCTTTCGTCAGATTGAGCTTTTGACAACAAGCATATAGCTGGGTTTCCTTTGATGGGTTTAAGGTTTAAGGGAAACATTTCACCCTTTCGCTCTGACTTGAGAATCACTTTCTTTGAGTTTTTCTCTATGATTTCAGAACCTTCATCATCGAACGAGACTTTGAGACCTGTACCTCCAACAAGCTGAGATACACTAATGAGGTTGTGTTGGAGTCCTTCCACATAAGCCACCTTCCTTATAGTAAAGTCTCCATTTGTTATCATCCCGTATCCCTTTATGGTGCCGAATGAATTGTTTCCAAACTTGACGTTGCCACCATTTGCAAGAGATCTGTATTCCCTAAGCTCCTCTTTCCTCCCTGTTATGTGACGTGAGCAGCCACTATCGATGTACCATTCTTCGTCGAACTGCTCGTCACTTATAACCTGCAAAAATTATACAGATTTAGGAACCCAAAATTTCTTGGGTCCACGTGAGCTTTGCATGGGAACGGGAACAATAAGAGAGACATCAACAAGATAAGTTCGTTTTATAAGAGTTGTTGCATCTTTCTTTTTAATGGTAAAAACTTTTATTTTGTTAGGATTGGATGAGTTAGGTTTGGATTCTGGTTGGGATTCATTTACCTTTTTCTTCCACTTTTGCTCAGTTGACGAATTAGATTTTTGAAAGCAAGTGAAATCAGCTTTAGAGTAAGACGGAGACGAATCGGTGGGAGTAGAAGAGGAATTAGAAGAACGAGAAGAAGAACGAGAAGAACGAGAAGAATTTGAACGAGAGGGTTTGGATTGAGAGAAGTTCCGGGCTGGAGACTCTAGGTGACCCTTTTTCATTTGATCATTGGAGGGAGTGACCTTAGAGTTTTGTTCTCTGTTGACTTCAGAACCGAACCTTTGCGTTCGGTTGGAACTGTCTTTGGAACCGAACCTTTGGTTTCGGTTGAAGTTCTTTTCAGAGCCGAACTTTTGCCTTCGGTTGATATCTTCTTATGAACCGAATCTTGGCTTTCGGTTGATATCTTCTTGTGAACCGAACCTTGGCTTTCGGTTTTTGTGACTTTCAAGCTTTCCTACAGGATTATTTTCATACTTCAGATTCTTGTCTTGATGAGAGAAATATGCATTCTGGGAATGCCAGAATTGTTTCCTTTCAGAAAGGTTCTTCCTGTATCTATTGTTCCTCTCTATCTTCCTATTCCTCATCTGAGAAGGTTGATGATGAACATTTGCTTTCGTTTTTGGTGACTCCTTGGCTGGTTCCTTTTGAACTGCAGGAGTTTTACTTTGAGCCGAAGGGGCCGAGGGAATGTCTTCTTTTGCCGAGTGATCATTCTTCTGAGGAATATCTTTTGTACCACTGGTGCTCGGCTCATCGAAGTTGTTTGGCTTATTCAAGGGTTCAGGTATGTATCTTCCTTTGCTCTTCCAGGAAGTTCTTTCAGATAAACCAATGGTTTCGTCTGCATTATCAATTGGAGCTTCCCAGAAGTACTCATCACAGCCATCAGCATTGTCTTCGTTTACAATGGCTACAAGTTTAGCTGTTTGATGTTCGGTTACTCCTGTTACCTTGTATACTTGATTTGGAGTGGTCCTGACCTTTTGATACACAACAGCTTTCTCAACTAATTTTGGGGACTTTTGATGGGACAACCGAGCGAACTCCACTGAATTTTCAGAAATTAGATTCTTGTGATTTTCAGGTTCGGTTTTAATAAATTCTGAGCAGTCAACCGTGTCCTCTACAAAAATTTCGCTTATGTTATCGTCCTCGTTAAGCTTAGATGCATTTTCAACATCAATTTTGTTTTCTGAGCTTACGTTGGCGTTTAAAGAGTCAAATTTTTGCATGGTTTCGGTTCTCAGTTTAAGTCTGTCATTTTCATCCAAAAGATTTTTAAGCATATTCTTGTGGTCTTTGGATTTAATGAAGGACTCAATTTTGTCCAGTCCATACATGTAGGTTGGATTGACATCATCAGACGATATCACACTCTCACAATTATAGGCTTCGGCATCGATGTCATCTTCCTTAAACTCTAGGAAGGGCAAGATCATGCGGTGGATCTTTTGGCCTATCTCACAATCCAAATGAAGCTGAGTGATATTAGAATACAGACGTTTAGCAATTAAACAAAAAACATTTCGTTGTTTTAACAATTAAAAATTGTCTCTTTGCAAATAAATGTTTTCATCTTTAACTTTGACTAATTCTGACTCCTTTAACTCTATCCACATTCTCCGCTCCTCACTCTTCGACGCCGCCCTGCTCAATTGATCAGATACGTTAGAATTTGTGACTCGAGTTTGAGTTAAGCTACCATCTAGATGAGAAATTCTTGTATTGACGTTTTTTAGTTCTTTCTCATAAGAGGATGATGGTACTTTGCATGAAATAAAAACAGATTGTACCTTCTTTATCAGTTCATCGAGCTCATTGAACTGTTGGCTGAGCGGTTTGGCCGTAAAGCATATGTCCTCTTTTGCCTTCGGTCCATCACTTCCTCCATCGGTTTTGTATCCCCTCATATGAGATACGTCAGTTACCATGATGCATCTTCCACCACTGCTTTCTTCTCTAGACATGTAGGCCTTTCCATGGGTAGGCTGCCTCACTTCCTCGTCTTCTGAGTCGGTAGACCAAACTTCCGTGCTACCGAACTCATCACCTTGAACCGAACCCTGCACAATAAGAGCATTAACAGGAGGGATAGCGGTAGACTTATTCTTTCTCAACTCGTCCAGTCTTTTCTGCAACACAGCTTCCTCGTCATTCCCATCATCTTTTTCTGCCATTTTCTTAAGGACACAGTCCTTAGCATAATGATTTTTCCCACCACAGTAGAAATAGCTTACTCCAGAATCACCATCCACCTTCGGTTCCTTCTTGTGCTCCTCAGCTTTCGGTTCATTAATCACTTTTTCAGAGCTGTAACTCCCCTGCCAGTTTCGGTTTTTGTTGTTGGGGAATCTCTTCTTAATGAACCTCTTGGGATTGGACACCATCATGGCATAATCCTCTGATGTGAGATCATATTCCTCCAGGTTGAGGTCTTCATCCTCCATAACAGCTTTACTTTTTGACAAGAGGGCCAACGAACCGAGATTGGAAACGACGTTCTTTTCTTGCAGCACAATCTTCTCTTGGGACTTGAGAATACCCACCAGTTTCGCCAAAGAATATGATTTAAACTGCTCATGGGCTTTAACTGTGGAAACCACTGCTCTCCATTCAGACCTCAGACCATTCAGGAATGTAACCTTCTGTTCGATAAGCTTCCTTTCAATATCGTGTTTGATCATCTTGCTGAGAAGATGATTGAAGCGATCGAACGTCTGGGTCACAGTTTCTTCGACCCCTTGCCTGAATTCTCCAAACTCAGATAGGAGCAAAGTTTGAATAGAATGTTCAAGATCCTCGTCTGTAGAATATAGTTCGCGAAGTCTATCCCAAACATCCTTTGCCGTCGTGCATGAGCTAACCAATCTGAATGTATCGGAATCAAGGGCGAACCTGATCAACCTTAATGCCTTGATATTGCACTGGAACTTATCCTTTTCATCTTGTGCAATATCTTTCACGTCCTTTAGCAGATCATTGTAATCTTTTTGTGTCTTGATGATTCTGGACGTTGCAGAATGAGAAAACGGTCCATTGGTGATGGCTTCCCAAATGAGATACCCATTATCCTCCGATCCAATAATGTAGTCTTCGAAGTGATGTGCCCATACTTCATAGTCATGGGTGTATAAGATCGGAATCTTTGTCATAGACCCAATGCTGTTGGAAATATTAATAAGGTTTGATTGTGTCGCGTCCATTATGATCGTAAAAACCTGTTCAAAGATCAGACTTGTAATAAAGCAGATTAGGGCAAAATAATAAATATCAAGATACGTCAATAAAGAGATGACGGCTCAATAAATATTGATGATTGCGGAAAAGCCCTAATGGAAATCTTTTTCACAGAAAAGATGTGTATCAATTACACAGCCTCCTGCTCTGATACCAATTGATGAGATTAAATTAACCTTTAATTTATAAAGATCGATTAGATCTTGAACAAGTAAGTAAACAAAGACGATATAAACACAATAATATGAACAAGATAAGATGGAATCAAACGAGTCGAATGATTAAACAAAATCCTCAGAAGAGCTCGATTAAGAACATCAACTGTAGAGGATTGGAAGGTTACAAGAACGATCAAAGAAACCTGTTGTCGTCTAGATGTATCGCTATTCTCAGATCTCTAAAACCTTAACCTAATATGCATGCAAGCGTAAACTTATATACATAACATAAAAGGTTCACGGTTGGACAGGCCCAAACCGGAATACAAAATAGCATAATCAGTTGAGCCCAAAAGATGCAATCTACAAAGCCCAACACACGGGATTAACGGTTACAGTTCAGAGGATTTCCGCTAAGATCCCCAATCTTAGTTGATGAATACAATTACTCATGTAGACTTTGACGGCTTCCTATAGCTCTAACAACAAAAGCATTTTCATGTCTAAAACCTTAAGTTACTAGACTATGCTTTTAAACATTACTCCTAACTTCATAATATTTAGGCAGTATAACAGCTATATCTTGAAGTAAAAGCCAGGTTTTATCTTGACCTAAAACCAATAATAACAACATATAATGTTTCTAGTTTTATCTTGACATAAAACTATCAATAACAATACCAAGTTTTATCTTAACATAAAACTAACAATAACAATATATAACATATCCAGTTTTATCTTGACATGAAACTATTAATAGCAACATACTTCATAACTTAACATATAGAACTTCTGAATATAACATCGGAACTATATCTCACACCACATATATATAGAATCCTAAGTATAATTCAAGATCTACATTAATATACTACTATAACAATAACATGTTAACAATGTTATGATAGTTATATATTTTCAGATACAAAATAACTATATTTTGGTTATTATAACTATCTATGTGGATACTAATATACTATCATATAGACATAATAATAACGTATATACAACATTTAGCATGCGTTTTCCCCCGAAAATATTAGAAAGTGGGGCCGTGAAACTCACCCTAGTAGCGTGATTTCATGATATCTAAGCATAAGGGTCAGCGTGCAAGATCTTCGGGGCTCAGGATGCAAGATAGCTTCAGCAAGGGAGAGAGGAGAAAGGGAAATGGTGTAAGGAATAGCTGAGGTCGGACCTGCTATTTATAGTAAGGATTTTGGATTCTGACGTCGTGAGTTTTATAAAAGGGGCATTGGAATCGAAGCTACCCTAGCTACCTGAAAGAAAGAAGAATCAAAAGTTTGACTCTGTTTCAAGTAAGTCCACTATCTAACTCCCTTAAGTTTCATCTGAAGATTCTTAATACATTTTGATGTATGAAAGGATCAAGCAAAGGGTAGGAAACTTAAAGAAAAGAGTATGTTAAATCTGATCGCATAGATGGATTTCTATTGCATGGTTTGAAGATCAGATTCTTGATCTACTTCTTAGGAGTTATGATATATTGCTAGGAAACCTAAAATATCAGTTTCATTGTAAGGAAAAAGGTTTTTCCGCATTTTGAAAAAATAAATAAAAGTTTTCTTTATTTTATATCTCCTTACAATTGCATTCATGAAAACTTGATGGTTGTATGTTTCGAGCAATATTGGAAATATGAATTTGATTCTTTCATTTGTGGTAGTGTCTAAATTTATCAAATAAGGAATGATTCTCACCACCCAAGTTTCAATTGGACCGAAACTTGGAACCATGCAAGTTGTTTAGTATGATGAATGAGAATTTTCATTTTTGGAAAATTAAGACTAGTTTCTTGTTCACATGTATATGTGACTCAAGTGAAGGACTAAGGGATCAAGTACACATTCTTATGCACTAGGCAAAGTCCACCACAAAAGATGAATGAAACTATTCATCATGATTTACTAAGGTTTAGTAAATATGATTATAGTTAAAAGCTTATGTATAACTCTGAGACATTGGAAAAATTCCAAATGTATGGCGGAGTGAATAATAAGAATCAAATTAGGCAGAAGGATACAAGTTTCTCAAATCTGAAAAGATGGGAGAGTACTTTAGTATCATGATTTATGATCATCTTAATGATTTTGAGACCTTATCACAATTCATCCTCTAAGTGCCATCTGATAGCTAAGAAGAGGAGTTATGAATTGTTGAAGTGGTTAAATCAAGAAGAGGATTCATACTTGGTTCCAAAAAGAAGCCTTAGAGTTATACTCTAATATTGTGACTTGAGTGGCATGTCTTAAAGAAGGTTTAAAACACTTGTAAGAGTAAAAGTTTGCTACTCTTGTACATTTGAAGTTGGTAAGTTGTGATGTTTTGGATAAAACAAAGACCAACTAAGGCCAATTGTGTTAAGTGTTTGTCTTGATTAGAATCCACATTATCTATTGAATATTTGACAAGGAAGTCTTATAGGTCAAAAAGATAGTGGGAGTCAAAAAGATCCTGAAATGGTTTCAAGAACTAATCAAGAATAAAACCTTTATTTCATCACTAGCACACAACTAGAGGTTTATAACCTCTCTTGTTGACATTTCTATGCCCATTCCAGTTAAGTTGGCTATACATTTGTGTTCTACATGTTCTCAATTTTTTGCATAACTACTTGGAAGCATTGGCAGGCCCTAGTACTGCCAGGTGGCAAGAAGTTTAGATTGCACAAGTTCAATACATATGAGTTTGGATTTTTCACTAACCTTGTCTTGTGATTATGGTTTTGACAAATTCACGTGGATAAGAACAAATGCACCATAAAATCCAAGGGTCATAAGTTTTCTCTCCAATTCATGAAAATGATGGTGAGGAAACTCTTCCACCAAGTATATTTTATGTAGATAGTAATATTTGCATTCTCAAAGTCATTAGTGGAGCGTGTATGGTTAACCGACACACTAACATGGACTTGTGAGAAGTGGCAAAGGTCTAAACAATCGAGAGTATGATTACGACATCCCTTTTCATAGTTCTTAAAATTGTTTAGGCACACCTATGAGCTATCTATGATATTGGTAAAAAGTTTTATCAAAGCAATCTAGTATCAGAAATCTGAACTTTGGTAAGAAAGTCAATAAAGTATTGTTTTCCGAGAAGTCCAGCTAATTTCTGAGTACATGTCAAAGCTAGTGGGAGCATAAGTGTTATGCTAATAATCATCATGTTAGTGGGAGTATGATAATTATGATAAAGGTTGCAAGTTAGAAATGTTAATTATAGAAAACAAAAGGTTTCAATTAGGAAAAGTTGGTTTGCTACAATTAAGGGAGAGGAAATTATACTTCATCTCAAATCTATAAGCTTAGATCGTGAGATTTTAATTAAATTTAGTCAAGAATATATATGAATTTCATAAGGAAATTCTATATATGGGTTCATTATTTGCATTCTAAAATTCGATTATGATTACGACATCCATTTTCATCATCTGAATTATGAGAACTTGGCAAATAGAAATGGAAATATTATGGCAAAAGACTGGTTTAGTCTTTTTGTGAGACATCATGAATCGTGTCCCATATGCTTCAGATATAGGATCGATTACATGTGCTATATTCATCCTTTCTAAAAATTTCCAAATGCATGGGGCATTAAGAAGAGAAAAGGTCTAGAATTGGATATGACTAAAAGGATTAAGCAATTGTCGAGGATAATCTATGGTTTACCAAAGATTGGTTGCTCAAGGATAGTTGGAAGTATAGTGTTAATTGTTGGAAGGACCATATTAACTTATTCTGAAAAGAGGCAACTCTCGTTCAGATGTAATAGTCAAAAGGAGAATGTGGAAATGATCGCATTGGTTGAAGTTGTTCAATAAATCTGTGTAAGATTAGGAAACTTAATGCAAGAAGGATGTTTCCAAGGAGTTGATCTCCTTTCGAATGCTCTGTAATGTTTGTTGTCAAGTCTTTATGACTTTTTGCATAATCATTACAAGAGAATCAGTGCATATACGTTTAGAATCTAACAGATTTCGGTAAAATGGCATGAATTTGGAATTCCTGCATTTGCCATAAGAATGTGGGAATGTGAAATTAGAATCATTGTAATTATGGTCAATTGATTTATTTCACAAAGTAAGGATCATAGACAAACATAGAGTGCATACTTGGTATATGGCAAAGCTATTCTTTAGAAAAACATAGTGTACATGCTAGGAGCATGGGATAACTATTGTTTTAATTAAAGAATAAAGTTGATAGCTGAAACAGTATGCAATGAATAATGTGTAATCGTACGGTGATAAATAAAAGGTGTTTTATTTATGTTCATAGGTTTTGATACCATATTAGATTCAAGTATTCTTGTGTTTCATTTTGCATGTTTTGACTTCCAGAATAAACTAGGTTATTCTTTCGGAATGACTAACTTATTCAAACCATCCACATTCGGTCATAAGTTGGAAGTAGATATGAATCAAGACTGTCATGGGTTGGCTTGTAGAGGTCCAAGTTGGTGGACAAAGTTGCGCTACAACACTCATGAGTGCTCATAAGTTATGAGTATTGGATTCATTGGATTCAACCCGTGCTCATTTGAATAACTTCATGGATTTTATCACGAGTGATCATGAGACGATAATATCTTATATTCTTCAAACCTAGAGATATGAGTTGTTACTATGAGTTGATAGTACATTAATTTCACGAAAACGCATTGGTAACTCGATGTTATAAAACGTTCCTTTGTGTATGACTCGACAAGTAGTAGAACAAGCCATATGAGTCGAAGTTTATCCATTCCTTTTACCTTCGAGATAAAAGCGATATTTGTGGGCCCCTTAATGATTTAATGATGGTACATGTGAGTGCTTGGCCGATCCAGGACTGATTTGATCTTTTCAATCAGTCAGTCATCATGAATCGGAAATCAGGAAACAACAAATGGATAGATAAAATGATTTATAATCCATGTCTCAGTCCATATGATATCTAAAATATAAGAATATATGATCCCTTATCAAATGGACAAGTCATTGACAAAGGTTAGAGATCATCAGTAAGGTCAGAGTTCGACGGAAGCTTTTGAGAGCTACGATTGCCAGTCGGTTCTTGAAGTCATACACAATAATAGTTTTAGACTTATCCAAGTAGGAGACTGTTGGATTAATGTCTAAGTCCATAACTATAATTTTTAAGACTTGGCGCGACCTGACATAGTCCATTTGGGTTGCATGGCGTCATGCATTTGGATAGACTAAAATGAGAGAAATAACACTTAAGGTTTGTTAATATATTATAAGTTCTAATGTATTAATAAGATTATTTAATTAGTATTGATCAAGAATTAATCTAGAATTAATTAAGTCATCAAAAGAAGAATAATTAAATATATGGGTTGATTGTGTAAATCATCCATACTTATATAGTGGGCTAATGCTCCATGGATTGTCAAGTTGGACTAAAACCCATAAGATGCTCGATGGATGCTCCATGGTGTATTTGTACCCATGGATCATGGAAATGAAAGGCCATGACAATTAGGGTTTACATGGTGTAACCCTGACTATATAATGATCTTATTCTTGGAGAAAATTGGCCACTATGTGTGATAGAAAGGGATAGCCGATTTTATGAAGTGTTCCATTTTCTCTCAAGTCATTCCATGTGCATTTGGTGTTGTGTGAACCATTTGAGGTGTCACACTTGAGGCACTAAGCACTCAAGCTTCATGAAGACATTCTACATCAAAGAGGTATGTAATTCTAACTTGATATATCCATATGAATCAATGTTATTTTGCTAGTTAGGATGAATACCTTGGAAAGTTCATATTTTCATGTATAATAGAGAAAACATAGATTCAAGGTATTTTGGGGTGCATGTACAGTTAGGAGTGTTAGAATGCTCAAAACCCATCAATCCTTGCTGTCCTCAACCACCTCCGTATGTCCAAAGCAGGTAGCGAATGGAGGAGAAAATGTAGAGATAGGTCAGGCAGCCAATGTTGGCTCTCCAAAGTACGCTGAAGATCCCTCTACCATTGGTAGCACTCTAGTAGCAGTCAAGGCGAGCCAATTAGCTCGACGAGGTGGGGGAAGTGTCTGAACCAGATCAGTCTCCTGGTGCTCCAACTTCCCTCGGTATCAGTTCTGCAAAAACCTCATCCATCGACAACGGGGATTCAACACCTGTCAAAGCAAAAGCATGTCAAGAGTACAAATAACCAAGTAGAAAAGTCCACCATCTTCCATCTCAAAAATAGCCGGGGGGGGGGGGGGGAGGGAAGTAGTAGAACTACTCACCATCAAAAACAGTATAGAAGATGGGTATTTTTCCTCAATGCCTCTAGGAAGTACTCATATCCACACCAACAAGTAGTACCTTAGAGTATTCTTCTGGTGCAACTTGAACACTTCTCATGTGATCAGTGACGACTTGGTTGTCGGGAAATAATTTAGGAGCGACGTCAACAAAGTTGTTCGCCCAGTACTGCCCACGGCCAACCAGATCGCGATTAAGCCACAACCATTTATCCAGCCAGTTCTTGGGGGTTTTACCGTCAGGAACTAAAGTATTCCCCCCTCACCAGATAGAAAATGAATATTTGTCGATGTTGGCACAAATCTTGAAGAAGTATTTGAAGACGAAGTAATCATGAAGAAACTACTTTGTTAACAGTATTCGAGGTGAGCATCTGGATCCTGCACCCATTCTTTTGCAAAATATCTTCCTGGAAGTTAGAAAGAGGAAGACGCAGACCATCGTCTAGGGTTTTCAAGTAGATACCCACCTTGCCATTGGAGGAGATAAGATCATTGACTCCGGCGACTGGAAACTCAACTTCGTCCGCCAAGGAGATGCCATAATCATCTCCAAGAAGCTTGAACTTGGACTCAGATGGAATAGATCCAGATTGAGCAGCCACAAGGCCAAAGAAGAAAAAGAAAAACCCTAGAAAAAGGAGGAAAGGAAAAGAGAAAGAAGTGGCATAAACAAGAAATGCTCTTTGATATTATAAAGAATAGGGTAATGCTGGATATTCAAAATCCCTGATGTAATGATGTAACTGATTGCCATAATGGGCAGCCACATTGCCGTAAATATCGAAGCGACGGTAGGATCGAAGCTTGACACATGTACATACAGCTAAGTCCATAATGTCATAGCATGCATGGATGAGCCGCGCCCGGTCATGCCATAGGATTTCCTAAGACATGATGCGCTCGGCAGGCTAAGCTAGACGAAATCTAGTGCCTGTCAGCACCCCTAATAGCAGGGCGCTCGTGGATAATGGCTTGGCCCTGCCCGGGGAGCCTTCTACTATGGGACAAATATAATGGTCAGGCGAAAAAGCAGATGCTCAGAATATTACCACCTGAACCAATCATTGGCTCTGACAGATTAAGGAGCATGATCACCAATCAGTCCCTCCAGTCCTATCGGGTCTGGCGCCCTTGTCTCATACGGACTAGCTGAAGGGTCTAGTATACAAGGCTACTCTGGGTGCGTTGGGAAGTAAGTGATTCTCTCTCGGTTTACGCGTAATACAACCCCAAGTCTATCCATTTTCTTGACCGCCGGAGCGTTTTCCTGGGAGCCCCTCCTGGAGAATAGTTGACAACCCTTTCTTGTTGTGGCCTCACTGGTTCATTGGAGCAACCACAAATGAAGAGCGTCGCTGAAGAGGAACCAGGTCACATCACCAACATAATGGTTTAACTGAAAGAAAGTACCGAACCCTTTGTGAGATGGTCAACTGTATGTTGAACCAATCAGGTCAACCAAACAATTTGTGGGGGTAAGCACTATTGACTTCTTGTATGTTCATAATAAGATCACTAGTCGTGTGATTCTGGAACACTTATAAAATTCATGAAAACTTAAACTTTTTCAACCTAAGAAAAATCATAATTGTTTACATTGTTGTTTTCAAAACAAGTTTAAACATCAGAGTAATCCCGAAAATATGAAACAAAACACGAGGTTGTGCACGATCACCCTTTCTCATTCCAACGACCCTCTAGGGTACCTGAAACACAATCCAAAACTCTAACCACAAAGCTTAGCGAGTTCCCACAAAATACCAATACATTATAATAACACAAAATAAAAACAATATATTATGGGCTAAATCAACCATCAGGTTCGAATACCCCAGGCCCCTCAACCATCGGGTTGGAATGCCAACATACTATGGGTCCAAACAACCATCGAGTTGGAATACCCTAGGCCCCTCAACCATCGGGTTAGAATGCCAACATACTATGGGTCCAATCATCCTCAGGATGGAATAATCTAGGCTATCAACCATCGGGTTGGAATTCCCCATCTTGTTTTCTTACACACGAAGCAGTGATGCCCCAGCCACCAACTAGGCATGTGTAGATAATACAGATAAACATACTATTAACTAGCCAGTAAACAGACAAACATATCTTATAGATCACTAAGCATAACAACATCCTAAATACCAGGATACCGATCTAACAGATCACCATAACAATATAGCAAACATAATAGGATATCAAATCCAAAGGGTCGGCCTTGGTGCCTTCGAACCACAAGTACAGTAAGGAAGACTCACCTCACAAGCAACACATAATTGACAAGGTTTGACTGTGAAGCTCTGCTCCCGACTAAAATACCAACAACCACCATGTAATCAATTCCATCAAAACCCAAATATACCCAAACTACCCTTAAAATTCAAACTTGGCCAACCATTGTCAAAGTCAAAGTCAAAGGTCGAGGTCAACAATCCATGTCGACCCAACACACATTGTGCACTAATAAACACATCATGTTTCTATAGACTATAGAAATTAGATGGTCGAGAAAAACCACATCCAACACACGGTGTTGGCTTGAAAACACTTCATGCTTGCTTGAGCTTAATGCATTTAGTTGTTCCTACAATCCCAGGGACTTGAAGACTCAAATCTAACTCAAATGCTATCTAAAACGATAAAGTTTCCAATTTTATCCATTTCGGCTACTCCAAGTGTTCAAAAACCCATCCACAAGGCTTGAAGATTCAAGGGCTTAACCATTAAGCTCAAAATCCTTGAAATCTAGAACCTAACCTTTCTAGAAAAAATTCTAGCCTCAAAATCATCCTAAAGGTTGGTGCTTTATAGACATGCATGTCCAATGCATGTCTTGAACCCAAAATGGGTCAAAAAGGGAAAAATATAACCTAAACTCCATGCATGACATCAAAACTTGGCTAATGACGAGATACAAGCCACTACAAGGTCACCTTGACTAGGAGATTCATAAAATTTTGCAAACTTTATGATATCTATCTATTGCAATATCCAGGAATAAGCAGAAAATGGGACAAAACTTAAGATCTAGCTACATAGAGGAATAAAAATCGGATCTTGGAAAGTTAAAAAGGTCCAGAAGAGTGCTAAAATGAAAATGAGACCTTTTCTTACTAGATCCTTGCTTCCTTCTTCTAAATTTCTTCTTCTTTTTCTCCAAAATACCACACCAACTCACAAATGAGAGGGAAGGATGATTAGGGTTCACAAGTCACGATATGGGGGTTTGGAGGCTAATAAAAGATAAGCCCTAGGGACTTAAGGAGATTATATAGGGTACTAAACGCTAAAATTTAGGGTTTCTCATTCTGCTGCCAACACACTGAGTTTCCCTCACCAATTCGTCATGTTGGCCCATAAAAATAGGCGGCCAAAAAGTCCTTCAACACGTCGTGGTGAGGCTTTCACCACACAGTGTTCCAAGGGAAAAACATTCTTAAAGGAATAAATCTCATACATGGGAATCGGGATGTTAAAACTCTCCCCCACTTGGGCTAGGTTTCGACCTTGAAGCTTGCTGTGATGAACAAATCCGTATAATGCTCTTGCATCTCAGCCTCCATCTCCCAGGTCCACACAGAGTGCCTCCGGTGCTGCCACCATACCTTTACCAAAGGTACTTCCTTGCTATGCAAAACCTTTACCTTCCTTTCCAGAATAGCTATTGACCTCTCGACATAGTTCAGGCGCTCATCAACCTGAATTGTTGAATTAGGTGTCTAAGCCCACAACTATAATTGATATGTACTTGACCTGATAGTAGCATGGTCCTTTTGGGTTGCCTTCACCATAGCAACTGGATAGAATGAGTTTTGGAGTAAGAGGTTATTTAATAATTTTATAATATATTATAAGAATAATATATTAATTGAGAAATCATATTATTTAATTAGTGTTAATCATGAATTAATTTGGAATTAATTTTAGGATCAAAAGAGGCTGATTAAAAGTAAGGGGGATGATATTGCAGATCACTGATAGTTGCAATATTAGGCTGTTGGACTCCCTTGTAAAGGGTTGGATGAAATCTATCGGAAGCCCTATAGAAATCATCCAAGGCCTTATAGAAAAGGAGTTCATGGACAGATTGGAGCCTAAGTCAAGAGTTAGGGTTTTCACATAGAAACCCTATCAGCCACAAGTATATAAAGGTCCCCAGACCTCTCAAATTTTGCCACTGGTTCCAAGGGAAACCCTAGCCGAAATTCTGCTTTCGTTCTCCTCATTCTTTGCATGTGGTGTTTGTGACTCCATTAGTGGTGGAGCATTTGGGGCACTAGGCTTTCGAAGGTCAACAAATTGAAGTATGGATTGCTTATTACTACTAGCTAAAATAGAAAGGTGTTCATCTAAACCAAATATGATTAGATTTAATTTTATTGTATACTAGATTAGGGTTTTACTTTGGAAAATTAATTTGCATGTATAACTTGAGAAAAACCTAGATCGAAAGCAAATAAGGTTACATGTGCACCATAGGAATGTTGTAATGCTCAAAACTCATCATGAATATCGTCCAATGATACCACTGCATCCTTATCCAATACACACTTTTGTAGCTACATAATATGGAAAGTGTTATGAATCCGATTAAGCTCCTTAGGAAGATCCAATATATAAGCAACCTTACCAACCTTGGCAATAACTCGGAATTGACCAATATATTAGGGACCCAACTTCCCCCTCTTCCTAAATCGAATCACACATTTCAGAGGTGAGAGCTTCAGCAACACTATGTCAAGGACATGAAACTTCAACTCAGATCAGAGTCTATCGGCATAGCTCTTATGCTAACTTTGAGCTATCAACAATCTCTGCCTGATATGTTGGATCATCTCTGTAGTCTGAACGACCACCTCGGTCCGCCCCATAACCCTCTGACCAACGTCGCCCCAAAAGAATGGGGTACGACACCTCTGCCCATAAAAATGCTAAAAAGGCAGAGCAACAATGCTGGAGTGAAAACTATTATTGTAGGAGAACTCCGGAATAGGCAGGTAGGAGTCCCAACTCCCACCAAAATCAATGACATAGGCTTGCAACATATCCTCAAGAGTCTGTATCATCTGCTCGCTCTGGCTGTCGGTCTGCAGATGATAGACTATGCTGAAATGAAGCTTCGTACCCAGCTCATCATGGAACTTCTGCCAAAATCGGGAGGTGAACCGAACATCACAGTCTAAAACAATAGAGACTGGAACCCCATAACGAGCAACGATCTCGCGAATACACACATCAGCCAAATTTTTGGCCGAAGAACTCTCCTGAATTGCCAGAAAATGGGCACTCTTGGTCAATCGATCCATGATGACCCAAATAACATCAAAACCCTCTTCCGTCTTTGGCAACTTCGTGATGAAATCCAGTTAAATCTACTATCATTTCTACATAAGAACCTCTAGAGGCTGCAGCTTTCCATGTGGCCTCTGATGCTTGGCCTTGACCATCCTATAGATCAATCACCTCTCAACATACCAGGCAATCTCCTTCTTCACAAACAACCACCAATAACTCAATCTCAGATCCTGATACATCTTAGTGGCCCCCGGATCAATAGAGAAATGAGACTTATAACCCGCTTATAGAATAATCTATTTGACCCCACCAGACATAGGAACCCAAACCCGACCACAACATGACAACAAAACCCGACTATCCAGAACGAATAAGGTGATCTCACCCCCGATGCTCTTAATCTTCCAATTCTCTTCCTGAAAACCCTTGGCCTGAGCCTCTTAAATCAGTCCCAGAAGTGGAGAATCCAATGATATCCTCATACATGACACTCTATCAGAAGGCCCAACAGACTTGCAGCTCAAGGAATCCGCAACCACATTCACTTTACCCGGATGGTAAAGTATCTCGCAGTTATAATCCTTGACTACGTCCAGCCACTTGCGCTGCCTCATGTTCAGGTTCAATTGATCAATAATGTGTCTCAAGCTCTTGCGATCTGTGTAGATGGTACAACGGACCGCATAAAGATAATGCCTCCAAATCATGAATGTAAAATCCACAACCCCCAACTCAAGATCATGCATGGGATATCTCGACTCATGCAGGTTTAGTTGTTGCGAAGCAGAAGCTATCACTCGTCCTCTCTGCATGAGGACTACTCCCAACCAGTGATGGATGTATCACAGAAAACCATAAAATCCTCAAATCCCTCGGGGAGGATTAAAACTAGGGCCTCGTATAGCGTTTTCCAAAGGGTCTCGAATGCTGACTGCTGGTCGGGGCACCACCGAAAATCCACCCCCTTCCTTGTCAGACAAGTGAGGGGTACTACAATTTTAGAGAAGTGCTAAATGAATCTCCGGTAGTACCCTACCAATCCCAAGAAACTTCTGATATCCCAGGTAGATTTTGCAACCTCCCACTACATTAACACCTCGATCTTGGCCGAATCGACCAAAATCCCATCCTGCTTAATGAGTTGTCCAAGGAACCGAACCTCTTGTAACTAGAAGTTGCACTTCGAGAAGTTAGCATAAAGGCGTTCTTTCCTCAAAACCCCCAGAAGCTCACAAAAATACTCCTCATGCTACTTTTTGGTCTTGGAATATACCAAGATATCATCAATAAACACGATAACCGACCGACGGAGCATCGACCTGCATACCTAACTCATCAAATCCATGAATGCTACAGACACATTGGTGAGCCGAAATGGCATCACCACGAACTCGTAATGCCCTTAACGAGTCCGGAACGCGGTCTTCTCCACGTCTTCCTCTCTCACCTTGACCTGATGATATCCGAACCTTAGATTTATCTTGGAGAACCAAGACGCACCCTACAACTAATCAAAGAGGGCATGAATCCATGGAAGGGGGTAACGGTTCTTCACCATTAACTTATTCATCACTCGGTAATCAATACACATCCAGTGTGAACCATCCTTCTTCTCGACGAATAAAAATCAGTGCTCCTCATGGAGAACTACTCGGTCTGATGAAAAGCTTGCCTAGCAGCTCCTGCAACTGAGATGACAACTTCTACATCTCAGGCGTTGTCAAACGGTACAACGACTTAGCAATCAGGGCCACACCTGGCATGAGGTCAATCCTTAACTCGACCTTCCTATTAGGAGGCACACCGGGTAACTCCTCCAGAAATACATCAGCGAATTTCTTGTCAACCGGAACATCAACACCCGACACCTGATCCCGAAACTGTGTATCCACCACATAAGCCAAATAACTTGCACACCTATGCTGAATATACTATCGAGCCCTGGATATAGAAAAAAAAACATTGAACCCATCCGGTGTCCTCTCCATAAAAAACCAGTTCTACCCTACTTGGGGTTGGAAATTCCACATGCTAGCCCTAGTAATCGATCATAACACCGAAACGGATGAGCCAATCAATACCCACAATAAAGCATACATTCGACATAAGGATAAGGATCAAATCGATCGAAAAGGATACCCGAAGATCTCTAGAACGCAACCTTGATATACCAAAGAAGTAGAAACCCCATGTTCATTGGCGATAGAAACTCACAACGGACACTCCAACTCCCTTGAGGGCATAGCAAACTCCCTACTAAAAGACTGGGACATAAAGGTCTGTTCGCACCTGAGTCAAATAATACTAAAGAAGAAAAGGTGTTCAGTAGGAACGTACCTACCAAAGGTACAAATATATAAGCATACTCCAAACATAATTAATAAGATAATGGATAGAAACATAGTTGTCATATTATCTGGTGCTGCTTTGGCCTCCTTGTCAGTAAGCTAGAAAGCGTGCCATCGAGCCCTTAGGGGCTCCGCCCTGCCCTGACTTCCATTAGTGATCCTCAAAGTAGGCGGCACTGGAACATGTGTCGGCCTGACAACAAGAAAAGGAAATTGGGCCTTCATATGGCCCACCTGATCATAATGGTAACAAAGTCTGACACAAGAAGCTGGAGTCTAATGTCAACAATCCCATGCAATATACCCTGTTTTCCACATTTGTTGCAACTCGAAGAAGATCGACAAGCTCCATCATGCACCTTTTTGCACTTCCCACAAGTGTGACCCCTCTGACTCCCTGACTTGGAGTCAATGACCCTAAACCGTTTGGACACAGGCCGTGACTGCGTCAGGGCCGGTCTCGAATTCCTCGTCTGCAAATCAATCTCAATCTCACGCTGCTTGGTGGCCTCCTGCATCTCCAACAATGTACCATAGCGCTGAGTGGAAACAAACAGCTTGATCTCTGTATTGATCATGCTCAATTAACGGGTCATCTGAGCCTGTTTGGATGCAACAAATTTAGGACAGAACATAGATCCTTCCGTGAACATCTTGGTGATCTCCGTCACCGTCTCATAACCCTATCTCAAATACAGATACTCATATGCTAACCTCTCACGCTCCACCAACAGAACATAACGGAAGTGGAACATCTCAGAGAACTGCTCCCAAGTCACTCTAGCTCTCTATTCAGCAAAAGAAGAACTGGTAAAGAGCCTCCGCCAATCCTTTGCTTCAGACCATAGAAGGCTCAAAGCACACCTAAACTTCTAGTCAGCAGGAAATAAACAAGTGAAGAAATATCCTTCCACATCATATATGCACCTAATGGCAATGATCGGGTACTGCACCCCATTGAAAGTCGGGGGCTTCGTATTGTCGAACTCCCAATACTGAAAAACCCGAGCCGATCCAACACCAGCACCTGCTACGGCTACATCAGCGGCAGTCTCAATAATGTTTGTGTATCTGTCATCAAATAACTCCATCATCCGATCTTAATAGACCCAAACAACTCCTTTTCTAATCCCTAAACAATGGTTACAGCCTCATCATGAAGAATCTCCCGTATTCGGGTAGACAACTCATCTACCCCAAAATGCCTGTCGACTCCTAATCTCGATTCGAATCCGATCTTAATCGGACTTGTAGTCACTATACTGAAAATACACTAGGTAGATATCAGATAATATGTATAATATAATAGGGGATCCAACTCTCAACAAGCCCTAGGGGTTGTGACTTCTCTGTTACGCGTACTGGTCTTGTGCTTTCAGTAGTACGAGCCCATACTAGCTTCCACACCTACCTACAGTTGTCCTAGAGGATCACCACAACAACCCTAACAATACTTTCTAGCATTCTCATACCCTCAATCCTCACACCCTAGAGGATAACTATATATATATATATATATATATATATATATATATATATATATATATATATATATATATATATATATATATATATATATATATATATATATCAAAGCGGGTCGGCTGACCCCCCACCACTCATCCATGAAACTTCCACTAACCATGTAACATTCGTGTATGCTAGCCATGCATAACGTTGGACCCTATAGACATTCGGATAAATGCTCCTACTCTAAGCCTTCATCAAACAAGAACAGGAAATAAGGCCAAACCAAACATTCTATGGTTATAAAATCGTAGTTACGTATGACCATGATGCATACACTAAGAAACTATAGTAATGATGTCAATTCCATTATAGAAGAACCCTAGGCTATCAGGCATCATATAATCAGGCAATTCTATCATGCAAACATCCTAAAAATCCCTAGCCTATCACTAGCATGTTGTTCTAACATATCATAATATCAAATAATAGTAAGGTATTTTAGGGTCTATTTACTGGCTCCGACCGATGGTACACATTGCATCCTCCTTGATTAATTTGAAAACCATTTAAAAATCCTTTAGTTTGAGACTAGATTCACATGAGTATTCCTCCAATTCGTTCAAACCAAAGCTCTTATACCAACTTGTAACATTCATAAAATTCATGAAAATTTAAACGTTTTCAA
Organism: Lactuca saligna; assembly: GCF_052625555.1. NCBI lineage: Eukaryota > Viridiplantae > Streptophyta > Magnoliopsida > Asterales > Asteraceae > Lactuca > Lactuca saligna. The sequence continues at coordinate 149,374,772 of NC_136424.1, forward strand.
CCAACCAAAATTCATAATTGGTTACATTATAGTTTTCAAAACAATGTTAAAGATCAGAGTAATCAAAAAATCATGGAACAAAACATGATGATGTGCACGATCTCTCATTCGCCATCCCACGATCCTCTGAGGTACCTGAAACACCATCCAAAACTGTAAGCCCAAAGCTTAGTGAGTTCCTCCAAAATACCAATACATAACAATAGCATAAAATACAGAACTGCATATTATGGACCCAACGAATAATCGGGTTGGAATACTCAAGGCCCCTCAACCATCTGGTTGGAATACCTCGACCTGTTGGCTTACGCACAAAGCTAGTAAAGCCTCAACCACCAACCAATCATGTGTACATAATACATATAAACATACTATTAATCAGCTATTAAACAGACAAACAGATCTTACAGATCACTAAGCATAGCAACATCCTAAATACAAGGATACTAATCTACCAGATGACCATAACAATATAGCAAACATAATAGGATATCTAATCTAAAGGGTCGGCCATGGTGCCTTCGACCCGCATGTACAGTGAGGAAGACTCACCTCACAAGCAGCACAGAACTAACATGGCTGACTCTAAATCTCAGCTCCCGAATCCAATTCCTACAACCACAATGTAACCAATTCCATCAAAAAAAAATTAAAAAAAAAACACTTTAAAAGTCAAACTTGGTCAACAATGGTCAAAGTCAAAGTCAACGGTAAAGGTCAGCAGTCCATGTTGACCCAACATGCCGTGTACACTAATAAAAACATCTTGTTTCTATAGCAATCGGGAAAACACCAGCCAACATGTTGTGTTGGCTTAGAAACACGCTGTGTTTGCCCGAGCTTAATGCATCCAACTGTTCCTATGATTTCAGGGACTCCAAGACTTGGATCTAAACTAAAATGCTATCTAAAAGGACTAAGTTTCCAACTTTGTTCATTGGGGCTACTCCAAGTGTTCAAAAACCCATCCATAAGGCTTAAAGATTCAACGACTTGACCATTAAGCACAAAATCCTTGAAATTTGGAACCTAACCTTTCCAGAAAAGATTCTAGCCTCAAAATCATCCCAGAGGTTGGTGCTTTATATACATGCATGTCTAATGCATGTATTGAACCCAAAATAGGTTAAAAGGGGGAAAATACGACCTAAACTCCATGCATGGCATCAAAACTTGGCTAATGACCAGAGCCAAACCACTATAAGGTCACCTTGACCTGGATTTTCATAAAGTTACAAACTTTATAAGATACATCCACTGCAACATCCAAGAATAAGGAGAAAAAGGGAACAAACTCAAGATATAGCTACATAGACGAATAAAAATCGAATCTTGGACACTTATAAAGGTCCAGAAGAGTGCGAAACTGAAGATTGGAGCTTTTCTTGCTAGATCCTTGCTTCCTACTTCCATCTTTCTTCTTCTTTTGCTCCAGAATACCACAATAGCTCATAAATGAGAGGGGAGGATGATTAGGGTTCACAAGGGCCGATATGGGGGTTTGGAGGGCGATAAAAGATTACCCCTCGGGAATTTAGGAGACTATATAGGGTGCAAAACCCTAAAATTTAGGGTTTCTCATCTAGTTGCCAACACGTCGAGTTTCCCTCACCAACTCACTATGTTGTTCCATAAAAATTTGCAGCTCAAAAGTCCTTCAACGCGTCATGGTGAGGCTTTCACCACTTCGTGTTCCAATGGAAAAACATGCTGAAAGGAATTAGCTAATACCTGGGAATCAGGATGTTACAGATTCGTACAAGCCCTTATGAGTTGTGGAAAGGTAGAAAGCCTAACCTAATCTATTTGAAAGTGTGGGGATGTGTTGCTTATTATCGGACTCTCAATCCTAAGAGAACCAAATTGGGATCATGAGCTAATAAGAGTATATTTATTGGATATGCTCACAATAGAAAGGCTTGTCGATTATTAGATATTGAATCAGGTGTTGTTGTGGAATCCATAGATGTGGAATTCTTTGGGGAAAAGTTTTCTAGGGATGATGAAAACTCCAATCATACCACATGTACAAGTACTTCTTGAGAAATACTCCCACCTTCACCTATTATGGAGGAACCAAGGAGAAGTACTAGGGCTACAATAAAGAAACGTTTTGGAGATGATTTCTATTCTTATTTTGTCAAAGGAACACAAAAGAATGTGATGAGAGAGGTCATCTTTTCCATTAACTTGGATGATGATCCTAAACATTTACTAAAGCCATGACATCTAGAGATGCTCCTTTGAGGAAGGAAGCCATCAATGATGAAATGGATTCAATTATGGGTAATGGAACTTGGGAGTTAGTTGATCTACCCAAAGGGGGGAGACCCATAGTATCCAAATGGATATTCAAGATAAAATATCATCCAGGTAGATCCATGTCTTCCTATAAAGTAAGATTACTTGCTAAGGGCTATATGCAACGGGAAGGGATCCATTATTTTGATACCTATGCCCCAGTGGCTAGGATCAGTTCTATTAAAACTCTTATAGGATATTAGCTTTGAAAGGATTGTAAATTCATCAAATGGATGTGAAGACAACCTTTCTGAATGGTTATCTCAGGGAGGAGATTTACTTGGAGCAACCTGAAGGTTTCATGATACCTGGATAAGAAAACAAAGTGTGTAGAATTATTAAATCCTTGTATGGGTTGACGAAGCTCCCAAACAGTGGTATGAGAGATTTGACATCACTGTGACTCCTTTCGTATTTCAACAAAATAGTGCTAGCAAGTGTATTTATTCCAAATGCACATCTAAGTACATATTTGTTATATGTCTTTATGTTGATGATATGTTGATCATTGGCACTAACCTAGAAGGTATTCTTGAGACGAATAAATACCTATCCTCAAACTTTAAGATGAAAGATCTAGGAGAAATTGATACAATTCTTGGTATCAAGGTGAAAAGGACAGGTGGTCAGATTTCTCAGATTCAATCTCATTATATAGAGAAAATTTCGACAAAGTTTCAACATTTGAATATTAAAGAAATTCAACACTCCTGTTGATTCAAGTATGAAACTTAATGTGAATTTTGGCTGAGTAGTGGCTCAACTAGAATATGCAACTGCAATTAGGAGCATGATGTATGTAATGCATTGCACTCGACCTGACATCGCATTCCTTGTAAGAAAATTGAGTCAGTATATTGTCAATCCTGGGATGGAGCACTGGAAGGCAGTTGGTAGAGTATTGGGATATTGGAAAAGGATAACTACCTTTGAGTTAACATATTCATCATTTAACAGAATACTAGAAGGTTATTCTGATGCTAGATGAATAGATCACATAAGTCATTCAACATCCATAAGTTGTTGGATTTACACTATAGTTGTCAGTGCTATTTCTTGGGTGAGCAAGAACCAAACATATATAGCTGATTGAACGATGGAAGCATAACTAATTGCCTTTGCAGCAACAACCAAAGAGGCAGATTGGATTCGAGATTTACTTATGGATATCCATCTGTGGGATATTCCAATGCCTTCTATACCCGTGTACTATGACCGTAAGGCAACACTATCTGAAGTATATAATGCGGTATATAATGGGACGTCGAGACATGTATGTCTGAGACACAATTTTGTGAGGTTACTAATTGAAAGTGGTACCATCAAGGTTATTTATGTCAATATAAGTAAGAACTTGGCAGATCCGTTTACCAAACCTTTGAAAAGATATTTATTTACATTTACCACAAGAGTCGCGGGTCTAAAACCACTGTAGAGTCACTTAACGATGGAAACCAAACTTGAAATTAGTGCTCCTAATTCTCAAGTTTATAGGGTAACAACATAGTCACTAATGATAGAAGGTACTATCATTAATGATAGATCCATGTGAAGTACGATAGTACGTCGTTTTCGAGCGCGAGGTTGAGTTACGACTCTTAAAAAAGTTTTGGAGATATCTAAGAAACGAAGATGTTGTAAAACTTTGCCTATATGATCCAGAGGTGGTGCCGCCTCAAGTGAATATTAGTGATCTATATTCTAAAAGGTTATAAAAAGGATTTATAGTGCATGTGCATATTAGCGCTTAGGGAGAACGCAAAGACGACATGTGTTGTGTGGGGGTAAACCGGAGAGGTCATAAGGTTCATGGTTGAAACGTAACACCCCGAATCTCAGTTGATAATTTTATGGCATTAATTTTCATAAATTGCAAGGTCTACTCGATGAGTTGGATTCCCTGACTCGTCGAGTAGAAGCGGATTGGGCCACATGTTTAAGTGACCTACTCGCCGAGTCCAAGATAGGACTCAATGAGTAGGAACTGGAGGATGAAACCCTAATTTTTGCGGTTTTGCACCCTATTTAAAGGATCATAAGCCTCCTTTATCCCCCTTACATCATCTTGAGAGTCTAGCAAACCCTAATACTAGTGTGTGCTTCATTCTTGTGTGTTTTAAGCTTGGAAAGTGGATATTAGTGAGAAGATCTTGGAGAGCAAATGGCTAGAAGCAAAGAACATTTGGGGATTTGAAATCTACCTCAGTTAGCACCTTTTGGAAAGTATCAAGTCGTTACCTTGAACACATTTCTTTCTATATCTCATTTGGTTAAAGATTAGGGCTTTTCTAGCATATTATGAAGCTATTCTCGGGTATGAGCTAAGATATGAAGTTGTAACTTCAGATATGAACTATCTTTGGTCTCTAAGTCTACAAAGCTTTCAGGTTTAGCATGTATGAACCTCTCATTAAGTGTAAAACTCAATTACAAGCTTGGTTTTGACATTATAAGACTTTAGAGCCTTGCATGCAAGTAAAGTTTTCAACTTTACCTGATAAACATGCCTTGGGAAGCTGGATCTGCAATATGGAACATTAAAATGGCTTAAAAAGCATCTAAATAGGTAATGGACAGAACGCAATCGGCGAGTTGCATGGTCAACTCGGCAAGTCTTATGAAGATTGTCGTGCAAGGACTTCTGCATGGACTTGGCGAGTTGGTGGGGTGACTCGGTGAGTAAACTTGGGTTTTCCCGACATTTTGACACGTTTGGACTTGACGAGTTGCAGGGAAACTCGACGAGCCAGTGGGGGGTTTTCACGACTACTCGAGTTCTGGAAGGACTCAACGAGTTAGTGATTGCACTCGATGAGTGTAACACCTAAAGTTTGGAAAGACAAGAAAAGAAAGAAAAACCCCAATTTTAAGGGGAGAGACTCAGTGAGTCCAAGCAGGGACTCGGCGAGTCCGAGCGGGATCCGGGTCGAGGTGTAAGCGACCGACTCGGCGAGTCGGCTAAGGTGACTCAGCGAGTCTGGTCTGAGCAAGGAAAACCCTAAATCCATGACTTGGAGCTTATTTAATCGCCTCATGCTCTCCCCTAGGGTTCCTTTACTGCCTCTCTAGCTCAGAACACTAATCCCTAGCCGCAATAATCGTTTTGGAGCAAGATCTACCCTTGGTGAACCTTTTTGGAGCTTGAGAAAGAAGATAGTCATAGTGGAGCAAGAAGGGGGCCTTGGATCCAGAGTTGGTGGAACATTTCTGAGCATTTAAAGGTAATAAATCGTTACCTTCCCTCTTTTTCTTAATAGATCAACCTTGGCTATGAGATTTGGAGCTTTTATGCCATGCTTAAGAGCTATTTTGAGTTAGAAGCCCAGATCTGAAGTTGCTACTTCAGATCTGAGTGTATCTTGGCCTAGAAAGTCATAAAGCATCTGTTTTTGGGTTGATAGTGAAGCCTCTTTGTCTTAAACCTTAGTTTGGATTGTTTAAGCTTAGATCTCTCGATCTACACGTAAAGTTTGCCACTTTACGTGAGGGATAGGCCTTAGAAGTATGGATCTATGAGTTGGAAGCCCTGTTTGGCTCGAAAAGCCACTGCATGGATTAAAGACTGAATAGACTCGACGAGTCCGTTAAGTGGACTCGGCGAGTAGTATGAAGATGGAGGCGAACTCAATGAGTTGCATGAACAACTCGGCGAGTCTGTTGAAGATTGCCTTGGACTCGACGAGTTTGTTCTTGGACTCGGCGAGTCCAGTCGACAAAACCCCAAACCCTTCGAGTTAAGGCTCAGTTTAGTGAGTTGAGTGGGGACTCAGTGAGTTGAACAGGACAGAACTCGAAAATCAGTGAACTCGGCGAGTCAGTAGGCTGACTCGGTGAGTAGGGTCAACATGGAAGGTTGAATTTGGCCAGGACTTTAACTTTGTACAGAGTTGAGTTAGTTGACTTTTAGAGGTCTGTCAGGCTAAGTGTCGCTTTGTTATTGGTATCTCGGAGAGTTAGAGGAGCAGCGTTTCAGAAGGTGGTTGGTTAGCAGTCCGTGGGTTACCAACAGAATTCAGCTGTTCAGGTGAGTTTCCTTCCAGCAGGAACGGGTCTAAGGCCACAATGCCGGCCCATTCAGTTAGCAGTAGTTTCCGGACTTCGGTCCGATGCAGTAGTTAGTATGTTTGATGCCTTCGTGGCTCAGACAGGATTTATGTGTTATGTGTTATGTGTTATGTGTTTCGGGCTACGGCCCGATGCAGTATGCAGTATATGTGTTCATGCTAGTTAATATGTTATGCCATGCTATGTTCAGTCAGTTTCTGGACTTCGGTCCGATGCAGGGGGCAAGGACCCAGTTAGTCCAGACTTTGGTCCGATACAGGGGACAAGGTCCCAGTTAGTTCGGACTTCAGTCCGATGCAGGGGGCAAGGTCCCAGTCAATTTCCGGACTTTAGTCCGATGTAGGGGGCAAGGCCCCAGTTAGTCCGGACTTCGGTCCGATGCAGGGGACAAGGTCCCAGTCAGTTTGAGGACTTCGGTCCGATGCAGGGGGCAAGACCCCAGTAGTCTGGACCTCGGTCCGATGCAGTGGGAAAGGCCCAATATGTGTTTTATATGTTATTGTATGGTATGTGGTAGTTTGGGGGAGCTCACTAAGCATCGTGCTTACAGTTTCATTTTTGGTTTCAGGTACTCAGTTTTCAAAAGAGGAGCTCGGAAAGATTGCAGTGCACACACCATAGTTAGCTAGCCTGGGATGTTTTACTCTGATAATAAGTTTGTATTTCAAATTAATGCTACGAAATTATGTTATGATTTATGATACGGTTTTTATGAATAGGTTTTTAGTAATGTTTTAAAAAGAAAATTTTAGTCGTGATTTTTAGGATGTTACAAGTTGGTATCAGAGCCTTGGTTTGAAGGATTCCGATACAGTTCGAATGTGTCTGAACTCAAGCTAAGGAAATGGTAAAAGGTTTTCAAAAGAAAGACATTTTCGAAAGAAATTTTTAGGAAAGAAAAAGTTTTTGGAAAAAGGGAAAAGAAATTTTAGAAAGAAAAGAACTTTAAAAGGAGAAAAGGGTGTGGTGCATGCAATCAGCCGAGCTCAAGTAAGTACTCCCAAATTACCCATGCAAGTTTATGTGATGATTATCTGTTTCAGTTTCAGTTTCAGTAGAACAGCATGCTAGTATAGTACTAAGGATCTAGGAGGATGCCTTATGTGCCTGCTATATGTGCTTTAGCTTTACAAGATTTGCATGCTAGTATTGAGTAGACAATAGTAGGATAGCCTGTTAGGGTTATGCCTGATAATATGAGCTTAGCATTGTATGCTAGTACAGTATCTCGTTATGAGAATAGATTTGCTTGAGTAGTTTCCTATATCCGAATGCTGCTTGCTTTGTACTTTGTGGGACTCTGAGTGATGGGAGTTAGCCATTAGGTGAATACGTCACATGACATGTGATCAGGGTTGAATAATCTCAATGTGTTGGATTTTGCCCTATTGCGCAACTTTTGTTTGAGTCTAACCGTTATAGGAACGAGTCTTTTACTCGAAGGATTATCTGAGCCTCATCACATGTGATGGTATTCAGGTGATGGCTAATTAGTATTACAAGGAGGCCTTCAGCAGCTGAGGACTGGTTTGAGTGGAGCCAGAGATTTCCCTAGGGCAAGCCTAGGATAAGAGTAGCAGAGATCAGTAGCAGTAGAGTGACTTAGTGGAGTTGAGGTAACTCTTGAGGAAAGTACGGATAGATGTGGAAGGTAGTATGGGCACGTACTACTAAAACAGAGGATCCGTACTCGATCTAAGAGGGGCCAAGACAAAACCAGGGAACTAGTAGAGTGTGTGAGAGATCCCTCAGCAGCGGTGTGTATATTAATCAGTAGTATGTTATATTTTTCAGCATGGTGACTTTGCGCGAGATACCAGTTAGCAGTTCAGGTACCAGGGAGGGATCTGGCTCGGGCTCTGGAGCCGGGCAGCTTGACGATCAGATGAAGAATTTCATTTCCGTAGAGATTATGCGCAACATTATCGATCAGACTCCAGTGATTTTCGGTTCAGTTAAAGAGGCAATTATGGAACTCATGGACAGTCATCTTGAGGCCTTTAGGGCTGGGGTGGTTTCAGGGTAGATTGGGGCTCGTCTAGAGCCCAATTCTTATGAGGTTCAGGGAGATCCCATTTCCAGCTTTCGCCATCAAGGGACAAGAGTGAGTCAGGCACCCTTTCTTCAAGAGAGACCTCTGCATGATTGGATAGTTGAGGAGGTTTCGCGAGCCATTTGCGAGGGGTTGCCCGGCATGGTCGCGAGGATTATTGATAGGTTGACTACGAAGCTCCATGATCAGATAGCAGTTGTTCAGATAATGGATGGGATCGATAGGGTAGCTCAGGAGCGAGAGACGGGCAGGGAGTCGGGAAGGAAGAGGAAAACAAATGGGTCACAGGTAGCCACAGGTTCGGGAAAGAGGCCCAAAGGGTAGGATTGGAGATCGAGGTACTATTAGAGCCGCAGTCGATGCGGGAAGTGTGGTAGGTCGCACTTGGGTGCGTGCAGGATTGGTAGTGGTGGTGTTTTAGGTTGCTTCAGGTGCGGCCGAATGGGTCATTTCAGCAGGGATTGTACGACTACCATCGCCCAGGGACTTGACCCGATATGTTTCCATTGCGGTCAGAGAGGCCACAAGAAGGCCCACTGTCTAGGTGTGTATGCAGCAGAGCAGGTGATAACTCCTGCGTCTATGTCTTCGAGTACCACCAACAGTTGTCGGGGCCGGGCAAGGGCGCCCACGGCTCGAAGAAGATTGTACCGGTTGATTGTAGCTAGGGTTCGAGCAGCGCCGGGTGTTGGAGGTATGTATCTTTTGCCTTCCTGTCAATTATTATTCATGATATTATTTTTATGTTGTTGCAGCGATATTTATAAGTGTATGTATTGGGGTATTCTAATACCTGTTTGTGACTGAGCTATATGCCATTTGCATACCTTGGATTTTTGGTTAATAGTCAAGGGATGGGTTTTATTGAAAAAGGTTACTTAGGGTGCAGTAAGTCTAGCATGCCTTGGAGGGACTCGGTATGTCTCGCTACTTCGGAGCCGTATAAGTTTTAGAAATGGAGTGGTTAGATACCTAGCTATGGTAAGCGTGGGATTCCTCAACAGATTAATTATGGAATGGTAGCATGGATTTGGATTTCTATTCATTGGGCAACGAGGTGTGGGCAGGATCGAAGTGGGGGAGAACCCTCCGAGTATGCGAGGGAAAGAGCACGCTGACCCGAAATGAGTACGCAATCCTGGAAAACAAAAGGATAGTAGAATAGAAATGGGTGGATCAAGGAGTTCAGAATTGGGAGTTTGGGGAACTTCCCAGTAGTTAGTTCATATAATTGATATGGTTAGTAGCTAATTGGGAATCCAGGTTGGAGGACCACCGATAGGACTCTATCGAGTCGAAAAAAGGATCTTAAGAAAGGTTAGCAAGAGATGTTCCCATGTTAGTAGTCAGTCGTAGAGACAGCATGTAGGGTTGTGTGGATTCAGGATTTGGAAGTTTGGAAACTTCCTAGTGTTAGTTTCATGTTCTGGGTTAGTGGACGGTTAGTTTGGGGACCAAGCCGAAGAATTCCTCGACGGAACGCTAATTTCTTCAAGGATATAAGATGTCGAGGTTGATGTAGCATCCGATGATTAAGGGCTGATGTTGAGAAGTCAGGTTCAGGAATTGCTAGCAGAACTAGGAATAGTCAGATAGTAGTCGAGTGATGTAAGCCTGAGAGGGTAGCCATAGCGTTCACTAGCAGTCAGATAGTAGTAGAGTGATGTAAGCCTGCGGGGGTAGCCATAGCATTCACTAGCAGTCAGATAGTAGTAGAGTGATGTAAGCCTGTGGGGGTAGCCGTAGCGTTCACTAGCAGTCAGATAGTAGTAGAGTGATGTAAGCCTGCGGTGGTAGCCGTAGCGTTCACTAGCAGTCAGATAGTAGTAGAGTGATGTAAGCCTGCGGGGGTAGTCGTAGCGTTCACTAGCAGTCAGATAGTAGTAGAGTGATGTAAGCCTGCGGGGGTAGCCATAGCGTTCACTAGCAGTCAGATAGTAGTAGAGTGATGTAAGCGTGCGGGGGTAGCCGTAGCGTTCACCAGCAGTCATATAGTAGTAGAGTGATGTAAGCCTGCAGGAGTAGCCGTAGCATTCACTATCAGTCAGATAATAGTACAGTGATGTAAGCCTGCTGGGGTAACCGTAGCGTTCACTAGCAGTCAGATAGTAGTAGAGTGATGTAAGCCTGCGGGGGTAGCCGTAGCATTCACTAGCAGTCAGATAGTAGTAGAGTGATGTAAGCCTGCGGGGGTAGATGTAGCGTTCACTAGCAGCCAGACAGTATTAGGGAGTTGTATGTCTACGGGTGTAGCCGTAGCATTCTCCAGGTTAGTAGACAGCATGAGCGCGTTATCTGGATGTAGGGGGGAGCAGTAGTACCCACCAGTTCGTGTGCAGCAGAGAGCATATAGAAATCCACGGGTTGGATTTCGAATTTTTCAGAGTTTAGTCATGGTTGAGCCAGCCATGCGACAGATGGATCGTCAACACAGTCATGAGATCAGGGAAGCAGTGAACCATTGGGATTCATGTATGTTAAGGGCTACCATTAGCCCAGGAGCCATCATTATAATCTTGGATTTGTTGACGTTTGGACCCGGTCGGTTGGATTGGAAGGTCGTTAGGACCACAGTGACATGATGACTAATGGAAACTAGTTCCAAAGAAAGGTTCTTAGGCAGTTTAGTGTTTCAGGCAGTTCAGTGTTTCAGGCAGTTCAGTGTTGCAGGCAGTCCAGTGTTTCAGGCGGTTCAGTGTTTCAGGCAGTTCAGTGTTGCAGGCAGTCCAGTGTTTCAGGCGGTTCAGTGTTTTAGGATGTTCAGTGTTTCAGGCAGTTCAGTGTTTCAGGCAGTTCAGTGTTTCAGGCAGTCCAGTGTTTCAGGCAGTTCAGTGTTTCAGGAAGTTTAGTGTTTCAGGCAGTTCAGTGTTTCAGGCAGTTCAGTGTTTCAGATAGTTGCGGTATTTTTGGGCAATATTCATTTTGTGACGCACTGCAAGTCAACCTTATTAGTTGGACTTGGGTGGTCTCAGTTCATCTGGAAGTCGGATTTGGAATAGCAGAATTTTCAGTCGGTAGCAGTGCGAGTATGCAGCGTATGGTAGGATTCAATCAGTTGTTCGTGGGGTGCGCGACACCAAATGGTAGTAGAAAGAATGCCCAGTGGATACTGGCGACGGTGACCCGTACTGGGAGTAGCGGGAGTAATAGATTTGGTGGAGACAGGGTCTTCATAGTGACAAAAGAGGTAAGTAGTTATAGAGCATCGCCTTGGGAACGCAAGGAAATCGTGCAAGGAAAGAAGGGGTGAACCCCTACGGGGTCAGTGCAGTATCTGGAGAGTATCAGAAAGATTGTCGGTTGAGTGAGTTGCGTTTCCAGAATGTTTAAGGTTAGGATGGACCCGATATTATTATCTATAAGGATTGTCATTAGTCTGAATGACTGAGCGGAAGGCCAGCGAAGGTAGGCAACTGGTGTTAGAATGAGCGGTGGGGTATTGGAGACAGATCGCAGTCGGTGGATCGTAGCAAACTTCGAGGATGATGTTTAGTTTAAGTGGGGGAGATTTGTAACACCCAAAGTTTGGAAAGCCAAGAAAAGAAAGAAAAACCCCAATTTTAAGGGGAGACTCGGCGAGTCCAAGGAGGGATTCGGCATGTCCGAGCGGGATTCGGGTCGAGGTGTAAGCAACGACTCGGCGAGTCGGCTAAGGTGACTCGACGAGTCTGGTATGGGCAAGGAAAACCCTAAATCCGGGACTTGGAGCTTATTTAATCGTCTCGTTCTTTCCCCTAGGGTTCCTTTACTCCTTCTCTAGCTCAGAACACTAATCCCTAGCCGCCATAATCGTTTAGGAGCAAGATCTACCCTTGGTGAAGCTTTTTGGAGCTTGAGAAAGAAGATGGTCATAGTGGAGCAAGAAGGGGGACTTAGATCCAGAGTTGGTGGAACATTTCTGAGCATTTAAAGGTAATAAATCATTACCTTCCCTCTCTTGCTTAATAGATCAACCTTGGCTATGAGATTTGGAGCTTTTATGCCATGCTTAAGAGCTATTTTGAGTTATAAGCCCAGATCTGAAGTTGCTACTTCAGATCTGAGTGTATCTTGGCTTAGCAAGTCATAAAGCATCTGTTTTTGGGTCGATAGTGAAGCCTCTTTGTCTTAAACCCTAGTTTGGATTGTTTTAAGCTTAGATCTCTTGATCTACACGTAAAGTTTGCCACTTTATGTGAGGGATAGGCCTTTGAAGTATGGATCTATGAGTTGGAAGCCCTGTTTGGCTCGAAAAGCCATTGCATGGATTAAATACCGAATAGACTCGGCGAGTCCTTTGAGTGGACTCGGCGAGTAGTATGAAGATGGAGGCGAACTCGACGAGTTGGATGAACAACTCGGCGAGTCTGTTGAAGATTGGCTTGGACTCGGCGAGTTTGTTCTTGGACTCGGCGAGTCAAGTCGCGAAACCCCAAAACCTTCAAGTCAAGGCTCAATTTAGTGAGTTGAGTGGGGACTCAGTGAGTTGAACAGGACAAAACTCTAAAATCAGTGAACTCGGTGAGTTAGTAGGCTGAATCGGCGAGTAGGGTCAACATGGAAGGTTGACTTTGGCCAGGACATTGACTTTGTGCAGAGTTGAGTTAGTTGACTTTTAGAGGTCTGTGAGGCTAAGTGTCACTTTGTTATTGGTAGCTCGGAGATTTAGAGGAGCAACGTTTCAGACGGTGGTTGGTTAGCAGTCCGAGGGTTACCAGCAAAATTCAGCAGTTCAGGTGAGTTTCCTTCCAGCAGGAACGGGTCTAAGGCCACAATGCCGGCCCGTTTAGTTAGCAGTAGTTTCTGGACTTCGGTCCAATGCAGTAGTTAGTATGTTTGATACCTTCGTGGCTCAGACAGGATTTATGTGCTATGTGTTATGTGTTACGTGTTATGTGTTCCGGGCTACGGCCCGATGTAGTATGCAGTATATGTGTTCATGCTAGTTGATATGTTATGCCATGCTATGTTCAGTCAGTTTCCGGACTTTGGTTCGATGCAAGGGCAAGGCCCCAGTTAGTCTGGACTTCGGTCCGATGCAGGGGACAAGGTCCCAGTTAGTCCGGACTTCGGTTCGATGCAGGGCGCAAGGTCCCAGTCAGTTTCTGGACTTCGGTCCGATGCAGGGGGTAAGGCCCCAGTTAGTCCGGATTTCGGTCTGATGCAGGGGACACGGTCCCAGTCAGTTTCCGAATCTCGGTCCGATGCAGGGGGAAAGGCCCCAGTAGTCCGGACCTCGGTCCGATGCAGTGGGCAAGGCCCAGTATGTGTTTTATATGTTATTGTATAGTATGTGGTAGTTTGGGGGAGCTCACTAAGCTTTGTGCTTACAGTTTCAGTTTTTGGTTTCAGGTACTCAGTTTTCAAAAGAGGAACTCGGAAAGATTGCAGTGCACACACCATAGTCAGCTAGCTTGGGATGTTTTACTCTGATAATAAGTTTGTATTTCGAATTAATGCTATGAAATTATGTTATGATTTATGATAAGGTTTTTATGAATAGGGTTTTAGTAATGTTTTAAAAAGAAAATTTTAGTCGTGATTTTTGGGATGTTACAATGAGTCGGGTCAACAAGGATTGTTGACCTTGATCGTTGACTTTAACTTTGACCAAGGGTTGGCTATTTGACTTCTGGGGTATTTTGGGAAGTTGGAAATTCATGAGTATGGTTCTATGGTGAATATAAGTGGTGGAGTTTGTGGTGGTGATCCGAGAGTTTGAGCTTATCTTTCCAGTCAAAAGTTGCGAGGTGAGTTATCCTCACTGTACTCAAGGGTCTAAGGCACCAAGGCCGACCATTTTCGGATTGTTATCCTGATATGTTATATGATGTTATGATCTGTTAGATAGGATGATATATGTTGTTATAATTTGTTAAATCGGTATCCTGGTAGATAGGATGATATATGTTGTTATGATTTGTTAGATCAGTATCCTGGTAGATGGGATGTTATACATTGTTATGATCCGTTAGATCAATATCCTGGTAGATATGATGTTGTATGTTGTTATGATCCATTAGATCAGTATCCTGGTAGATAGGATGTTTTTATGTTGTCATGATCTGCTAGATCGGTTTGTCTGTCTATAGATTGTTATGTAATTACCTATTATATGAGCACATGATTGATTGGTAGTTGAGGGTATTCCATCTCGAGGATGATATGACCCGAGTATGTTGTCTTTTTAGACTGTTATATGATTATCTTATATAGTTGCACATGTTTGATTGGTTATGTTTGCATTTCAACTTGATGGTTGAGGGCCTGGGGTATTCCAACCCGATGGTTGATTGGACCCATAGTATGTTGGCATTCCAACCCGATGGTTGAGGGCCTGGGGTATTCCATCCTGATGGATGATTGGAACCATAGTGTCTGTTATATATGTATTGTGTGTGGGCATTCCAACCCGATGGTTGTGGGTCGAGAGTATTCCATCCCGAGGATGATTAGACTCATAGTATGTTGGTATTCCAACCCGATGGTTGAGGGCCTAGGGTATTGCATCCCGATGGATGATTGGACCCATGGTATGTTGTTTGCCATTATATGTGTATTGTTGTGTGTATGGGTATTTTGGGGGTAACTCACTAAGCTTTCGCTCTTACAGTTTCAGTTTATTGTTTCAGGTTCAGCAGATGGCCGCTGGAAGGCAAAGGCATGACCGTACACTTCCTCAATTGATTATTATGATTTTTAGGAACTCTGATGTTTAAACTATTTTGAAAACAAATTCTAATGACTAAATGGTTTTAAATGATTTAAAAAGTTTTAAATTTGCTCGAATTTTATGGATGTTATATGAAAGCTATAAGGATGCCATTGAATTGGTCTAAGTGAAAGGAAACCTTCCACATGGTGGGGAATTATTGGAAATTATGAAGGTATAATAACAAGTTGCCTGGCCTAGCCTAGCACTAGTTGACACTACGAGTGCGCGAAATGGCACACTTAGCCCTTCGCACAACGCATCGATCGCTGATGAGCTTTTATTTTTGGCGAAGTTCAGGTTAAGTCAGTTTGACCGATCTGGTTAAACGGTTGACTTTGTGGATATGGCAACATAATATTCTAGAAAGGTTATAAAACGGCTAGCTTTAAGAGTAAGTCATCGCCCTAGAGTTTTTAGGGGGGAGGCCCATATAGGGCCCTTTTATTGCCTTCTAGGGTTTTGATACCTATAAATACAGACCTTTCGGAGCCGTATTTGATACACGAATTTCGAAGCACTCTCACACTCTCTCTCCCTCTCTTTCTATGTGTGTGTGTGTGTGATTTCTTCCGCTTTCTAACCAATTTAGCAAAGTAAAAACTTTTAAAGACCGGATTCTGATCCGTGCAGTTATTCTACGATCAAGATCAGTCGTCAACATGTTGGTTTTACATTATTGTTTCGTATTTACTTTCGTCCAACAACAGGACAATCTGCTTCTACTACTTTCTTACAATTAGATTTGATCGTCAATGAACAATTTGATTTTTGGACAAAACTTGGTAATTATATTAATAATAGTTGGATCTGTTTTTCCGCAATTAATCCTCATTAATATTTTTTAGTTTCCTTGTATGTCTATTGATTTGTTTTACATCAGTATTTTGGGGCATTGGGTGTATGCTAATTGATTATGTACTTTAGTCTTTGTATTAGGGACATAAACATTTTGTTTTTTTGTATTTTTGTTGGTGCCAACTACCTGTTCGCATTGGTGTTTAATAGTATTGTTAAAAAAAAAAAAGATGAAGTGTCTAATATTTCAATGTGTAACAATAAATGGTGTGTGGCTTGTAATAGGAATGGCGATGAAGAGGCTATGGTTAAACTGATAAAGGATATGGAATTGTCATTGTAGTATATTATATACTAGATGAAATGAAAATTTTGAACTATGTTTTATATATTTTTTTTACAAATATAAATTTTAGGACCTATTTACTAAAATGCATAGGGTCTCCGAAATCCGGTGGCATCTTTTATTCATTACATGTGTTCCTAACAGATGCAGGTTGTATAAGAACATACAAAAATGTTATTCTTTTTACTAGTATAATCATAAAACTACTTAGTTATAAGAGAAAATTAAATTCCCAAAACTCGAATTCATGATAAAAAATCAGATCCATATAATCAATTGAATCCCAAAAATATTAAAAGTGTAGTAAAGAAAAACTACTCCAATTCAAATTTCAAAATGATCCTGAGTGTTTAGGTGAAAATTTTGTGCTTAACAAGTTATTAATCAAAAAACAAAGTGTAAACAGATCCAGATGAAGATTGATCGTCACATACTCACACATAACACGAAATCATCTTAAATGGTAAAAGAAACCCAAAATGATAGTAAAAATGATGATAAAATAAGAAAATGTAGGGAAATCATCTCGCCTTGATTGCAAATCGAAGCAGGAAAGCAGCCATGGATTCCCAAACACACACATGTAGTAGTTAAATTATGCGTGTTTATGTGTTGATTTACTCCAATCGCACGATAGTAAGAGAAATAATAAAAAATCATTAACAAAGAGATTTGAATATGCATTCAATAGATGCAGGTAACAATATCAAGAGAAATAATCAAAAATCATTGACAAAGAGATTTGAATTATATAGATAACTTGAAGCCGGTCGAAATTAATACACAACTAAATACTAACAGATGCAGGTAAGGATAGGATAGAAACAAATCAAGAAATCGTTCAAGTAATTGAAGAGATGTACATATTGAAAATTAAAAAGAAATTGTACCTTATGATGTTCAGTATAGACAATAATGATTACTGGAGAGTTAGAATGGCATAAAATCGAGAACCAACAATCAATAATCAGTTCTTGCGTGTGATTGATTGTAACAAAGGAGAGGAGACGGTGATATTTTTTATGAAGCAAAGTGGTAGAAAACGAGAAAAATGGAGACGGAGGCCGAGAGCGGTTCCAAGTAGGGGTATTTGTGTGAAATTAGAAATATGATAGTAAGTGTGTTCGGGTGGAACTATTTTTTTAATGAATTATCCCATTGGGCTTGGTTAAACCTCCAATTAGTTGTTCTAGGTATTATGCCAAACACTATCTAAAAAATTTAGTGTTGTGCTGTTCCACTACTTAATTCGGTGTAAACAATTATATCTTGATATAAAGTATTTGACATTAATTATCCATACACCATCTATATTTTTATAAACAAAAAACAATAATCCTTGTTATATTTACCCTTTTAAATACAAATTCCACGTAATAAATATATGTAGGTGTGGACAATCAAGAGACGATATTAGACTTTGTCAAAACAGTGCCGTGTTGAGACTTAAGACGTTTCCTGACAAACTTCTTATATAACCCCAGAAAAGTAATCCGCCAACAGGAACACATATTTATATAAAAGAAGCCTTTCACTGCATATACTCTATCAAAAACGATTTGTGTATTTGTATCGATAATGGCTCAACCGAACTCTGCACCTTTGTCGTCTCCAGTCTCTGTGATAGGGTCTCAGTTCATGTCACCATATCAACGTGATATTATAGTTGATAGAAATCCAAAAGGAAACATTTTTATTACTGATATGAGCCACAACACCATGCTTAAAGTGAAACGATGTGATACATCCTTTCATTATCAACGAGTGCTACTCGATGTTGATGACAAACCCATCGTTACGATGCGTAAGAAGGTAACTTTTAGTTCAATTTTAATACTTCTTTTATGTTCTTTGGGTTGTTTTGAAAACTCGATGGTAAATTCAACATTGTAACGGATTAATCTATCTTCAGACCATGAGTGAACACGATAGATGGAATGTATTCATGGGTGACAGTAAAAGCACATCGGATATGATATTTACCACAAAATCACATCACGTGATCCAGTTTAAGACCAATGTACATGTGTTCTTGGCAAACCAAACCGGTAGTAAAAATATTTGTGATTTCAAGATAACAGGAAGCTGGTCGAAGAAAAACTGCACTATTTATATGGGAGATACTTCAACAACAATAGCCCAAGTAATTTCCATTCATTTTAGTCTTTTCGTTTGCTTTCTAGTAGATATCCCTGTTTTCAGTTACGTGGTACATATAACTGATACAAGATTAGATAAGTTCATGAAAGTATGGCTGAAGCTCAAACTAATTAATCGACTTATTCTTGTAGGTGAATAAAATGCCATCATCTGAGAATGTAAAGCTCGTTAAGGACAAATTCATGGTGACAATTTATCCCAATGTTGATTACGCATTTGTGGTTACACTTATAGGGATTGTTGAGGCTATGAAAAGCTCTAACACAAATGGTGAAGTTGCTGCTGGATCAGGGGTGGGTGCAGTTCTTGGTGCAGTTATTGGTTCAGTTTTTTCCTAGTCATATTAGTCGCGTTCTATATGACAAATTCCCTGTAGATTGTGTCATAGAATGATTTATAGTTTGTCCCACATATCATTTTTTAGTTGTAACTTGTGGAGAAAAATAAAGTGTGGTTACGGTAGTTTTGACAGTTTGTATATGTGTGTAGAAGTAGTTATACAACCCTCAAAAATATCAATGATCATGGGCATTAAGGGGGGGGGGCAAAGTGGGCATTGAGGGGACAAAGACCCAATTTTATTCATTATATATTTTTGTTTAAAAATAAAATATTATAATAAACAAGTAAGCAACAAAAACAAACTCAACCTATTATTTATTGTAGGTGTTGACCAGTGGATGTCATTGATTAATCAAGAGACGATGTTTGACTTTGTCAAAACAGTGTCGTGTTGAGACTTGATACGTTTCCTGACAAACTTCCTATATATATAACTCCAAAAAGGTAATTTGCCAACAGGAAAAGATCTTCTTTATAAGAAACCTTTCATTCGTACTCTTAATCAAGAACGATCTACCTGTATGTATCGATGATGGCTCAACCGAGCGATGCACCTTTATCCTCTCCAATCTCTGTGATAGGGTCTCGGTTCATGGTGCCATATCAATTTGATATTATAGTTGATAGAAGTTCAAAAGGAAGCCTTGTGATTACTGATAGGAACCATAAAATCTTGCTCAAAGTGAAACCTTGTGATGCTTCTTATCAACGGGTGCTACTAGATGTTGATGACAAACCCATTGTTATGATGCGTAAGAAGGTGACTTTAAGTTCCGTTTTAATACTTCTTTTTTGTTCTTTGGGTTGTTTTTGAAATTCGGAAGCTAAGTTTAACATTGAAATCGACTAATTTGTCTTCCAGATCATGAGTGAACACGATAGATGGAATGTATTCAGGGGTGATAGTAAAAGCAAATCGGATATGATATTTACCACAAAATCACCTCACGTGATCCAATTTAAGACCAATGTACATGTGTTCTTGGCAAACAAAACCAGTAGTAAAGATGTTTGTGATTTCAAGATAAAAGGAAGCTGGTCGAAGAGAAACTGCACTATTTCTATGGGAGATACTTCAACAACTATAGCCCAAGTAATTTATATACATATTAGTTCGTTTTCTACATTTTCTAGTGGATATCCCTATTTTAAGTTACGTGATATAACAAGATTTGGTAATTTCATGAAGGTAAAGCTCAAGCTAAAGCTAATTAACTGACTTATTCTTGTAGGTGAATAAAATGCAATCATCCGAGAATATAAAGCTCATGAAGGACAAATTCATGGTGACAATTTATCCCAATGTTGATTACGCCTTTGTGGTTACACTTATAGCTATTGTTGAGGCTATGAAAAGCTCTAATACAAAAGGTGAAGTTGCTGCGGAAGTTACTGGATCAGCGGTGGCTGAAGTACTTATCGGTGCAATTTTTTCATAATCATATTTGTTGCTTGCTCTATGCCTAAATCCCCCTGAATTGTTTCACGGAATGATATATAGTTTGTCCCACATATCATCTTTTACCATGGCTATGGATATGGTATGATTAGCAATTAAAGCAAACACGGATCAGGGCCAATCGAATAGGGTGCGCAAGTTGGGCGACCACCCGGAGCCTTACTATGGTTCGGGGCCCAAAATTAATTCTATTTGATTTAGTATATATAAGTTTTGCTAACAAATTTATCAGTATGATACAATTTCTTAAGTCGTTGCATATGTTATTGATAGTCCATGATCGAATCTCCTATATGTAATTTTTATGCATTTGCTTTATTTTATTGAGGGGCTATTTTATTTATTTATTTTTTTTTAATTTTTATTATTATTATTATTATTATTATTATTATTATTATTATTATATTTATTTATTTATTTTTATTGTAATTATACATTTGAATCATACGTCCTAACTTTAGTGAAATGGAATCCAAATTACAAAACCGGTCCTTATATTCTTTTTCATTATACGTAAATCATCTAAATTATAGAAATACTGTCGACTTTTTTTGATTTTTGACAAAACATCCAAACACGTATTTCATTTAAAACATTAGTGTTTTAATGACCGATTATCATGCATAATTTTCAAGTTTATATATACATATATATATATATATATATATATATATATATATATATATATATATATATATATATATATATATATACACACCGGATTTTTTTTTTATTTTGCACCATCTTTTAGTGTATAATATATAACATATAAACTAGCATACATCGGGCTTGCCCCAGAACACATAACACATGTCATAATAACTAACATACATCGGGCTTGCCCGACATCGGGGTTACCCTGGAACACGTAACACACAACATGTAAATTAACATACATCGGGCTTGCCCCGACATTGGACCGAAGTCCGAAACACATAGCACATATCATATAACATGCATTAATCACAAAGACATCAGACATACATAACTACTTCTCGGGACAGTCCCGACTTCGGAGCGAAGTCCAGAAACATATAAACTGCATCGGGCTTTCCTCGGCATCGTGCTTACCCCGACATACTACAACTACTTAAACGGGCCGGGGTTGTGGCCTTAGACCCTTTCCTACTGAAAGAGGACTCATCTCACACTGTTGAAGTCCTTCTGACAAAACCATAGCTGCTGGATGATATATTCCCGGTCTGTCAATATCAAAATAACACCCAATTAATAATTGGGTTCCAACTCATAACCATAAGTCCATTCTTAGCCATTCTTAGGGTAAAATACTACTTTACCCCTATCTTAGCTTGAATCAAGCCCAAGGCCCAATCCAAAAGCCCAAAAGTCTAATAATGGACCAAGGCCCAACTATTGCCCATCTATGGCCCAATTTTCCCAATCGTGCCCAAGTCTCTACATGGTGTCGATCAAAGGCCCAATCATTCATTTTTGGTCCAACACTTGACATTCTCATAGTCCAACATCTCATAATCATCAAGGCCCAATAGGAAGGCCCAACTTAAAGTCTAAGTGAGATTGGGGTTTCATATAAAATGACAATTAGGGATAAGTGTTTCTCACATAACCCATTAAGCACTTAATCCATTAACTCCTTTACTCTACTAGATAAGTGATATGTGATAATTAGGCTTAATACACAATCTAATCCCAGTGGCTCAAAAGTGGGTCCAAATAAGTCGAAGGCCTAAATAATCACAATTAGGGTTTTCCACCCAAAAATGGCTGAATAGGCCCAATACTAATCTCTAAGCCCATTAGGGTTCACTAGTGGGGCACCATCCACTACACCTCGGGTAGTGGTGATCATTGGTGACAAGCAGCGGTGGCCACCACCTTACGGTGGTGGTTATGGTTGTTTTCATTACATTTTCTACTAATTACATTTACTATTTTTTAATCCACAAATAAACACACACACACTAACTACTTTAACACACACACACACAACCACTCTAGTGGTGGTCGACGATGGTACTAGGCGGCAGCCACCACCTTACGGTGGTGGTGCTGGCTTTTCCCATGAACTCCAGCTAAACAAAACACACACACACACACACAAATACTTTAGATTGTATACAACACTCCAGCCACCCGCCTGGTAGCTCAAGGGGACACCATTGATGGTTTTTCGGATGGCAGCCACCACCTCATAGTGATGGCGGTGGTTTCTATTGATTCCTAAACAAGCAGAAACACACCCACGCAACTCTGTTTGCAAGACACACCCAGCCACCTACCCGGTGGCGTTTGGTAATGGTAGCAGCAACTCAAGCGACTCATCGATGGCACAACGGTGGCTAACAACGGTGTTACAACAATGAAGTAAAGAGAAGAAGGAATGGGGAGGATGAGTGGAGACCACCTTGGAACGAAGCAATACCCACAACAAGAAGTGGAGGAATGAGATGGCGATCCAATAGCGAAGGAGCAGCGACAGAAGGCTTAGCAGCATAGCGGTGGATGGTCTCGGAAGAGGAAACACCACGGTAACCTCGGCATCAGCCTCAGGCCTGTCATCAGAGTCTCATGGAATCGTCAAAGATCCTACTATGCCCTCACGGAGGTAGTTGCTAGGACGTGGGGGGATAAGGTGAGGGTGGCGGGTGCATAAGGGGGGGGGGGGGGGTTTAGGGTTAGGGTTTGGCTGGTGGTGAAGTTTCATACCTGGCTCCACTAAAAGTTTGCCATAATGTCAAGATCGGCCCTCCCCTTCTCTTTTTCTTTCAAACCAAGGCCATAATTTACCCTTCCCACCCCTGCTTACGAAATTTATTTCATATCTAGTCCTACAGTTACAATTCAACCCCTTCTTATAAATTATTCTTCAAATCAACTCCACATGTTACCTTTTATACCCTGGCTTTGAAAATTCTTTACAATAGAGTCCAGAATTACCATTTAGCCCTTGCTTCTCATAATCTATACATCTTAAGTGTTGATAATTTACCATGTGGTCCTTACCTTCATAAATACTTACAAGACTAATTCGAAACTGACACTTTTAATCCCCAACTTCTAAAATTGTAACAATTAGCCCTTCGAGACCATACTTGATATATAATTATTTATTTTAGGGCTACCATTCGTTCATAAATTTCATCTATTTAATTAGTTAATAAACGGGGTGTTACAACTCTTCCCCACGTAAATTAGATTTCATCCTCGAAATCATTACTTTCCATTCCTTATGCGCCAAACCACTCATCCTGGGCATACCCTAGCCTTCCTAGAGTAGCTGTGACCAATCTTCACAAGACCTAAAATCCTCATATGAACAAATTTCTCGCAATAAGATCACATCTACTTCATCTGAATTCTACTATCTCAAGATGGTCTGAATCCCTGACAGACCACTCTTACTGATTCATTATTTATGAATCCATTCCACTTGTCTCTCAACTTCCAACTCAACTTGTAACATCCCAAAGCTCAAGGCCAAAAATGTCATTTTTAATTAGGTTATTACATAAAACCAAAGTGTGAATAATCAAAATATAATATTCTTAAACCATATCAGAGTATAATCCCAAGGATCTCGTGTGTGGAAAACATAGTGTGATGTGCTGCGATCAAGCCGGCTCCATTCCTTTGAAACAAAGTACCTGAAACCAAAACTGTAAACCGTAAGCACGAAGCTTAGTGAGTTCCCCCATCATACCACATACCACATAGCACCATCGGTGTCTTTCAACCAGTAACCGAGGATTATTTCACCCTTACCACTATCACATAATAATATGTCACAAACATACTGATCACATACTCACATCATATCATAAACATGCTGATCACATACTAACATATCAGAAACATGTTGATCACATACTAACACATCATAAACACGTTGATGACATACTAAAATATCATAAACATACAGATAAGCATTGCATGGGTTGTATATACCTCTTCGATATATTTCAATCAGTAACTGCCATCGGTATCTTTCAACCGGTATCTGCCATCGGTATCTTTCAACCGGTATCCACCATCGGTATCTTTCAACTGGTATCTGCCATCGGTATCTTCCAACCGGTAACCGGGGACTACTTCACCCCTACCACTATCATATAATATAATGATATAATCATAAAGTCAGGCATTTATTGGGTACTGACCTACCCTTCGATCCTAACGACCGAGTCAGGGAAGAACTATTCCCTGCTACTACCACTAACACACATAGCATATCACATAAGCATACTAAGATAATTATCAAAAAGACAATTATCTACCAACTACCCCTATTGGTGGGCCAGCATTGTGGCCTTGGACCCACCGCTACTGGAAGGTAACTCACCTCATACTACTAAAGTCCTGTAGACACAATCCCACACTATTATAGTCCCACAGACTCAACCCCAGCAGCTGGATGATAGGTTCTCGAACTATCAATTCCAAAATAACACCCAATTAATAATTGGATCCCAACACATAACCATAATACATACTTGGATAATGTCTACATTACCCCAAGCTTGGCTTATTCAAGTCCAAGGCCCGAACCATAGGCCCAAAATCAACTAAGAATCAAAGCCCAACACGTAGCCCAATTTTCCAAATTGGGCACAAACCTTTATAAGGTCTTACCATAAGGCCCAACCAAATGTCCAATATAACATTTGACCTTCTAATGGCCCAATGTCATGTAATCATTGAGGCCCAAACCATGGCCCAATTATGGCCTAATTTTCAAAATTGGGCCTAACTCCTCATATAAGCCTCACCTCAAAGCCCATTAATTTCCCAATCATCAAGGCCCACTAGAAGGCCCAACAATAAACCCAAGTGGAACTAGGGTTTCACATAAAATGATGATTAGGGTTAAGTTTCGTACTTAACCCATTAAGAACTTAATCCTCTAAGGACTTTTATTCCATTAAGTCCACTATCGCTTAGATTAATCTAGCTAATGATTATTATTTATTATTCCATGTTATTAATAATTCCCGTATGTTCCGATTAAATTCCCCAAAATTAGGGTTTTGATGGCATTAGGGTTTTCCAACCCAAATAATAGCCCATTTATTAGTTTTTTGGGCATTTAGGTTATTTAGGGCTTTATTGGGCCTATTAAGGTCTCTTTGGCTCTTTGCGTCAATTTGGGACCATTAGACCCATTAGGGTTTCCTTAAGCCCATTGATTACATGTTTGGGCTTTTATGTCCATTAATCCTCGTTGGGCCCATTAGGGTTTCAAGGCCCATTAGGGTTTTAGTCCCTTTTCCAAAGATCCGAAACTAGCAATCCCAACACAACTAAGCACACGTCCACCCGACACGACGGCTGGTGGCGACAGGAGGTGGCAGCCACCACCCTATGGTGGTGGTTTTTCAATTTCTTTCCATTATTCCATTTTTGTTACAATTTACAATGCCAAATTCCGAATAAAACACACACACTAATGCTAAAAACACACAAATAACCACCTTGTGGTGATGGTGAGTGGCGGCAGCCACCACCCTATGGTGGTGGTGATGCCATTTTCGTGAGTTACAACTATGCACACATACAGTCCAACTGAAACGCGTATATTTACTTCTTCACTCGGAAAAGAAAGTGAACCACCCACCAGGCGGCGTACGGTGGTAGTGGTGACATGAGGAGGCGTCAGAATGGAAACATCTTTGCTAGCACCAACAACCACCATGCCGGTGGCCATGGTGTTTTTTCTTCAGGTCTTCCAGTCCATCAAGTGTCCAAATCGACATCAACAACCCAAGAGCACCCCCGTGTCTACGATACACGGATGAAGCTCACACGCACCCAACATTTCAGCGGTGGTGAGCGACGGCAGTTACGGAAACAACGTGGATGGAAGTGTTAGCAGCGATCTAGAGAAGCAAAAGCAACCGTTGTCTCGGTCTTAACTCTTTTCACCGGATTCACATGATTGGCGGTTCGTCATGGTATCACGGAGGCGACGGCTAGAGGGAAGCATAAGGAGAAGAAAAATTGCAAAGTGACGGTGATAGTGTTGAGGTCGCTGGCAGCCTTTGCTAAACGGAAACGTGGCATTGCGGCTGTGTGATGGCGGAGGGGAGATGGTGGTGCCGGAGGGAGTCATAAGGATGGAATCGTTGGAGAGGATGTAAGGGGTGAAGTTGGGGATGGCAATGGGTACGGGTATACCGGGTTTCGTGTTCCCCATCCCCATCCTCATCCCCATACCCAACCCCATCCCCATCGGGGATTAAAAATCTATCCCCATCCCCAACCCCAGCGGGTATCGGGGATCCCCAATGTGTAATCGGGGATTTTTCTCCGTTACAAAGTTTTGAACTTTTTATGAAAAACAACTCATAATTATATGTTAACCAACTGAACAAAAACTAATAGAACTAATATAAAACACTATAATAACTGAATATCTTCAAACACGAACAATAACATTCAAGGTTACAAAATTATTTTTGCAAAAGAAGACATAAAAATTCTTTCCAAAACTATACATTTGATTGTTAAAAAACCTTACTTTGTCTACTGAAAATTTTCTTATGCATTATTAAAAATAAAAAACCTTACTATATATATATATATATATATATATATATATATATATATATATATATATATATATATATATATATATATATATATATATATATATATATATCGGATACCCATCGGGGCCGGTTTCGGGTACGGGTATGGGTACCCGACAGGTAGAACCATCCCCATACCCATCCCCGTTTTTTATATTCGGGTAATAGCCATCCTCGTCCCTGTCCCCGGTCAACTCGGGGATTTACCCGGTCAACTCAGGTTAGGGTTTCGAGTACCCATCAGGTACGGGTTTTTTTGCCATCTCTAGGTGAAGTTGGAGGCTATCATAGTTCTTCTATGGTTAGGGTTAGGAAACGGTTATATACTCCCGAGCCCCATAACCATTATTTCCATAATGACGAAATTAGCCCCTCCCATCCATAATTTTTCGAAAAGAAGTCTACAATTTACCACTTAAACCCTACCCCTTGAAATCCTTTACAAATGAAGTATGGATATTATCTTTTTAACCCCAGCTAACCAAAAGCCCTTAAACTTAAGTCCTCATAATTACCATGCAACCCCTCTTCTACAGTTATTTTCAAATAAATTCCGTAATTAACTCTTTAAATAAATGAAGTCCGGATATTTTCAAATAAATTTCGTAATTAACTCTTTAGCCCCTGCTTTCATAAAATATTTACAAAATAAATCTCAAATTTATACTTTGACCCTCGAATAATCCAACTTATGGCGTTTGGCTTCCCAAAATCAATACCCTGTTATATAATTAAAATTTTAGGGCTACGATTCGTACAGTAATTTCGGTCATATATTTATGAAATAAATGGGTTGTTACAACTCTCCCCCACTTAAATTAGATTTTGTCCTCGAAATCATTCCTTACCATTCCTTACACATCCAACCACTCTAGTAATATGGTCACCATCCTGGGCACACTCTAGTATTCCAGGGGTAGTTGTGTCTAATCTTCGCAAAGCCCTAAAATCCGCAGGTGAACGAATTCCTCGCAACAAGTTCATATCTACTTGGTCTGAAATCTGTTGTCTTAGGATGGTCTAAATCCCTGACAGACCACTCATACTGAATCATTATCGTTGAAAAGTTTGTTTATCCCTCATCTGACTACTCAACTTCTGATAACCTGTGGTCGCCACTAGAAAACTGAGATCACAGACCCAATTATCCTTTGCAGTCATTTTGCATGACCCAAACAATCTGGTATTCTGCCCGAACTTGCAATCTAGAACACAAATACTAGTACTACCCAAATGTTGAAATTGTCCGAACGTTGAACTGCCTGAAGTAGTATGTTGCCACATGGATGCTTTCCAGAATCTAACGAGACCTGACTGGTCTCAATTCATTTGCCAATCATCTGAAATACCGGGCCTCGACCCTATTGCGAAGTCAGAAGACCCACATACAGTCGCTCCACGTGACTTCTGATCGATATCATTGTCTTCCAATGGTTGCCAGTAGTTATCTTCCCACTATGGCTCTAACAACCTCCTGATCTAACCGATCGGGTCCATGCTTTGAATCCTGTCATCATCAAATCCAAGACTGAAGTTGATTGCTACCCAACCAATGGTAGCCTTATATCACACGTCCTTAAGAAGTCCATTGATTCCCTGATCTCATAACTGTAGTGACATTCTTACAGTCTTATCAATGGCTCAACCAGATCTAATCCCTCTGAGTAATTCCGAAATCCTATCCACAGATTTCCATATCCTCACTGCTACACCCAAACTAGTGGGTGCTACTATTCCTTCTGCGTTCCAACAACATGCTCATGCCATCTACAAACCTAGTGAATGCTACGGCTACCCACAGTCTCACGACACTCTATCACTATCTGACCGCTAGTGAATGCTATGGCTACCTCCGCATTCCTACAACACTTCCCATGCTAATTGACCACTAGTGAATGCTACGGATTCGCCCGTAGTCTTACAAAACTTCCCATTCTAACTAACCACTAGTGAAGGCTACGGCTACCCCCGTAATCTTACAACACTTTCCATGCTAACTGAACACTAGTGAATGCTACGGCTACCCTTGTAGTCTTACAACACTTTCCATACTAACTGAACACTAGTGAATTCTACGACTACTCCCGTAGTCTTACAACACTTTCCAATCGGGTCTAACATGCACTCGACCTAACATATCACTAAACTTGAGTCCTAATCGGAATTCTAACCTGGTTCCCAAAACCTGCTATCACGTGGCCCCACTGTATCAATACCGTACCCATGCTTGTGATCAAAGCGTCACAGTAAACCAAGAAATCATCTACACCCTCTGGTAGGGTGAGAATCGGTGCCTCACACAACTGCTGTTTGAGAGTCTCGAAGGCTGCCTGCTGCTCAGGCCCCTATCAAAAAGGTCACCGAATTCTTGGTCAGTCGGGTCAAAGGAACCGTAATCTTAGAGAAATCCCGCACAAATCTCCTGTAATAACCTACTAGACCCAGGAAACTCCAAATCTTAGATGGAGACCTAGGAATCTCCCACTGCATCACAGCCTCTATCTTGGCTAGATAGACTAGTATACCCTTCTGGTTGACAAGGTTCCCAAGAGATTGCACCCTGCGCAACCAGAACTCTGATTTGGAGAACTTTATAAAAGTATCTCCCCCACTTATATTCAACTAAGTATTCACGGAACGCAAGAACTGAAGGATTCCTAATCCTTCTCGCTTTCTAGTATCCCACTGATGACAACCTGTGCTTACCAATGCTAGCGATTAATCATCGGTTAAACCTTACGATCGCCCATACTCGGAAGTCTTGATGAGTACTCTTGAAATCTGGTCTAGTCTGACACCTCAGTCCACCTCCCATGCTGAAAACTAGAGGCTCTAATCTTCACTCTGACTGACTAGTCCTCGTTCCCACTTCCAATATCGCAGCAACACTGAACACTAACTTCACTGGAGAACTATCACTCTAACCTGACCAAGGATCTTCCAAACAATGCTCCTGCATAGATCTCGACAAAGATCCGGAATGATAACGGTACACGCGGAACCCACTCCGGAAGCTACATCCCTCTGTGGGTTCATCAAGGACCTTTCGACATACTGGATGACATATATGATCCTTGATAACCCAAACACTAGTAGAAAATCGATCGGAGGTCTGACTTACCCAAACTCGCTCACAGGCCCAAAGCGATATGTATTCCCATCATCCATTTATTAGCAGTAGAAGATGACATAACCACAACATCTGGAGGAATACCGATCACCTCCAGCTGACATGATCAACCTTGCCACACTTGTAGCTGCCTAAACCCCTAGAGTGACAAACTCCCTTGTGTACTTTCTCGTACATGTTGCACTGACTCCAGCCCTGCGGGCCTTTCACCCGATTATCGGAGGCCATGGATCTCTCCCTGGGACCTTCTACCATACACACCTGGCACGAACCTCTGTTCTCAAAGTGCTCCGAATCGATCTCGTGTCTATAAAATCTTGGAAGTCATATCCTTCAGGGTCTGGCACCCTATCACGCTCGCTAGCTGACTTGCCAATGGCCAAGTTGCAACACAGAAACATCTTCTGTCCCCAAACCCGGTCACTAACTCTTCCCCAAAGCTTCTCAGATTCTCCAAGATTCTCACTTATTCAAGTATGGATGCGGTGATTTCAGTAGTATGGGCCCAATACTACCTTCCATACCTATCCATACTTTCCTCAGCAATGCTCTAGGATCCTCCAAGTCACTTCCTCAATTAGTACCATGAATGCTCGCTAACAGCGCAACCAAACCCACTTAAGCACTTCTTAGGCTTTCCTAGGTTCCCGCACTCACCCAGTCCTCAGCTGCTAAAGGACTTCCCACTAATTTCAGCTAGCCACCTCATGAATATAGCCACTTGCGACTTAGCATATTCACTTATTAACTAGCTCACATTGCTAAGAGTCCCTCAAAGCACAAAGCAAGCAGCATTCAGACAATGGAAAATCTAACCAACATATTCCAATCAGATCAGTCTATCCTCTTGCCATGGATCTAGACTAGCATATGATTCTAAGGCTCACACAGTAAGGCATAACCTAAACAGGCTATCCTATCACTAAATGATCATCACTATCATGCAACTCAACGAGCACATACAACAGGCAGATAAGGCATCTTCCTAGATCCTTAGCCCTAATTTAGCATGCAGTTCTCATCATCATTTCATATCATAACATAACGTGTATGAGTAACTTAGGGAAAACATACTTGAGCTCGGCTGATTGCACGCATCACACACCTTGTTCTCTTCAAAGTTCTTTTCTCCTTCCAAATTCTTTTCAAATTCTTTTTATAAAAATGATTTTCTTTTGAAAATTTTCATGCCAAGCCCTCAATTTGAGTTCAGACATACCTGTGAGTGTGCCCAAATTCCTCAAACCAAGGCTCTGATACCAACTTTTAACATCCCAAAATTCAAGGCCGAGAATTTCATTTTTAATTAGGTTATTACATAAAACCAAAGTGTGAATAATCAAAATATAATATTATGAAACCATATCAGAGTATAATCCCAAGGATCTCGTGTGCGGAAAACGTAGTATGATGCGTTGCGATCAAGCCGACTCCTTTCCTTTGAAACAATGTACCTGAAACCAAAACTGTAAACCGTAAGCATGAAGCTTAGTGAGTTCCCCCATCATACCATATACCACATAACACTATCGGTATATTTGAACCGATAACCGGGGACTATTTCACCCTTACCACTATCACATAATAATATGTCATAAACATATTGATAACGTACTAACATCATAAACATGCTGATCACATACTAAAATATAATAAACATGCTGATCACATACTAACACATCATAAACATGCTGATCACATACTAACATATCATAAACATACAGATAAGCATTGCATGGGTTGTATATAACCCTTCGGTATCTTTCAACCGGTAACCGCCATCGGTATCTTTCAACCGGTATCTTCTATCGTTATCTTTCAACCGGTATCCACCCTTGGTATTTTCCATCGGTATCTTTCAACCAGTAACCAGGGACTATTTCACCCCTATCACTATCATATAATAACTTGATATAATCATACAGTCAGGCATTTCTAGGGTACTGACCTACTTCGTTCCTAACGACCGAGTCAGGGAAGAACTATTCCATGCTACAACCACTAACACACATAGCATATCACATAATGATATCTCATAAGCATACAAAGATAATTATCACAAAGACAATTATCTACCAACTACCCCTGTTGGTGGGCCGACATTGTGGCCTTAGACCCACCCCTACTGGAAGTGAACTCACCTCATACTGCTGAAGTCCCGTAGACACAATCCCACACTGCTATAGTCCCACAGACTCAACCCCAGCTGCTGGATGACAGGTTCTCGAATTGTCAATTCCAAAATAACACCCAATTAGTAATTGGGTCCCAACACATAACCATAATACATACTTGGACAATTGCTACATTACCCCAAGCTTGGCTTATTCAAGCCCAAGGCCCGAACCATAGGCCCAATGTTAACTAAGAATCAAAGCCTAACACATGGCCCAATTTTCCAAATTGGGCCCAAACCTTTATTAGGTCTTACCATAAGGCCCAACATAAAATCCAGTCCAACATTTGACCTTCTAATCGCCCAATGTCATGTAATCATTAAAGCCCAAAGCATGGCCCAGTTATGGCCCAATTTTCCAAAATGGGCCCAACTCCTCATATACGCCTCACCTCAAAGCCCATTAGTTTCTCAATCATCAAGGCCCACTAGAAGGCCCAACAATAAACCCAAGCAGAATTAGGGTTTCGCATAAAATGATGATTAGGGTTAAGTTTCCTACTTAACCCATTAAGGACTTAATCCTCTAAGGACTTTTAATCCATTAACTCCATTATCACTTAGATTAATCTAGCCAATGATAATTATTTATTATTCCAAGTTATTAATAATTCCCGTATGTTTCGATTAAATTCCCCAAAATTAGGGTTTTGATGGCATTAGGGTTTTCTAACGCAAATACTAGCCCATTTATTAGTTTGTTGCGATTTTAGGTCATTTAGGGCTTTATTTGGCCTATTAAGGTCTCTTTACATCAATTAGGGTCCATTAGACCCATTAGGGTTTCCTTAATCCCATTAATCACATGTTTGGGCTTTTATGTCCATTAATCCTCTATGGGGCCATTAGGGTTTCAAGGCCCATTAGGGTTTTAGTCCCTTGTCCAAACATCCCAAACTAGCAATCCCAACACAACTAAGCACACCGCCACCTGACACAGTGGCCGGTGGTGGCAAGAGGCCGCAACCACCATCCTAAGGTGGTGGTTTTTCAATTTCTTTCAATTATTCCATTTTTGTTACAATGTACAATGCCAAATTCCAAAATAAACACACAGTAATGCTAAAAAAACACACACACACACATAACCACCTTGTGGTGGCTGGTGGTGGTGAGTGGCGGCAGCCACTACCATATGGTGGTGGTGATGCCATTTTCATGAGTTACAGCTATGCGCACATACACACCAACTAAAATGCGCATATTTACTTCTTCACTCGAAAAAGAAAGTCAACCACCCACCAGGCGGTGTACGGTGGTGGTGGTGACACGAGGAGGCGGTAGAAAGGAAACATCTTTGCTAGCAGCGGCAGGCACAATGGCTGGCGGGCATGGTGATTTGTCTTCATGTATTCCAGTCCATCAATTGTCCAAATCCACATCAGCAACCCAAGAGCACCCCCATGCCTGCGATACATGGCTGAAGCTCACACACACCCAACATTTAAACGGTGGTGAGCGGCGGCAGTTGCGGAAACAACGTGGATGGAAGCGTTAACAGCGATCTAGAGTAGCAACAGCAACCGTTGTCTCGGTGTTGACTCTTTTAACCGGATTCACATGATTGGTGGTTCACCATGGTATCACAGAGGTAGAGGCTAGATGGAAGCATAAGGAGAAGAAAAATCACGAAGTGATGGTGATAGTGTTCAGGTCGCTGGCAGCCTTCGCTAATCGGAAACATGGCATGGCAGATGTGTGATGGCGGAGGGGAGATGGTTGCACCGGAGGGAGTCATAAGGGTGGCATCATTGGAGAGGATGTAAGGGGTGAAGTTGGCGACTGTCATAGTTCTTCTAGGGTTAGCGTTAGGCAACGGTTATATACTCCCGAGCCCCATAACCATTATTTCCATAATGACCAAATTAGCTCCTCCCATCCATAATTTTCCAAAAGAAGTCTACAATTTACCACTTAAACCCTACCCCTTGAAATTCTTTACAAATAAAGTCCGAATTTTATCTTTTTAACCGCAGCCAACCAAAAACCCTTCAACTTAAGTCCTCATAATTACCATGCTACCCCTCCTCTACAATTATTTTCAAATAAAGTCCATAATTAACTCTTTAGCTCCTGCTTTCGTAAAATATTTACAAAATAAATCTCGAATTTATACTTTGACCCTCGAATAATCCAACTTATGTCGTTTGGCTTCCCAAAATCAATACCCTGCTATATAATTAAAATTTTAGAGCTACGATTCGTACAGTAATTTCATCTATATATTAATGAAATAAACGGGGTGTTACACATCTCCTGATAACTTAAAGCTCTCATTCGAAAAACAAAATCACATATCCACTTATCCCTGTGATTCACTTATACTTGGCCAAAACTCAGATAATCCTGCTATAAATGACTTGGCATATCTCAAGCTATTTGTGACTCTAAGAATACATGAAAAACTAAAATACGATTACTGCTTGAGACATTGAACTGTCCAAAGCATTGAAATTCCTAAAACACTGAACTATCTGAAACAATATGTTATGCCTTGACTGCCTCCCAAATCTACCAAGATATCCCTGGTCTCAAATTATTCATCAGTCATCTGAAATACCGGGTTCCAAACCGTTTGTGGAGCCAAATGACTCCGTACTTAGTCGCTTCACACAACTCCTAAACGAAATCCTTCTTTGGAACCAGTTGCTACTAGTTATCATGTCACTGTGGTCCTAGTGACCTTCTGATCTAACTGATCGATTCCATACGTCGAATCCTGAAGTCACCAAAACCAAGGCTAAAATTTATTACTACATGATCACTGGTAGCCTTATGTCATGAAGGACCTTACGCGATCCACTGCTTCCTTGCTCTCTTAATAGTAGTGGCGCATCTACAGTCTTATCACTGGCTTAACCAGGTCTAATCCTTCTCAGTAATTCCGAAATCCAATCCATGGATTTCCATATCCTCACTGTTACACCCGAACTGGTGGGTATTACTCTTTTTTCCGCATCCTAACAACGCACTTACGCTATCAACCAACCTAGTGAATGTTACGGATACACCCGCATACTTACCACACTCTACCACTATCTGGCTGCTAGTGAATGCTACGGATACTCCCACAGATTTATAACACTGTAATACTATATGGCTACTAGTGAATGCTACAGCTACACTCGCAGAGTTACAACACTCTAACACTATCTTGCTGCTAGTGAATGCTACGGCTACACCCGTGGACTTATAACACTCTCCATACTGGATTGCCACATGCTTGACCCTCACTCAACTGAACCCATGTCCTGACTGGAATCCCCAACCTGTTTCATTAAGGCTTGTTGGCAAACATTACGGGAATGCGGTCTCCTTATTGGCAATTTTTTTCCGAACTTCCATCTAAAACTATCCTCAAACCATACAGCTACTTGGGCTGTCTTCCTTCCTGACAAGGATGCAAAACTAGTCCAATTTTCAAAACTGCTCCTACTTCTGAATCCTTGGATGATTCTCCCCCACTTTGATTCAACTAATGTCTTACATAACATAATACTGGAATGATTATGAATCCTTCTTACTATTCTATGCCCAATCTG
Organism: Lactuca saligna; assembly: GCF_052625555.1. Taxonomy (NCBI): domain Eukaryota; kingdom Viridiplantae; phylum Streptophyta; class Magnoliopsida; order Asterales; family Asteraceae; genus Lactuca; species Lactuca saligna. The sequence continues at coordinate 149,410,401 of NC_136424.1, forward strand.
CTGAAAACCACGCTTACCATTGCTAGTGTTTCAATACTAGCCCATCCAAAAGATCACAACACCTCCAAGAACCTGAATAAATCTCGGGTAATAACCTGCTAGACCTAGGAAGCTCAAAATCTCAATTGGAGACCTTGGAATCTCCCACTATATCATGACCTCTATCTTTGCCGGATCGACTAGAATACCCTTCTAATTGACAAGGTGCCCAAGAAACTGCACCTCACACAAGCAGAACTAATATTTGGAGTACCTTGCAAAAAGTCTCTCCCTCCTCAACGTCTCTAGCACCTCCCTCGGGTGCTTCTTGTGCTGCTCTTCAGTCTTGGAATAAACCATGATGATGATGTACTCTCCCAATCCCGCGATTTGGGATATGATCTTTCGCTATCCGCTAATAATTCTCGGTATGCAATTGGCATATGACATTTCTTGGAAGTATAACTCAAACAAAAAAAGAGGATAACCCAGAGTAACACTTACTCAAACCCCTAGAACGAAAGACTCTATCGTGCAGTTCCCGCATGTGCTGTACCAAATCTAACCCTGTTGGTCTCTCAAAAGCTGATCCAAAATCTAGGGTCTCCTCCCGAGACCATTCAATATAAGCAACTGATTTGATTCTCTCTTACCGATGTGCTCCAAGTCCATATCCCGTTCTCAAGCTCTAAAAGTCATATCATTTAAGATATTGCACCCCGAGATACTCACGATCTCCGTGCTACCATTCTACACTACGTTCTGATAACTTACCTTCTTCATTTCCTCATCAGCTGCATACTGTGGTACCATATAAGCTCTTCCCCATGGCTTGGCAGTGATCTTTGCCACAGTCTCAGTTGTTTGGTGGAGATTTAACAACTCTTATGCCAACATTTACGCCTCAATCGTTTGGGCACACTCTGCCCAAAATCTGGTCTAAAAGTAATTTAATAACATAGTATCAACTCTTTCATCACTCCACTCCCACCAACCTCTTCCTATTAATCTTGTGCTCTATCCCTCAGGCAACAGGAAGTAAGTCGGATCTTGTCTCCTTGTGAGACAACGTCTGGTACAAAAAGTGTTGGCGACATCTGCCAACCATCTGCTGCTAACAATGGGGTCCCTAACCCCTATGACAATCTGAAGCTTCACGAACACTGAATTCCCAAAACAACAATGTACGGGTCCCTATCATCACTGCAATCTCAGTGCAGAATGTACTCAGCCTCTCATCAGAATCTCTATAATGCCCTCCTTGATAATAATGAGGATCACAGGAGTTTGGTCAATGCCACTGCACGTAGCCTCAGATGGAATGAACTCCCTCATCTGATCATTGAGCTGCCCGACTACAGAGTCTGAGCCTTATCCCTCGTCGACACCAGAACGACCATCTGGTCTACCTCTAAGAGTCACTATACAATGGAAATATACCATCACGATCAACATAATACTCATCGTACTCAACGGATCTCATACAGTACAAGTTACCTTGTCTTATCTCGGCCTTCCTTGATTCAAGTATGGATCCTCTGCTTTCAGTAGTACAGGTCCATACTACCTTCCACATCTATCTGTACTTTCCTCAAGAACTGCCTTGACTCCACCAAGTCCCTTCTACTTCTATTGTTCTCTGCTACTCTCATCCTAGGCTTGCCCTAGGGTAATCACCAACCCACTCTCTGCCATCAACTGGATAAGAAGTCCCTGCTTTCCTCCTCTAACTAGCTTACGAATGATATTGCATATTACTCAAACTATGTAATTCTTCGAATGAGAGATCCTACCCTACAACGATTGGACTCAAACAAGAGCTGCAAAATAGAGTTAGACCTAACCTTCTGAAATTATTTAGTCCTTGTAATATGTAACTTAACATATTCATTTACTAGTTACTGAAAGACAACTAGAACTCCTAAAAGCACAAAGCAAGCAACATTCGGACATTGAGTACACATAATCAAGCATATACTACTCAGGCTATCACCTTGACTAATCTGTACTAGCATGCAGTTTTCAGAAGGATAAATCACATATAACAGACACATAAGGCATCCTTCGTAGATCCTTAGTCCTAATCTAGCATGTTATTCAATTAAAGCTGATATCATAACATAAACTTGTATGGGTAATTTGGGAGTACTTACTTGAGCTTAGCTGATTGAATGCACCACATCCTTTTTCGATTTTCAAAGTTCTCTTCTTTCTAAAAATTCTTTTCGCTTTTCTAAAACTCTTTTCTTTTGAAAAATCTATACCACTTCCTTAGTTTGAGTTCAGACACACTCGGAAGTGTGCCTGAATCCCTCAAACCAAGGTTCTGATATCAACTTGTAACATCCCAAAAATATAAGCCAAAATTTTCGTTTTTAACTCATTAACAAAACCATAAGTATCGTTCAACATATAAAAATCATAAACGGTGTATCTCAAGAATAACAATACATCTGTCAAATAAATCAGAGTATAAACATCCCAGAGTGAACAAATGGTGGGTGCACTGCAATCTTCCCGAGCTCCTCTTTTGAAAACTAAGTACCTGTAACGAAAACAGATGTAAGCACGAAGCTTAGTGAGTCTCCCCAAACTACCACATACCATACACATAATCACATAACTTGGGCCTAGTCCATTACATCGGGCCCTACCCGGCATCTGACTGTAATCTGTTACACATATAAACATATCCATAATGCATATAACATAAACACATACCATAAATATAACTCTGGGACTACTCCCAACTACATTAGGATGAATCCTGACATCAGCTTACCCGACATCGCACTCCTGGCAGGCATCGGGCTCACCCCGGCATTAGGCTTGCCCCGGCATCGGGCTTAACTCGAAACATACACAACACATCATATATCACATAACATAATCACATAATCTGGATCGGGCTTGCCCCAACATCGTACCAAAGCCCAAAACATATAGCATGTAATATATAAACTAACATACACCGGGCTTGCCCCAGAACACATAACACATGGCATAATAACTAACATACATTAGGCTTTCCCAGTAGCGGGCTTACCCCGGAACACATAACACACAACATGTAAATTAACATACATCAATCTTTCCCCAGCATCAGACCGATGTCTAAAACACAAAGAACATATCATATAACATGCATGAATCACAAAGACATCACGCATACTTAACTACTTCACGGGACCGCCTTGACATTGGACCGAAGTCCGGAAACATATAAACTGCATCGAGCTTACCTAGATACCATACAGCTACTTAAATGGGCCGGCATTGTGGCCTTAGACCAGGTCCAACTAGAAGAGGATTCACCCTACACTACTGAAGTCCCTCTGACAAAACCATAGTTGTTGGATGGCAGATTCCCGATCTATCAATATCAAAATAACACCTTATTAATAATTGTATTCCAACTCAAAACCATAAGTCCATGGTTGAGGTAAGCCCTATCATAGCTTGACTCAAGCCCAAGGCCCAATCCAAATCCCCAAAAGTCTAATAATGGACCAAGGCCCAACTTAACTCTTGCTTCTCATAATCTATCCATCTTAACTCTTGATAATTTACCACATGGTCCTTACCTTCATAAATAATTACAAGTCTAATCCGGAACTGACACTTTTAATCCCCGACTTCTAAAATTGTAACAATTAGCCCTTCGAGACCATCCATGATATATAATCATTTATTTTAGGGCTACCATTTCTTCATAAATTTCATCTATTTAATTATTTAATAAATGGGGTGTTACAGTAGCCCTTGGTACGCTGCACGTACATGCTGTCACAACCCCAAACCGGAACGACGGAAACGTTCAGAGGCGGAAGACATCATGTGCAGTATCACAACCATTGCATCACAGTAATCGAAGTAAGCACAACAATTACATTGAGTAAGTAGAGATTTACATCTCTTTGATACATAGTTTGTGTAAAAAAAAATGTATAACAGAAGTAATAAAGACATGACTCTAGAAGTTCTGTCTTCTGAAAACATGTGGGTATACCTGTCTACCGGTTCCCTAGGAATACAAGTGGTTTTGAAAGTTTATCAACATTTAAGTTAGTTGTAACAACGTAAATTTTCAAACCAAAATTTTAATTTATAACACAAATAAAATTTCATACAATATTTCTCAAAAACCACAATTGTGTCAAATGTCATCATTATCCACAAAATATATTCAATATCCTAGAATCCTCAACATGATCTCAAGCAGGCGTGTACAATCAAGCCGACACCTTCCCGTGATCCTGAGAAGTACCTGAAACACATATGACACAACACGGTAACCACAAAGTTTAGTGAGTTCCCCAAAATACCACATACACAAATAATAAGCCTCTCATGACTATAGGTCAGCATGGACCATCCGGTCATGCGTCTCGGTAAGGACCCTCCGGTCTTAAGGCTGGGTGTTGACCCTCCGGTCACGTATCTCGGTAAGGACCCTCCAGTATCAGAGATTGGGTGGGACCCTCCAGTCTCGTATCTCAGTGAGGACCCTTCGGTCTGATAGCTTGGGTTGGACCCTCGGATCCGATCTCAAAATGAACAGAATAATACAGCATATATCACAAAGACAAAATACATAATATCACATACTCAAATAAGACCATCCGGTGACTCAGTAGTACCACTCAAGTATGTATAGTGAGAAAACTCACCTCGTAAGAAATTGGATAACCTTGAACTCAAATCATCGGTCTAGCCTCCGCCTAACACATACGATAATTATCCCTAATTAATAACAGCTCTCAAAGAAGCTAGATTAGCCTTTCTACAAACTCACAGAAGGTTAAAAGACCATTCCCCCTATGTCCTTAATAGTCCAAAAATTGACCAAACCCTAAAGGTCAACCAAAAGTCAACGCCAGCGTGTACGATATGCGTACAAGCTCTTTACGTTGTGCGTACTTCGATGCCATGCATGCATCGAGGATTCTTGACCCTACGCTGCGCGTACAGGGATTACACTCGGAGTACACCCTAAATTTTCTCTTCCTACTCATTTGGTCTTGATCAATTCAGACCTTAGCTCATATTCTAGATCTGAACTCCCTAAAGGCTCTTACTCCATAAAGTTTGTGGCTTTAAGCCTTTGCATAGATGATCAAGTCACAAACACCCAAAATTCTCATTCTTTTATCTCAAAATGCTCATATCTCATGCATGGGTTGATTCAAATGTGCAAGTCTTGATTTTTATGAAACTACACCACTAAAGACACTCAAACGAGATGATCATAGTCTCTGGAGCTCAATATCTCATAAAGCATCCAATTTTTGGACCAATACGTTAAAATATCTAACATGATGCACAAATCAAGATAACAAGAAAGCTTTGACCTTTATACCTCTAAATGAAGCTCCCAACACAGATATACTCAGATCCACAGACTGGACTCCCACTCCTTCTTCTTTAAAGTTCTTTCTTCACTCCAAGAATGAGAATTAGGGTTTGAGAGGGTTGATTATCTGAGGACATCATATCCTTTATATAGGGACCCTCCCTAAATTAGGGTTTTCATTCTGGGCCTAGTACGCCCAGTGTACTAGGTGGCTTCTACATAAAAAAACATGCACATGAATACGTTGAGCGTACACACATGTACGTCGTGCATACTCATTTACCAGATTTTTCTCAATAAGGGCTAAACTTGACAATTACCAAAAGAGAAAGGGTTTATAAGGCATACCTGGACTTGTGATGTTACAATTATCCCCAATAGAATTAGAGCTCTCCCTCGAAGTCATGCTCCAAAAATAACTCTGGGTACTACTGACGCATCTTGGACTCTGGCTCCGAAGTCCACTCGGATCCCTTTCGATCTGCAACAGGATCTCAAATAGGTGCGTACAATCAAGCTGGCACCTTCCCTTGATCCTGACCAGTTCCTGAAACACATATCACACAGCACGGTAAGCAGAAAGCTTAGCAAGTTCTCCAAAATACCACATACACAAATAATATGCCTCTCACGACTATAGCTCAGCATGGACCCTCCGGTCATGCATCTCGATGAGGACCCTCGGTCTCATGGCTCAGTGTGCACCCTTCAGTCATACATCTCAGTGAGGACCCTACGGTCTCACAGCTCGAGTAGGACCCTCCAGTTCCGTATCTCAGTGAGGATCCTCCGGTCTTATAGCTCGTGTTGGACTCTCCGATCTGATCTCAAAATGCACTGAATAATACAACATATATCACAAAGACAAAATGCATAATATCACATACTCAAACAAGACCTTCTGGTCACTCAATAGTACCACTCATCTATGTATAGTGAGAAGACTCACCTTGTAAGAAATCGGATAACCTCAAAATCAAATCACCAATCTAGCCTCCGCCAAACACATACGATAATTATCCCTAATTAATAACGGCTTTCAAAGAAGCTAGACTAACCCTTCTACAAACACACAAAAGGGTAAAACACCATTTCCCCCCCCCCCCCCATGTCCTTAATAGTCCACAAATTGACCAAACCTTAAATGTCAACTAAATATCAATGGTAGCATGTAAGCTCCGCGTACAAGCTCTCTATGTTGGGCGTACTCTGATGCCATGCATGCATCGAGGATTCTCGACCCTACGCTGCGCGTACTGGGATTATACTCGGCGAACACTGCAGTTCTTCTCTTCCTACTCGTTTGGTCTTAATCAGTTAAGACCTTAGCTCATATCATAGATCTAGACTCTCTAAAGTCTCTTACTCCATAAAGTCTGTGACTTTAAGCCTTTGCATGGCTAATAAAGTCACAAACACCCAAAACTCTCATTATATTATCTCAAAATGCTTGTATCTCATGCATGGGCTGATTCAAACGTCTAAGTCTCGATTTTTATGACAATACACCACTAAAGACACTCAAAGGAGCTGATCATAGTCTTTGGAGCTTAATATCTCACAAATCATCCAACTTTGGGACCAAAACCCTAAAATGATCTAACATGATATATAAATCAAGAGTGTAAGAAAGCTCTGAGCTTTATACCTCTAAATGAAGCTCCCAAAACAAATATGCTCAGATCCACAAACTGGGCTCCCACTCCTTCTTCAAAGCTCATTCATCAGTCATAAAACACATAAGTTTGATGGGTTTTGTACATAAGAACATTCCTAAGTGCGCATACAAACCCTAATGCTCGGATCTAGGTTTCTCTATTAAACATGCTTTGAATCCAAGACTTCTAATGACTAATTAGGAGTAAGAACAATACAAAAATAGAGTTAGAATCATACCTTGAGACACTTGTTTGATCTTCTTGTTCTTGGAGCTTTAGAGTCACAATTATCACTCCTCTAATGGCTTACAAACACCAACTAGCAAAGAGGATGATTTGAGAGAGAGGAGAGAGAAGGAATTCGGCCAGGGTATCCTTACTTTAGAGGAGGTACCGAATTCCCTTTACCATAGGGTCTATTTATACTTGTAGACTCCTTGAGGGTTATAACTCAAACCCTAGTTGGATAACTATTACTCAAAGCAATCCAAATCCTTCCCAAGATAATGCCTTCGACGATTTTGAGGCTTATCCTAGCCTAGAAATCATCCAACCCCTTTCCAATAAGGATTTACAGTCTAAAGTTTAACTATCAAACAATTGATAGTTTATACCCTCTTATTTAATTAATCTCCTTAAGTCACCAAATTAATACTAATTAATCTATGACTTATATTAATCAAATAACTATATTATTATTCCTTATATTATTCTCATAATATATTAATAATATCTATTCTCCCATAATAAATCATCCTACCAAGTTGCTATGGTGAAGGCAACCCAAAAGGACCATGCACAATCGGGTCAAATACTTGCCTAATATAGTTGCAACCTTAGACAATATTCCAACAGTCTCCCACTTGGATAAGTCTAGTAACTATATGCGCAAGTACACTCCGATTTGCAATCATAGCTCTCAAAGATGCTGTCAAACTCTGATCTAATCAATCTTATCCTTCGGATAAGGGATCGTACAGTCCTCTGTTACATATCATGCTGACAATACTATGGAATAGTTAGTCTAGCATTTGGTTTCTCGATCTCCGATTTATTTGACATAGAACTTAATTGAACACATCAATTCAGTTATGACCGGGCCCAACACATAAGTCAAATCAAATCATCGAGCGGCCGAGATATCACTTTTTCCTTCAAAGGATAAAAGCTACAGATAAACTTCGACTTATATGCATTTACTTTTTCATTAACCAACTACACACAACAACGAGTTTTATAACATCGAGTTACCAATGCGTTTTCGCATTATCAATGTACAATCAATTAACCAATAACAAACAATATATCTAGGTTTTAAGACTATATGATATTATCGTCTTGCGATCACCTTTTACTATCTTATTCCATAAGGTGATTCCAGCAAATGCGTGTTTGTTCCAATGCTCAAACCTAGTTCATTAGCACTCATGAACGTTGCAACAATATTTTGCTATGTCTAACACCATTTAGACACTCTACACACCTATTCATGACAATCTTCATTCATATCTACTTCCGACATATGAACGATTGTAGACTATTTGAACAATTCGATTATTCTTAATAAACTCAATTATTCTGGAAGTCAAAACATGCAAAGTGAAACAATAGTTAAACAATTAACATAAGATAGTAACATTACTTATAAATAAAACTCCTTTATTTAATAATCAAATGTTAATTAGATTTATCTATTACACGTTTCTAATACTATCTAATCTACGCTAATATCATCCTTCAGCCCAATACTCCTAGCATGCTGCAAATGCTTAACCCTACTCAGTCGCTTCGTAAGCGGATCTGCTGGGTTATCTTCTGATGATATCCTCTTCACTACGAGTTGTCCTTCTTCTACACGATGTCTAATAAAGTGATATTTTATGTCGGTATGCCGTAATCTACCATGATCTCTCGGTTCCTTGGTCAAGGCAACCGCACCTTCATTATCACAGAAAATCTCCATGGGCTCCTTTACGGCAGGTACAACTCCAAGATCACCAATGAAGTTCTTTAGCCATATTGCCTCCTTCGACGCTTCGCTTGCTGCAATGTACTCTGATTCGCACATTGAATCAGCTACGTTTCGTGCTTGGAACTTTTCCAAGTTACTGCTCCTCCATTTAGGGTAAATACCCAGCCCGACTGCGAACGGTAGTTGTCCTTGTCGGTCTGAAAACTGGCGTTACTATACCCTCGCACCTTCAAGTCATCACTCCCTCCAAGGACTAAGAACCATTCCTTCGTCCTCCGAAGGTACTTAAGGATATTCTTCACCGCAATCCAATGGGCTCTGCCTGGATTCCCTTGATATCTACTAACCATGCTCAAAGCAAAGGCTACGTTAGGGCGAGTACAAGTCATAGCATACATGATTGAGCCTACCGTGGAAGCGAATGGAACTTGACTAATTTCAGCTATCTCAGCTTCGGTACTCGGACTTTGAGTCTTACTCAACTTGGCATTGCTTTGTATCGGTAATTCTCCCTTCTTCGAGTTTTCCATACTAAAACGTTTTAGTACCTTCTCTAAGTAAGTGTTCTGACTAAGTCCTATTAGTCTCTTACTTCTCTCTCTTACTATCCTTATTCCCAAAATATAGGAAGCCTCTCCGAGGTCCTTCATAGCGAAGCACTTCCTGAGCCAGGATTTAACCTCCTGCAGAGTCGGGACGTCGTTTCCTATGAGTAATATGTCATCGACATATAGAACGAGAAAGCTTACTGTACTCCCACTGGGTTTGACATATACACACGATTCATCTTCGCTTCGTACAAATCCAAACTCTTTAACTTTCTCATCGAATCAAAGATTCCATCTGCGAGACGGTTGCTTTAGTCCATAAATGGACTTCTCAAGCTTACACACTCTATTTGGATGCTTCGGATCCACAAACCCCTCTGGCTGAGCCATGTAAACATCCTCAACCAACTTCCCGTTAAGGAAAGAGGTCTTGACATCCATTTTCCAAATCTCATAATCATGAAATGCGGCAATAGATAGCATCACTCTAATAGATTTTATCTTTGCAACTGGTGAGAAGGTCTCTTCATAGTCAACTCCGGGAGTTTGAGTAAAGCCCTTCACAACTAATCGCGCTTTATACGTGTGTACTTTTCCATCCACGTCGGTCTTCTTCTTGAAGATCCATTTGCACCCAACGGTCTTACGTCCAGGCACATTATCAACCAAATTCCAAACTTGGTTATCATACATGGATTGGATCTCGCTTTCCATTGCCTCTTTCCATTTTGCAGACTCCGGGTCTGCCATGGCTTCCTTATAGCTATTAGGTTCATCAATATTTATTAGTGTACTATCACTAATATACGTGTCCCCTTCGGTAGTAATATGAAAACCATACAACTGGGGTTGAAACCTAACTCTTTTGGAACGTCTAAGAGGTAATGATATGTCAATTTGTTCAACCGGAGTTTCCTACTCGGGTTGAGTGCCAGCGGTAGAGGTTCCTTCATCTATCGATTCTTGAATCTCTTCAAGATTGATTTGCCTCCCACTGTCTCCTTGGCTTATGAGTTCTCGCTCTCGGAAAACTCCTCTCCTTGCATCAAAGACAACATTGTCCTTCGGTCTATAGGAGAGATATCCAAAGGATTTCCGCAGGTAGCCGCTGAAAATACATCGCTCACTACGAGGTTCGAGCTTGTCGTGAGTATCTCGTCTTACGAAAGCCTCGCAACCCCAAACCTTGATATGTGCTATCGAAGGACCTTTCCCCGTCCACATCTCATGAGGTGTTTTGGCAACCTTCTTAGTAGGGACTCAATTAAGGATATGGGCGGCAGTCTCTAAGGCATACCCCCAAAAAGTGATAGATAGCGAAGCATGACTCAGTTAAGGCCTCGCCCGCTTTAACGGACCCGCCTGGCTTCGAGCCCCGCTCGGATACATATCTGTTTTACTTAGGCCTCGCCTGTCACAGGGCCTCACCCGCCAACAAATAATAACACACAAACATTTCACAACACATAACTAACACATGCAATTGGTTCTGTCCTAAGGCCTCGCCTATCCTGGGCCTCGCCCATGTCCTGCTACTGATAAGTCATGGGACCCCGTCCACACTCCTAATGGTAGTGAGGTACGGGCCTAGCCCAGTCTCACTCCTGTTCTAGTTAGGGCCTCGCCCCTATTCTACTACTAATGAGATATGGAACCCCATCCACACTCTGATATTGGTGAGACACGGGACCTCGCCCACACTCACCTCCCTACCAGGCACATACATGTATCACACAGACAACAAGTATAAACTATCATATAAACAATTCTTTGGGCACCCGCCCGCTATTACTGGACTCGTCCTGAAAATCATACTAGCATACTGGCCTAGGGCTAACCCCTGGGTCTTCTACTCATAACTACATGGGTCGGCATTGTGGCCTTAGACCCATTCACACAAAGGGAAACTCACCTGCACTGGCTGAACCTGCTGATGATCTCACTAGCTGCTGTCCGACAACTCACGGTACTCCTGCTCCCCTAGCTCCTCAAACTACCAATATCAATGCAACACTGAGTCTAACTGACCCCCGAAAGACAACTAAGTCAACCCTGGTCCAAGGTCAAGGTCCTGGTCAAAGTCAACCTTCCAGGTCAACCCTACTCGCCGAGTCACCCTACTGACTCGCCGAGTTCAAAATGATCCGATTCCCTCTATTCGCGACTCGACTCGCCGAGTCAGTCCATGACTCTCCGAGTCTACCGATTTCTGAGTCTTGACCTGACCAACTCACTGAGTCTCCACCCGACTCACTGATTCAAGTCTCAACTCGAAGGGTTTAGGGTTTCGCGACATAACTCGCCGAGTCCAAGAACAGACTCGCCGAGTACAAGGCAATCTTCATACGATTCGACGAGTTGTTCATCCCACTCGTCGAGTTTCTCCAGAACTTCATGCTATTCGCCGAGTCCTTTCAGTTCTCCTTACATGCAGAGGACTTTTGAGTCATGCATGGACTCCAAGCTGTAGATCTACCCTTCCCAAGCCTATTCCACACGTAAAGTTGCAAACTTTACGTGTAGAGAAGGAGATCTAGGAAAAATATTCCATAAACTAGGGTTTAAGGCCAAGGGGATTCAAAATCAATTCAAGGGCTGATACTTTATGGGGTTTTAGATCAAAATAAGCATGGATCTGAGGTCACAACCTCAGATCTGAACACCTAGCTTGAAAGGTCACTCTAATGTCATGAATGCTCAAATACACACATAGATCTAGGTGCAAAGAAGGGAAAATAGCAGCTTGTTATCTCCAAGATGAACACCACTGAAGTAGATCTCGGATCTACACCTCCTCCTTTGAAGAAACCCACTTGATCTTCAAGTTCCTTTCCCCCAAAGTTCCTTCCTCCAAGCTTTATCTCTCAAATAATGGAAGCTCTTACGAAATCATGGTGCACTGGTTCTCTAGGGTGATATGGGTGGGCTAAGGGAGGGACATAACACCCTTTAAATAGGGTAAAACTCCTGGGATTAGGGTTTTCCCCGTTCAGACCAGACTCGCCGAGTCACCTTGGCCGACTCGCCGAGTCAGTCGCTTACTCCTCGACCCGGATCCCGCTCGGACTCTTCGAGTCCCTCCTTGGACTCGCCGAGTCTACCCTTAAAATTAGGGCTTTTCTTTCCCTTCTTGGCCTTCAAGACTTTGGGTGTTACAACTCTCCCCCACTTAAACTAAACTTCATCCTCGAAGTTTATTATACTCTACTGCCGGCGATCTGCCTCCAATGCCCCACCATCCATACTAACACCAGCTGCCTAACTTTGTTGGCCTTCTGCTCAGTCATTCAGACTAATGTCAATCCTTACCGGTAATAATCTCGGATGCAACCCGACCCTGAACATCCTGGAAACACAACTTAGTCAACTGACAATCTGTATGATATTCTCCGAGTACTGCAACATAGGGGTTCACCCCTTCTTTCCTTGCGCGATTTCCTTGCCTTCCCGAGGCAATGCTCCATAACCATTTATCTCCTTTGCTACTGTGAAGACCCTGTCTTCACCCAGTCTATTACTTCCGTTACTCTGTATGGGTCATCATTGCCAGTATCCACATGGCATTCTTTCTACTATCATTCGGTGTCGAGCAACTCACGATCGACTAACTGAATCCTGCCATACGTTGCATACTCGCACTACTAGTGACTGAAAATTCTGTTATTCCATATCTGGCTTCCGGATGAACTGAGACGACCCTGGTCCCTACCAACCTATCAATATCTGCATTACCGGCTCACACCGATCGCTGACTCAATACTACCACTAGTCACTCCCAGCGACATTCGAAGATGCTTCCGCCACCTATACTACTCAATCTATTCTACCGTACTGGCAATACAATTTCCTGGGATCCCCGATCCCCTTATCTAGACACTAAGATCCTTACCAGGTCCCATCTGTGGTGCTAAAACTCACAGACCTCGCCCACGGGTCTCACCCAACCATACTACTAAGCAACCCTGCCCTCAGGTATCACCTATACTGCTATCCTCATACGGGCCTCGCCCACGGGTCTCACCCGACTATATCCTAGAGCGGCCTCTTCCAAGGTCTCATCTCTCAATGGCTATACAAGCAACTCCATACCATTCTCATCCATTCCCCATTCCCGATCCCTATCTAAAAGCTAGGAGATAAGGGCCTCGCCCCGACTCCGCCAATGAAGCTAGTACGGAATGATATGGCTGCCCCGTAGGCCGACAACACTTCCACCACTGACTGCTAGTGAATGCTATGGCCGCCCCGTAGTCTTACATCACTTTCCACCACTAACTGATGTTGAAGAAAGCCGAGGCTCTCCCGCCACTCTTCCATGCTCTACATGCTACTTCTGCCGTTGACTGCTAACACGAGAACATCTCCTGCTATTTGACCTCAAGATCTCCATTCAGACACACACTAGTCCTACAGGTGAACCTTTAACCTGAATCCGAACCACATAATCACCATTACCCTTTACACGCACGAACTAATGGGAAGTTTCTCAAACTCCCAACCCTGAACTACTCAATCCGTCAAACGCTGAACTACCTCCTTTCCTTCTCAGAAATCATATACCCGATCTGGATTTGCGTGCCCTTACCCTTATACACTCGGAGGATTCTCCCCCACTTCGATCCTGCTTACACCTCAATGCTCAATGAAGAGAAATCCCAATCCTTGCTACCATAATCAATCCGCTGAGGAATCCCAAACTTACCATAGCTAAGGATCTAACCTGACCATTCTAAAACTTATATGGCTCCGAACTAGCGAGACATACTGAGTCTCTCCAAGGCATGCTAAAGATACTGCACACTAAGTAACCTTCTTCGATACGACTCATCCCTTAATTACTAACCAATATCCAAGGTATGCAGATGGCATATAACTCGATCACAATCAACCCGCTCAAAAATAAAATACTCAAACAGATAATGATGCAGAACCATAACAATATAATCATGCACAAAATAATAGAATTGAAAACGGAAGTCGTATACCTGCAAAGTCCGGCGCTGCTCGCATCTCCAAAGTAGCCATCTGAAAAGCCCTGCCTCCAACTGCAGGCACCTCCGCACGGCCCTGACGGGCATCTGTGATCCTCAAAGTTGCAGGGACAGGTGCCATCACCCGTCCTGCTGAAAGCAAACCGGGGCACTGGGCCTTCTTGTGGCCCCACTGATTGCAGTGAAAACATATCAAGTCTAATCCTTGGGTGATGGTAACAGTACAATCTCTGCTAAAATGACCAGTCCGACCGCACCTGAAGCAGCCAGACTCACCACCACTACCACTCTTGCATGCACCTCCGTGCGTCCTGCCACACTTTCCGCATTGACTGCGGTCCTGATGATCCCTCGATCTTGAATCCGATCCCTTGGGCCTTTTGCCCGAACTCGCGGCTACCTGAACCTCATCCGGCTTCCTCTTCCGGATCTGCTCCAACTCAATTTCCCTCTCCCTAGCCCGAGAAATGATATCTTCCAGCGTCTTACAACCGGACCAGCTCACGAACTCCCTGATGTCATCCCTCAGCATCTCATGATATCGTGCCTTATTCATCTCCTCATCCGCGACATACTGCAGAACAAGAAGGGATCTCTCCCTGAACTTAGCGGTGATCTCCGCCACAGTCTCAGTAGTCTGCGTCAAATCCTGAAACTCCCGGGCCAACTGCTGCACCTCAATAATTAGCGAAAACTCCGCTCTGAACCTAGCTGAGAAATCACTCCAATTCATTGCATCCAATGCGGCATCATCACCCAAAGCATGACCAATCTCCTCCCACCAATCCCTCGCTCTGTCCTTCAGAAGACAGGAAGCGAGACTGACCTTGTCCTGCTCAGGACACCGGCTCGTACGGAATGCGTTGGCAACATCAGCCAACCATCTGCTGCTAGCGATGGGGTCCCTAGCCCGATGATAATCTGGTGCCCCGCAAGCCCTGAACTCCCGAAATGTCAAGGTACGCACTCCCAACAAGGCCATCATCTCAGTATGGAAGGCTCCCAGCCTCTCATCCAAAATCTCCAATATACCCTCCTTGACCGTGCCAAAGATCACAGGAGTCTGAGCTAGAATACTGCGCATCACCACGGCTGATATCAACTCTCTCATCCGCTCCTCGAGCTGCTCGGCCCCTAAACCCGAGCCCAATCCCTCTCCAGCGCATGATCCGCCCACTGGTCCGTCTTGCAATGTCACCATACTGAAACATATAACATAACCATTATCAGAATACTCCTCACTGCCGCGAGACCAAACATACTCACTACCAAGTTCCCGGTCTTGTCTCGGCCTTTCCCGAATCGAATACGGATCCTCTGCTTTCAGTAGTACGGGCCTATACTACCTTCTACATCTATCCGTACTTTCCTCAAGAACTGCTTTGACTCCACTAGGTCCCTTTTCTACTACCATTGCTCCCAGCACTACCTCATCCTAGGCTTACCGTAGGGAAACCTTTGACTCAACTTAAACCAGTCCTCAGCTGTTAAAGGCCTCCTCGCAATGCCAGTTAGCCATTACCTAGATACCATCGCATGTGACGAGGCTCAGATAATCCTTCAAGTAAAGGACTTGTTCCTACAACGGTTGGACTCAAACAAGAGCTGCGCAATAGGACCAAATCCAACACTCTGAGATTATTGAACCCTGATCACATGCGACGTGACGTATCCACCTAATGGCTAACTCCCATCACTTAGAATCCCACAATGCACAAAGCAAGCAGCATTCAGACAATGGAAAGTCTAACCATAACATACTCAAGCAATCATATCCACATAGCAAGAATCTTAACTAGCATGCAATACAGCTCAATAACTCAGGCATAACCTAATCAGGCTATCCTACTACTGACTGTTCAGCACTATCATGCAGATCAAAAGCACATATAATAGGCACATAAGGCATCCTCCCTAGATCCTTAGTCCTAATCTAGCATGCTGTTCTATTAACTGATAATCAACTCATAAACTCGTATGGGTATTTTAGGGTACTTACTTGAGCTCGGTTGATTGCATGCACCACACCTCTTTTCTCTTTTCAAAGTTCTTTTCTTTCTGAATTCTTTTTACTTTTCTAAAACCATTTTCTTTCTCAAAACTCTTGTTACAAAACTGTCTTTCCATTTTGAAAACTTCTTTACGAATTCCTCAGTTTTAGTTCAGACACACCCGAGAGCATGTCCAAATCCCTCAAACCAAGGCTCTGATACCAACTTGTAACGACCCAAAATTTAGGACAAAAAATTTCTTTTAATAACTCACTACTCAAGGTAAAATCATCATTTCCAAAACATAATATGAGTATAAGTTTTCAAAACACATGTTTATTATGAGAGTAAACATTCCCAGGCTGACTAAACTATGGTGTGTGCCATGCGATCACGCCGAGCTCTTCCCTCCGCTACCGGAAGTACCTGAAACCAAAACTAAAAACTGTAAGCATGAAGCTTAGTGAGTTCCCCACCCTACCACATACCATGCATAACCACATACTGCACATACTGTGCCACGCCCTGTATCTTGGGCCTCGCCCGCTTTAACGACCCCGCCGCTCCAGGCCCTGCCTGGCTTCGAGCCCCGCTCAGATATAGATCTGTTTTACTTAGGCCTCACCTATCACAGGGCCTCGCCCGCCAACAAATAATAACACATAAACATTTCACAACACATAACTAACACATGCAACTGGTTCTGTCCTAAGGCCTCGCCTATCCTGGGCCTCGCCCATGTCCTACTACTGATGAGTCATGGGACCCCATCCACGCTCCTAATGGTAGTGAGGTACGGGCCTAGCCCACTCTCACTCCTGTTCTAGTTTGGGCCTCGCCCCTATTATGCTACTAATAAGATATGGAACCCCATCCACACTCTGCTATTGGTGAGACACGGGACCTCGCCCACACTCACCTCCCTACCAGGCACATACATGTATCACACAGACAACAAGTATAAACTATCATATAAACAATTCTTTAGGCACCCACCCGCTATTACTGGACCTCGTCCTGGAAATCATACTAGCATACTGTGCCTAGGACTAACCCCCGGGTCTTCTACTCATAACTACATGGGCTGGCATTGTGGCCTTAGACCCATTCACACAAAGGGAAACTCACCTGCACTGGCTGAACTTGCAAATGATCTCACTAGCTGCTGCCCGACAACTCACGGTACTCCTGCTCCCCTTGCTCCACGAACTACCAATATAAGTGCAACACTGAGTCTAACTGACCCCCGAAAGACAACTAAGTCAACCCTGGTCCAAGGTCAAGGTCCTGGTCAAAGTCAACCTTCCAGGTCAACCCTACTCGCCGAGTCACCCTACTGACTCGCCGAGTTCAAAATGGTCCGATTCCCTCTATTCGCGACTCGACATGCCGAGTCAGTCGATGACTCACCGAGTCTACCGATTTCTGAGTCCTGACCTGACCAACTCACTGAGTCTCCACCTGACTCACTGATTCGAGTCTCAACTTGAAGGGTTTGGGGTTTCGCGACTTGACTCGCCGAGTCCAAGAACAGAATCGTCGAGTACAAGGCAATCTTCATACGACTCGACGAGTTGTTCATCCCACTCGTCGAGTTTCTCCAGAACTTCATGCTACTCGCCGAGTCCACTTAAAGGACCCGCCGAGTCCCTTCAGTTCTCCTTACATGAAGAGGACTTTTGACTCATGCATGGACTCTTAGCTGTAGATCTACCCTTCCCAAGCCTATTCCACACGGAAAGTTGCAAACTTTACGTGTAGAGAAGGAGATCTAGGCGAAATATGCCATAAACTAGGGTTTAAGGCCAAGGGGCCTCAAAATCAATTCAAGGCCTAATACTTTACGGGGTTTTAGATCAAAATAATCATGGATCTGAGGTCACAACCTCATATCTCAACCCTTAGCTTGAAAGGTCACTCTAATGTCATGAATGCCCAAATACACACATAGATCTAGGTGCAAAGAAGGGAAAATAGCAGCTTGTTACCTCCAAGATGAACACCACTGAAGTAGATCTCAGATCTACACCTCCTCCTTTCAAGCAGCCCACTTGATCTTCAATTTCCTTTCCCCCAAAGTTCCTTCCTCCAAGCTTTATCTCTCAATTAATGGAAGCTCTTACGAAATCAAGGTGCACTGGTTCTCTAGGGTGATATTGGGGGGGGGGGGGGGCTGAGGAGGGACATAACACCCTTTAAATAGGGTACAACTCCCGGGATTAGGGTTTTCCCCGTGCAGACCGAACTTGCCAAGTCACCTTGGCCGACTCGCCGAGTCGGTCGCTTACTCCTCGACCCGGATCCCGCTCAGACTCGCTGAGTCCCTCCTTGGACTCGCCGAGTCTACCCTTAAAATTAGGGTACTCCTTGAGATAATCATGGAATTCAATACTTAGGTACTCTCCTCCTCGATCGGATCGAAGCATCTTGATCTTCCTGCCCAATTGATTCTCCACTTCATTCTTAAACTCTTTGAACTTTTCAAAAGTTTCTAACTTTTTCTTGATTAAGTAGATATACCATATCTACTATAGTCATCGGTAAAAGTCACGTAGAAGCGGTTACCATCCTTCATGGTAGATCTAAACGGTCCACACACATCGGTATGTATGAGGTCCCATAGACCCTCACCCCTTTTGCACGTACCAGCGAAGGGTGACTAAGTCATCTTTCCAAGTAAACAAGACTCGCATGTGTCATCTTCCCTTTGGTAGAATGACTCCAACACTCCATCCTTTTGGAGTTGGGCTATGCGTTTCTTGTTGACATGTCCAAGACGACAATGCCATAAGGATGCCTTATCCATACTATTGGAAGAATCCAAGTACAAAACATCATTTCCTAAATTATCAACAATCATAACAGTTTCATAAATTCCATTACCTGGTATAGCTTCAAAGTAAAACACACCATTTAGATAAGCTAAAATAGAACCATTCTCATTATTAAAAGAAAATCTAAAACCTTGTCTAAACAAACCATGAAAAGAAATGATGTTTCTAGCCATTTCTGGCGAATAGCAACAATTGTTCAAATCTAAAGATAAACTATTCCTAAGCACTAAAGAATACACTCCAATCTTGGTTACAGGAAACGATCTTCTGTTCCCCATGATTAGATTTATTCTTACATGCTCCACGTCTCTACTTCTTCTTAGTCCCTACACATTAGAACAAATGTGGTAACTACAACCGATATCAAGAACCCAAGAAGTATTGTGAGATGAATCGCTAGATTTAATTGTATATATAGCTGCGAAAGATGGCTTGATCTTTCCTTCCTTGATGGCTTGCAGGTACTCCGGGCAGCTTCTTCTCCAATGTCATATCTTGTGGCAGTGGTGGCACTTTGCCTCCTTCAGATTAGAACAGGGCTTAGTGGGATCAACTTTGGTCCCACTAGAAGAGGCACCATCTCGGGCTTTAACCTTTCGATAGTTCTTTGATGAAGCCTTCCTCTTCTTTCCCTTTCCTGTCCAATTGCCAAGACAGGAGCAGCGGGCGGATTGGGAGTTTTTGCAACAGACTTGTCCTTGAAGTTTCTCTCAGCGACCCTCAACAGACCTTGGAGTTTGCTTAGGGTGACCTCTTCTTTGTTCATGTGATAGGTCATCCTAAATTGATTGTAGCTTGGAGGCAAAGAGTGAAGCACCATGTCGATCGCCAAGTCTTCCCCAAAGTCAACATTTAACTTGCGAAGGCGGTCGACATACCTTTGCATCTCTTGCAAGTGCACGGTAAGAGACTCTCCATGACCCATCTTAGCGGAAATCGTGTTCGTGAAAATCTCATAATGCTCTTGTCTCGCGTTTTGATGGTATCTCTTCAATAAGTCTTGGTGCATTTCGTACGGATACATGTCCTCGTAGGACTTTTGGAATTCGGAGTTCATAGTTGCGATCATGATGCAATGCACTTTCGTTGCATCACGCTTGTGAGTTTCAAAAGCGGTGATTTCGGCGGGAGTAGCAATTTCGGGGTTGATTTTCTCGAGCTTCTCATCGAGGACATACTCCTTGTCCTCATAGCGAGCAATCGTGCGAATGTATCTTATCCATTCGCTAAAGTTTGTTCCATCAAAGGTGACCTTTTGACAAAGGCTCATCAAAGTGAAAGAACTCGCAACAGCATTGTTGGCGTTCGACATCTATAAATAGAAAGGACAAGGATAGATTAGAATATGAATCCCTAATATTCACCCAATAAGAAAATTAGGGCTTGGATCCAACAACAATATTTACACATTAGAAAAGGGATGTCGTAATCTAATATGCAAACAATTTGAAGGTAAGTGAATGACGATTCACTAATTCTCCACCATGAAAAATATAACTTTAAGTCCTAAATGTATTGAGAATTCCTAGGTTCGGATGAGATTTATTGAAACTTTTCAATGGCATATTTAAATCTCGATATGCCCCTCTTGTTTGTGACTGGGATACTGAGGATCACAAAGCTGGTGTGAATTACCATGCAAATTAACATGGTGCCTTCATTGTAACGATCACCTATTCGATGTGCCGGTAAACCACACACGCTCCATCGAACTATGATAAACAATGAATCACCCTTTGCCACCTTCGCTTAGAACCAATTAGTGTGCCGGTAAACCACACACGCTCCACTAACTTCTTAGCAAGGTGCAAAATTGTAATATCATGGGATTGCATCAATTCACTTTTCCTAAAGTAACTAAGATTGGGAAATTTTAAGAAAACATGTAGTTACTTTGTATTTCTTATTATACTTTTAATGAGAGGATGAGGTTGCCCTATCCTACCCGTTCGGCTAACGACCCTCCACCAATCAAGCGAGCGGTGGGTGTGAGTGTATACCCATTAAGCGCCATTTTATAGGCCGTAACCTTATACCCACCTTATAGGCCGGCTTCGTGAATGAGGCCTACTAATGGTAAGACTAGCATTTAAGTTATACATATATAGATATTAATCTTGTAATATTATATTAGTATAGGGTTGTAATTTAAACTTGTAAAATTCTAGGGTTTGAAATTTAAATCGTCTAAATTAAACTTTTAATCACAAAACATAAATTTCAAAACTTGAGGATAGGTTTTAAACATTTAAAACATAAAGGATCAAATAACAAATAACAATTAATCACATAATTATCCATATTTGATTAATAATTATCATATAAGGAAATTAAATATTTTACTAATTGATAATTATCTTCAATTAGATCAAAAATATAGTCATACATATCACAAAATCGGATTAGGGTTGATCTAATATGATTAAGGTAAGTTTACATATGATAAATATGAAAAAAAATCTTGGTTTTGGCTAATCCTGATGCTCGGACTCGCCGAGTACCCACACTGGACTCGCCGAGTCAGGCCAACTCGCCGAGTCCACTATGGGACTCGCCGAGTCCATGACTCAGAAACACAAAAATCGAATTTTGTAGTTAAGATTCGAACATTCAAGCATCAATTTAATAGAAACCAATCATGGCTCTGATACCACTGATGGGTTTGGTACATAAGAACATTCCTAAGTGCGTATACAAACCCTAATGCTCTGATATAGGTTTCTCTATTAAACATGCTTTGAATCCAAGACTTCTAATGCCTAATTAGGAGTAAGAACAATATAAAAACAGAGTTAGAATCATACCTTGATACACTTGTTTGATCTTCTTGTTCATGGAGCTTTAGAGTCACAATTGTCACTCCTCTAATGGCTTACAAACACCAACTAGCAAAGAGGATGATTTGAGAGAGAGGAGAGAGAAGGAATTCAGCCAGGGTATCCTTACTTTAGATGAGGTACCGAATTCCCTTTGCCATAGGGTCTATTTATATTTGTAGACTCCTTAAGGGTTATAACTCAAACCCTAGTTGGATAACTATTACTCAAAGCAATCCAAATCCTTCCCAAGATAATGCCTTCGATGATTTTGAGGCTTATCCTAGCCTAGAAATCGTCCAACCCCTTTCCAATAAGGATTTACAGTCTAAAGTTTAACTATCAAACAATTAACAGTTTATACCCTCTTATTTAATTAATCTCCTTAAGTCACCAAATTAATACTAATTAATCTATGACTTATATTAATCAAATAACTATATTATTATTCTCATAATATATTAATAATATCTATTCTCTCACAATAAATCATCCTACCAAGTTGCTATGGTGAAGGCAACCCAAAAGGACCATGCACAATCGGGTCAAATACTTGCCTAATATAGTTGCAGCCTTAGACACTATTCCAACAAAGATAACTTAAGTTCTCTCAAATGGACACACAAGCTTAATGAACGAGAATTAAGGTTTGAGAGGGTTGTTTGTTTGAGGATGGTGGTCAAGAATGAGCCCATCATATCCTTTATATAGGGACACTTCATAAATTTGGATTTTCACTCGGGGCCTAGTACGTCCAACATACCCTCTGGTATGTCTAGTGTACTAGGTGTCTTCTACATCAAAAACATGCACATGAGTACACTGAGCGTACACATGCGTACACCCCTCATACTCATTTACCACCTTTTTCTCAATAAGGGCTAAACTTGACAATTACCAAAAGAGAAAGGCTTTATAAGGTATAACTGGACATGGGATGTTACAGGTGAGTTCATAAATATATTTATATAATGAATACATATCTTTGAATCTGTGAATATGTTTGTATGTTTCTCAAGAAAATAAAATATTTTCTTTAGTAGTGAATAGTAGTCTTAAACCCTAAGACCAAAGTGTGCGTTCGTTACTGTAGTATGTTGTTGTATATGACAATATTAGTTTGTATGCCTGTTTACCACCAACTGTATTGTATTGTAGTGTTTTGTATGAAAAATCTTGTAGGAAATCCCTGGATATCAAAGTATTGTAAGGTAATGTATTGTATGATAGCCCTAGCTACCACCAGTATGTATAGTATTGTTTTGTATGAAAATCCTGGCTACCAGCAGTATGTATAGTATGTTCTGTATGAAAACCCTAGCTACCACCAGTATGTATAGTATTGTTCTATATGAAAACCCTAGTTTCCACCAATAATGTTTAGTAGTTTTATTACTTAAAATAAAACCATGTGTTTGAAATCCTTGGAATCCTCCAGTGTAGTGTATAGTAGTTTTATTAATTAAAATAAAACTATTTGCAAAATTGAAATCCCGTAAACAAATGGTTAGTTTATACTATTTTGAGTTTGATATC
The DNA here is from genome assembly GCF_052625555.1 of Lactuca saligna. Classification (NCBI taxonomy): domain Eukaryota; kingdom Viridiplantae; phylum Streptophyta; class Magnoliopsida; order Asterales; family Asteraceae; genus Lactuca; species Lactuca saligna. Next base: position 149,434,079 of record NC_136424.1, read on the forward strand.
AAAGTATTGTAAGGTAATGTATTGTATGAAAGCCCTAGCTACCACCAGTATGTATAGTATTGTTTTGTATGAAAATCCTGGCTACCAGCAGTATGTATAGTATGTTCTGTATGAAAACCCTAGCTACCACCAGTATGTATAGTATTGTTCTATATGAAAACCCTGGTTTCCACCAATAATGTTTAGTAGTTTTCTTACTTAAAATAAAACCATGTGTTTGAAATCCTTGGAATCCTCCAGTGTAGTGTATAGTAGTTTTATTAATTAAAATAAAACTATTTGCAAAATTGAAATCCCGTAAACAAATGGTTAGTTTATACTATTTTGAGTTTGATATAACCATGCTTGATTTGACCAAGTGACCTCTACGACGTTCTTCAGGCATCGGATGTGATGACATTTATCACCCCAAACATGCCTACCTAACTATAGCTAGCAGTTCAGGTGTGGAATTTTCAGTCATGTATATATCTATACAAAAAACTCATGTTATCCCTCTAGGAGACTTTGGTTATACAATAGTAGGATTACGTTATGTACCTTCAGATCGTACAATTGAAGTAGTACCTCACAACCCAGTATTAATTAGTTTACATGTAGTATTGTAGTGTTCTCTTGTACTCGAATTCATATGTATAGCTTGTAGAGTAAAATAACTATTCTTCAATAATTATTTAGTATTGTACTCTTCTGTTCAGAAAATAGCATTGCCTACCATTAAATGTATCTACCATAGTTTATATGTTCTTTACTGTCTAACACTCTTGAGTTCGTAAAACTATGTATTGTATTCCAAACTATACCTATTATAGTTTTGTATGTATGTTCTAGTTGCATGTATTAAATTCTGTAAAAGAAATTGTAGTGTTCCCAAACTCTAACAACCAAAGTTTGATTGTATGATACGTATTGTGCTGAAAACTTTGCAATCATGGTTGTATGTTGAAAATTAACCTCATGCTCATCATGTTACAAGAGGGTTAAAAATATCTTAATATATTCATAAAATGCAGTGATTTCTCTATTTGTATCAATTGCAAACGTTTTTGATCTGTTTGAAATCGTTTGCATAAAAACAAAAAAATCCTTGTGTTTTACTTGTATCCCCCCTAAAAACATTAAAAACAATGAAAATGTAGGGGTATGAACTCACAGTTAGCGTGTGGTTACAGCTGGATAGCGGAATGAAAAGATGACCCTCGAGTTGTTGTACACGAAATTAATAGAATCCTAATATTGATTAAACAAATTTAAAATTAGCGAAACCATTAATTTAAAGTGTTAGAAAGCACTTTTTTTGTATTAGGAATAGTTACCAAGAGTGTTGGAAGTGAAAAGGGAGTTTTCAATTCCAAGGGTGTTCTCGCCCGAACACGGGTTTGCGGCCGAAATCAGTCCTCAGTTCTGCAGATGTTTTCTGTCCTTTGAAGATATGAAGGCTATTCTTGGTGTTCTTCGTGTTCTTGGTGACAAATATAAAGATTCAAAGGATTGTTCTTGAAGATATAAATGCTCTTGGGAGATTCATGGGAGCAATTTGAGATTGTTCTTGGGTAAGAATGGGAAAAAATTAACAAGTTCTTGGATGAAAACCTTTATAGCGGTTGGGTTTCAGCCTGAGATGGTTTATTAGCCGAAAACAGTTTTCGTTCTCGGATGAAAACTTTATAGCGGTTGGTTTTCTACCTGAGATGGGTTCTTCGCCGAAATCAGTTTTCGGCCGAAAATACATGGCTAAACGAGTTTAGCTGTTTTTCAAGGGAAAACTTGATTTTTCGAGTGTTTTTGCTTCCAAAAACCGATATTGTAACACAAATAAAATTCCAGACAATTTAAAACTTTTTAAATCACTAAAACAATTCAATTATTACAATTTGTTTCCAAAATACTTTATACATAAGAGTCCCCATAAATTATAATCATCAATCGAGGAAGTATACGGTCACGCCTTCGCCTACCCACTGCTATCCGCTGAAACTGAAACAATAAACTAAAACCGTAAGCCCAAAAGCTTAGTGAGTTACCCCTAAAATACCAACCTCATATATCCGTAATCATAATCATACCATATCAACAAATACAGAAGATCACGCATAACGAACCTTCAGCCTAACTGGACCGCTCCCGAGCCTTCGGCATGACTGGATCGCCTCGTAGGGCCTACAGCCTATCCGGACCGCTCACCGGGTATGCTGGCCTATAGTAAAAAGCAGGACCGCCTCAAACCAACCCCCAATCAACAAACATGTGGACATAAATATCATATGCTAGCATACATATATAACAATCGACCGATCTAATAGATCATATATCACAACAACATCCTATAACTAGGACACCGACCTAACCAGGTCACTAAGCATAAACATAACCTCATGCTAACTTCCAGGATGCAGATCTAATAGATTAATAAGCATAGTGTTATCCTATTTACCAGGAGACAAAACTAGCAGATCACTAGTCCTATCAAACAATATGCATAATGAGCCTTCAGCCTGACTGGACTGCCTCGCAGGCCTTCAACCTATCTGGACCGCCCTGGGTATGTTTTCCTTCAGCATAACGCAGGACTGCCTCAACCCAAACACACACGTACATATGCCGACATACTCATAACACATAATCAATCAACAATAAGCACATATCATACAGATCGTAACAACGTACTATAACCAGGATGTAATCAATAAACATATCATGCCTTAACCAGATACAATCCATAAGGGTCGACCTTGGTTCGTTAGACCCTATTGATATAGTGAGGATAACTCACCTTGCAACTGTCGAGCCGAACCATGAAAGCACAATCACGAAGCACTGCCCCAGACTCTAACACCTATAGCCATCAATGGTCCAATTGTTATAAATATCCAAATTACGATAATAGCCTTGAAGATCAAATGGGTCAGAGTCAAAGTCCTGGCCAAAGTCAACCTTCCTGATTGACCCTGCTTGCTGAGTTCTTAAACGGATGCCCACAGTAAAAGAGTCGAATCCTCCAGCTCCTCTATGATCAAATCCTCCTAGCCTTCTTCTTACAATTTTTTCAAAACACACTTTCTCCTTTATTTCACTCACAAATGGGCTTAGGTCGTTTAGTTTTACTTTTGGCTGTCAAGTGGTAGTAAGGGGCTGAGGTGAGGACATAAGATCTTTTAAATAGGGCACAAACCCTAAATTTTAGGGTTTTCTCTTTCCAGCACCAATTCGCCGAGTCTAGCCACCAACTCATTGAGTTTTTTGCTTAATACATGCTGAAAACCTGCTCTGAATCGACGAGTTAGGTACCTACTCGTCGAATCTACTCCTTTATTTACACCTAGCACCCTTGAACTCCTTCTGAACTTGGGATGTTACATATATAAACTTTATTTATATATATTAAATCATTTACTAACCCTCATGAGCTTAACGGAATAAATAAAATTCAAAATCTTATTTAACGAAATTGACTTTTGTTGAGTGGAAAAGTATCGGGTTGTCACATCATCCCTCTGTTAGAGGGAATTTCGTCCTGAAATTCTCTCTATGAAATACAATCATGGACTAGGAAAAAGTTGCGGGTACTTCTGTTACATCTGGTCTTCTAGCTCCCAAGTGAATTCAGGTCCCTACTTGGCATTCCAATGAACCTTCACTATCAGGATGCAACTTTTTTTCATTTGTTTGACTTCCCTATCTATGATTTTGACTGGTTTTTCCATGAAGTTAAGACTCTCGTTGATCTCGATTTCCTCGAGTGGAATCACAAGATTCTCATCGGATAGACACTTTTTAAGATTTTACACGTGGAAGACAGGATGAATGTTGCTATGCTCTTGAGGTAACCGGAGTATATAAGCTATGGGGCCGATCGCTGCGATGATTTTGAATGGTCCTATATATCTTGGATTCAACTTTCCACACTTTCTAAAGTGTATCATGCCCTTACAGGGTGAGACCTTCACCAGAACGCGATCACCAACCTAGAATTACAAGGGTTATCATCTTTTTTTTGCGTAGCTCTTTTCTCTATCCCTTGAGGCTTTTTGTTGTTCCCGGATTTGTATTGTCCTTTTTATGGTTTCTCAAATGCTTTCCGGGCAAGTGAGAGAGCTATCAGGGACTTCTGCTCTAGCTAGCTGCATGTCACCCACCTCAGCCCAACACAGAGGAGATATGCACTTACGATCATAGAGGGCTTCGAATGGAGAAGCCTTGATGCTAGTGTGGTAGTTTCTGTTGTATGAAAACTCAACTAGTAGCAAATGGGTATCCCATGACTTGCCAAAGTCGATGACACATGCTCTCAGCATGTCTTCTAGTGTTTGAATGGTTCTCTCACTCAGCCCATCGGTTTGTGGATGATAAGTTGTACTCATGTCCAACTTAGTTCCAAGAGCCTTCTGAAGTGACTGTCAAAATCGCAAGGTGAATCTACTATCTCTATCCGAGATAATGGATACGGGCACCCCGTGCAATCGTACTATCTCTTGGATGTAGCTTCAAGTCAGTGTCTTTATTTTGTATGTTTCTTTGATTAGCAGGAAGTGGGCGGACTTGGTCAGTCTGTCAATGATTACCCAAATAGTGTCACGACCACTCGGGGTTTTGGGCAATTTGGTGATGAAGTCCATGTAATTCGTTCCCACTTCCACTCAGGTATCTCTAGCTGTTGGAGTAAACCAGTGGGATTCTGATATTCTACCTTCACCATGGCGCAAGTTAGGCACTTTCCCATGTATGTAGCAATTTCAGCATTCATGTTCGGACACCAATAGAGTTTCATGAGATCCAAATACATATTATCTGATCCTGGGTGAACGGAGTATCGGGTTTTGTGGGCTTCATTCATGACAAACTCCCTGTAACCATCGAACTTTGGAGTCCAGATCCGGTTCTTGAAATAACGAACCACGTCAACCTTGATTTCGAAGTTCTTCTCGATTCCCCTTAAGGTTTCACTTGCCACATTTTCTTGTTTTAAGGATTCTAGCTGAGCTTCTTTGATTTGTGTGGATAGATGGGAATGGATCGTTATTTCCAGTGCCTTCACTTTGCGACCTGAGTACTCCTTTCGGCTAAGGGCATCTGCTACTACATTGGCCTTGCCAGGATGATAGTGTATTTTGCACTCATAATCATTGAGCAACTCACCCATCGCTGATGTCTCATGTTAAGCACCTTCTGATCAAAGATGTGTTGAAGGCTTTTGTAGTCGGTGAAGATAGTGTACTTGGTACCATAGAGGTAATGTCTCTAGATTTTTAGGGCAAAGACTAATACTCCCAACTCCAAATCATGAGTTGTGTAGTTGACTTTGTTAGCTTTAAGTTGTCTCCAGGCGTAAGTAATAACTTTTCCCCGTTGCATAAGCACACTACCTAGCCCCTGACTAGATGCATCGCAGTATAGAACAAAGTCCTCTGTCCCTTCTGGAAGAGAAAAGATAGGTACGCTGCATAGGGCCTATTTTAGTGTATGGAACGCAGTATCTTGCTTTTCTCCCCAATTAAAAGTCACTACCTGTTGATTCAGGGTTGTAAGCGATTTAGCAATTCTGGAGAAGTTTTGAATAAATCTATGATAGTAGGCAGTTAGACCTAAGAATTGACAAATTTATGTGGGCGTTCTCGGTGCTGACCAATTCTCAATTGCCTTGATCTTGGAAAGGGCCACGTGTATGCCTTCTTTTCTGACCACGTGACCTAGGAAAGTTACCTTCCAGATCCAAAACTCCTACTTAGAGAATGTTGCGTATAGTTTCTCCATCCTCAATGTTCCTAGCACTTGTCTCAAGTGCTGTCTATGTTCCTTTTCGCTTCGTGAATAGACGAGTATATCATCTATGTACACTATCAAGAAATTTTCTAGGAATGGATGGCACACCTGATTCATTTAGTCCATGAATACAATAGATGCGTTGGTTAGATCAAAGGGAATCACTACAAAATTGTAGTGACCATACCAAGTCCGAAATGTTGTCTTAGGAACATCACTCTCCTGGACTCATAGTTAATGGTACCCTGATCTCAGGTCTATCTTTGAAAAGTAGTTAGCTTCTTGAAGTTGGTTGAAGAGACCATCAATTCTGGGTAGAGGGTAACGATTCTTGATAGTGAGTTTGTTAAACTCACGATAGTCTATGCACATCCGAAAAGATCCATCGTTCCTCTTTACGAAAAAGACTCGATGCTCCCCAGGGTGAGAAGCTTGGTCTAAGGAATCCCTTGCTGAGTAGTTCATTCAGCTGGCTAGATAATTCCAACATTTCTGCCGGTGCTAGACAGTAAGAGGATTTGGCTATGAGGTTAGCTCCGGGAATCAAGTCAATTCAGAACTCGAGTTGGCGTTCAGGAGGAAATCCTACTAGATCTTTATGTAAGATATCAGGAAAGCTATAGAATTTAGCGATGCACTCGAGGTCTTTAACTTCTTGTTTTTTGTTGACTACATGCGTCAGGAATGCGTGACAGTCCTTTCGCAGGTATTTTTAGGCTTTGATGCACGAAATGATGCGAAGGTTCCTGCTGAGTTTATCGCCATAGATAACGAGGGCTTCGCCAGTTGGCAGATTGAGGTGAATGGATTTTACATAACAAAGAATATCCGCACGATTGGGGCTCAACCAATCCATTTCGATGATGACATCAAAGCTTTTTATGGAGATCGGCATAAGGTCTATTGGAAAGGAATAACCGTTTAGAGTGAGGGTGCATCCTATGATTACGTTGTTAGTGCTCTCTTTCTTTCTATTAGCTATCTCGACAGTGAATGTTTTGGTTAGAGTTTGGGATTTTTGTTTGAGCAAGTGTTTAAATACATAACTGAAAAAACTCCTCTCCGCACCACTATCAAATAGAATGCATGCATAAGAGCTGTCGAGGAGGAACGTACCCATAACTACGGTGGGATCAGCGAGTCCCTCCTCTTGGCCCATGGCAAGCAGTTTCCTGGTATTTCCAGCAGTCGTTGCTTTTGGGCAATTCCTTTTGTAATGCCCGATTTCACCATACCCATAACAGGCTTGGCCTATTCCTGCTCCAGAAGTCTGATTGGTTGGTTGGACTTGTGCTTTGCAAAAACGAGTTGTGTGCCCCTTTTTTCCACAGTTAGTGCATTGTATGTCACGGAAAGGTCCCCGATGATGGAAGTTACATTTGTCGCACCTTGGGAGAGTTCTATCTACTAACAGGTGCTTGAGCAGTGCAAACAGCAACAGGAATGGTAGCAGTGTGGACTGCCACTGTCTGTTGCTTATTAGAGGGCTCTTGAGATGATTGGTCCTTCCTTTTGTTCTAGAACTTCTTTTTCCCACCACTTTCTTTAGGTGGTTCATGGGCGGCTTGCATGGGTTCTATGCAATCCCTGTGGTCTATCAATGCTTGCGCCAGTTGTTTGGCACTATCAAACGTGCGCGGGTTGAAGGCTAAGACATTTTCTTGTGTAGGGGAGTTAGTCCCCATATGAATCTATCCACTTTCTTGCTCTATGGGGTAACCATCCTAAGCCATAGAAGAGCAAGGTCACTGAAATTGGAAATGTAAGAAGTAATATCGGAGCCCTTCATCTTTAATCTCTAGAGCTCCTGCTCCAGCTTTTGCAACTCGCCTCGCGGACAGTATTCAGCAAGCATCAGTTCCTTCCAATCCTCCCAACTCATAGCATTATCTATCAAAGGAATTAGGGATTTGACATGTTGGTTCCACTAAGTTAGTGCTCTGTCAATGAAGGTGCATGTTGCAAACTTCACATTGCTGGTCTCGGGACACGCACAGATCTCAAAGATTGATTCGGTCTTCTCGAACCAACGAGTTAGTGCAATGACTCCTCTAGTGCCATCGAAGGATCTAGGATTCATGTTATAGAAGTCCTTGTATGAACACTCTTTCGAGTGTTCATGACTTTCACCGAGGTTGAATGGTTTGGCACCACTACCCGCCCCGCTAGTGCCACTCGCATTTATCTGCGACATGTCGGCAACCACAGCAGCTGTGACTGATGCTTGGAAGACAGGAGGATCGTATTGAGTAGGTGGAGGTGGCTGATTTGTTGGAGGATTGTTGTTCTTTATGTTGGACTTCTTCTTTGGAGTCAGATGATATTGAATAGTGTATATCTTATCCTCGATGGTGTTCAAGAGTTAGATGATATTGAACAGTGTATATCTTATCTTGATAGTTATAGTGTTCTATCAAGTGATTTATAATGGAAGTCTACTTAATACAAGTAAGCAATTGCCATGAAATTATAGCAACACTTGGAATGAAGTCTTTACAATGTGTTTGGCTCTAGTATCTTAGTGCTACCAAATTCTCCTATAGTATTTTAGTCTGAATGTTTTGTTCTATCGATCCCTTTTTTTATGGAGTTTGGTAAGTTTTAGACTTGCTACAACACCACTAACACTCCCAAACACATGTTGGTTGTATCTCAAATAAATATAATTGAGCAGGCTATATTTATCCAAGATATGATTACACAACTGCCCAGGTTTGGCCGCAATGTACAACATCTAAATACTTTTGTTTTGTTCTTCTTGTGATATTGATTCTAGTATGTATGTAGTGCTAATACACTTCTTATAAAATAATTAAATTTTAAAAGTATAATTTTAGTTCAGAGCGCTTTAGCCCCCTTAGTGTTTATAGTTGTATACATTGTTCACTATAAACAATGCTCTAATACCAATCTGTCACACCCCAAACCGAAACGGTGGAAACGCTCAGGGGCGGAGGACGTCATGTACAGTATCCCAACCATTGCATCATAGTAATCAAAGTAAACACAACCATTGCATTAAATAAGTAGAGTATTTACATCTATTTGATACATAGTTTGTGTAACAACAAAATATATAACAAAAGTAATAAATACGCGACTCTAAAAGATCCATCTTCTCAAAACCTGTGAGTGTACCTGTCTACCGGTTCTCTGAGAATACAAGTGGGTTTGAAAGTGTATCAACACTTAAGTTGGTGATTTCATAAGTATGTTTATGTAATGAAAACCTGTCTTTGAATCTGTGAAAATGTTTGTACGTTTCTCAAGAAAATCCAATATATTCTTTAGTAGTGAGTAGTATTCATAAACCCTAAGACCAAACTGTATGTTCGTTACTGTATTCTATAGTTTATATGAAAGTATTAGTTTGTATGCATGGTTATCACTAGCTGTATTGTATTGTATTGTTTTCTATGAAAACTCTTGTATGAAATCCCTGGATATCACCAATATTGTAAGGTAATGTATTGTATGAAAACCCTCGCTATCACCAGTATGTATAGTATTGTTTTATATGAAAACCCTGGCTACAACCATTATGTATAGTATGTTCTGTATGAAACCCTGGCTACCACCAGTACGTATAGTATTGTTCTGTATGAAAACCCTAGTAGCCACTAGTAATGTATAGTAGTTTTGTTACTTAAAATGAAATCATGTGTTTGAAATCCCAGGAATCTTCCAGTGTAGTGTATAATAGTTCTATTAATTGAAATAAAACTATTTGAAGAATCGAAATCCCATAAACAAATTGTAAATTAATATTGTTGTGAGTTTGGTATAACCATGCTTGTGTTGGGTTTTGAGCATTCTAACACTCTTATGGTGTACATGCAACCCTACATACCTTGGATCTATGTTTTCTCTATTATACATGCAAATGTCAATTTTCCAAGGTATTGCTCTAACTAGCATAATATAAAGTACAAATAATATAAAATCTAGTAGAATGATATACCTCTTTGTTGGTGCTTGATTCTATGTAGCTTGAGAGCCTAGTTCTCGAGGTGTTACACATCAAATGGTTCACACAACATCAAATGCATTTGGAATAGCTTAGAGAGAAAGTAAAACACTTCTAAAATCGGGTTGCCCTCACTTGTTCCACTTGTAGCTGATTTTGTCAATAATATGATGCTTATATAATTGTTACAATTAAGGTAAACCCTAATTGTCATGACCTTCCATTTCCTTTGATCCATGGGTTCAAATACACCACAGACCATCCATGGAGTATCCTATGGGTTTTAGCCCAACTTGATAATCCATCGCGTCTTAGCCTACTATATAAGTATGGATGATTTACACAATCAACCCATATATTTAATTAGTATTCTTTTTATCACTTAATTAATTCTAGATTAATTCTTAATCAATACTAATTAAGTAATCTTATTAATATATTACAACTTATAATTTATTAATAAACCTTAAGTGTTATTTCTCTCATTTTAGTCTATCCAAATGCATGATGCCATGCAACCCAAATGACCATGCCCGGTCGGGTCAAGTATATACCAATTATAGTTATGGACTTAGACACTAATCCAAATGTCTCCCACTTAGATAAGTCTAAAACTATTATTTTAAGTACCACTTCATAACTCAACTAGCAATCATAGCTCTCAAAAGCCACTGCCGAACTCTTAACAAATCAATGACGCGTCCATTAGATAAGTGATCATATATTCCTCCATTGTAGATATCATATGGACTGAGACATGGATTATAATCATTCTCTATGTCCATTTGTTCATTCCCGATGTCTGATTTATGATGACCGACTAATTCAACAAATCAAATCAGTCCAGGCTTGGCCAAGCAGTTAGGGGTGCCATCACTAAATCATCGAGGGCTCACAGGTATCACTTTTATCCCATTAAGGGTAAAACGAATGGATAAACTTCGACTCATATGCTTGTACTGACTACTTGTTGAATCATACACAAAGGCACGTTTTATAACATCGAGTTACCAATGTGTTTTCGTGCAATCAATATACAACCAATTAATAGTCAACAACTCATATCTCTACGTTTGAAGACTATAATATATTATCGTATCATGATTCACTCGTGATAAAATCCATGAAGTGATTCCAATGAGCGTGGGTTTAATCCAATACTCAGAACTGATGAGCAGTCATGAATGTTGTAGCAACCATTTCTATGTCTAATGCACCTTAGACAAATCTTACAAGCTAGATTCACGACAGTCTTGATTCATATCTACTTCCAACATATGACCGATTGTGGATGGTTTGAATAAATTAGCTATTTAAGAAGAACGACCTAGTTATTCTGGAAGTCAAAACGTGCAAATTGAAACACAAGAATAATACTTAATCCTATTTGGCCCTAAACTCTTGAGTGCAAATAAAAACCCTCTTATCTAAGGACCATATTGATTACTCATTATTCATGTCTCGATTAATCAGCATAATACTTGAATTAAAACAATAGTCATTCCATGCTCCAAGCATGCACACTAAGTTTTTTTTTCAAAAAAATAGCTATGCCATACTCCAAGTATGCACACTATGTTTACATATGGTCCTCTCTTTGTGAAACAGATTGATTGACAATATTTCAATGATGCTTATTTCATAATTCCAATCCTTATTGTAAATGTAAGAATACCAAACTCTTGCCATTTACTATAATTTGTTAGATTCTAAACTAAACTTATACGTAATGATCCTCTTGTAATGAATATGCACACAAGTCACAAAGGCTTGGCAACATACATTACAAAGTATTCCAATGGAAAGAAATTCCATGGAAATGAAGTCTCAAATTCAAAGTACATTCCTTTGAACATCCTCCTTTGCATTAAGTTCTTTTAATCTTCCACATATGGAAACAATTCGATATTCCCATTTGGACAATCACCTTTTGAACAAGAGTTGCCTCTTTTCAAAATATGTCAATATGGTCCTTACTCTATACTTCTAATTGTCCAAGAGCAACCAGTCTTTGGTAAACCTCAGATGGTCCTCGACAATTTGCTTTATCATTTTAGTCATTTCAAGTTCTATTCCTTTTTCCATCTTAATGACCTAGGCATTTGGAAAATTTAGAACGGATTAGTGTACATGTAATCGAACCTATAACTGAAGCATATAGGACACGATTCATGCTATAAATTTTTTATTTGCCATATTCTCACAATTTGAACTATGAAGACAGATGCCGTAATCATAATCGAATTTTGAGAACGCAACAAATATAGAATTTCCTTATGTTTCACAATTCCAACATAACATTCTTATATATCCTTGACTAAAGTAGATTAAAATCTCAATTTAAGCTTGTACAATTGGAATGAAGTTTAAAATTCTCTCCCTTAATTATAGCAAAACAACTTTTCAAAGCGAATTGAAACTTTTGTTTTCTATAATTAACATTGCTAACTTGAAACATAATCATCATGCTCCCACTAGCATAATGATTATTATCTTACTAGCATAAAAGTTACGCTCCCACTAGCTTTGACATGTACTCGGAAATCAGCTTAACTTCTAAAAAAACAACACTTTATTGACTTTCTTAGCAAAGTTCAAATTTCTGATACGAGATGCTTTGATAAGACTTTATCAAAATCATACACTTTTCCTTAGATAGCTCACATGTGTGTCTAAACAATTTTAGAACTATGAAAAGGGATGCCATAATCATAGTCTCAATTGTTTAGACCTTTTCCATTTCTCACAAGTCTATGTTAGTGTGTCGGTTAACCACACACTCTCCACTAATAATTTTGAGAATGCAAATATTAGACTTGCTATCTTCCTAAAATCTACTTAGTGAAAGAGTTTCCTCACCATCATTTTCATGAATCGGAGGAAACCTTATGACACATAAATTTTATGGTGTATGTGTTCCTATCCATGTGAATTTTTCATAACCATAATCATAAGACAAGGTTAGTGACGAATTCAAACTCACATTGACCGAACTTTTTCAATATCATTTTCTGGCCACCCATCAGCACAAGGGCCTACCATTGCTTCCCGTTTGTTATGCAAACAATTGAGAACTTATAGAAATCACAAGCACAGTCAACTTTTAACTTGAATAGACACAGAAATAAGAATATGTCAACACGATAGGTTACAAACCTCAAGTCGTGGGCTAGTGATTAACAATATTCTTGATTATTTCTCAAAACTATCTCAAGACTCCCACTGTCCTCTTGACATATAAGCTTCTCTTTGTCAAGAACCAAACCCAGAAAAAATAAATATTTAAGAGTTAGTGCGGATTCTTATCAAGGAAAAACATTTCTCACAATTGGTCTTAGTTGGTCTTTGTCTTACCCAAAACATCACAACTTACCAGCTTCAAATGTATAAGAATTAGAAAACCTTGTATTCTACATTTGACAAGTGTTTTAGACCTTTCTTAAGATTATATCACTCAAGTCTCAAACTTGGAGTATGAATCTAAGATTTGATTTTGGAACGAAGTATGATTTATCTTTTGATTTAACCATTTCAACAAATCATGATTCCTCTCCTTAGCCAAACAAATGAACGAAGGTGTCCTTAGAGTATCAATTGTGATATGGATTCATAATCACTAAGATGATCATAAAACAATATACTCAAGTACTCTCTCATCTCTTCAGATTTGAGAAACTTTTATCTTCCTGCCTTATTGGATTCTTCTTACCCGTTCTGTCATACATTGAAAGCCTTTCCAATGTTTCAGAATTACTCTTAAACTTGTAAGCATAACGATATTTACTAAACTTTAGTAAATCATGATGAATAGTAATTATGGTGGCCCTGATCAGCGCATACCCAAGTGTACTCGATCTCTTTGTCCTTCACTTGACTTACATATACATGTGAACAAGGAATTAGTCTCAATTTCCCAAAAATGAAAAAAAGTTCATTCATCACACAATACAAGTTTCATGATTCCAAGTTTCTATCCAACTGAACCTTAGGTAATGAGAATCTTTTCGTATATGGTAAATTATGACACTACCACAAATGAAAGAATCATATCCATTTACCAATATTGCTTATTAATAGAAACATATAAACAACAATTTTTCCACAAATGCCATTGTAAGGATACTTCAAAATAAATAAAAACACATTTTTTTTATTTTAAAACTTGTGGAAAAATCTTATCCTTACAATGAAAATACATATGAAAAGTTGTTGTTATCTATTCCTAAGCAACATTCCATAACTCGTATACAAAGGCTCAAAATTCTGGTCATCGAACCATGCGATTAGAATCATCACACTCTTTCTTTAATCTTCCTTTGATTCTTCCAAAACATCAAAATGTAATTACATTACATCATGTATTAAGAATCTCAAAAAGAGACTTAATAGAGTTAGATATTGGACTTTACCTGAAGCACAGTTAAACTTTTGACTTTTACCAACCTTATGAATATTTAGGTAAATTGGGCAGCTTCGCAACCAATGTCCCTTTTATTGTCAAAAGAAACATATGGACTCTTTGGAAATGGTACACAAGACTATCACAGACTTAGCCTCTCTAACTACCATTGGGTCAAACGACTTGACCATGGCTGATCCCTTTCCATTGGGAAGAGAAAAGTTTCCCTGGACTTCTAGTGTTATCATTGTTAATGTCCATTAAAGTATGGGAAGTAGATCTTCCTGTCTAATTTGCTTTACCAATGCTCCAAATCATTGCTGATTCAGCATCATGAAGCAAATAGGTAAGATCATTAAGGGTCATGTCGTGATCTATCATTAGGGAGTGACTGAAGAACCAAGTTAACAGCCAACTACCTCAAGACTTCGACACCTACCTCTCCCGGCATATTAATATGTGACTTAACCTGTAAGACGTAAGCACATATAGACTTTGCTTTCCAATAGGGACTGAGTGACTTAGAACTTATCAATTCTTGAAAATTGTGGGATTAGGAGATTTATTGGAGGAGGTGGAGGAAGTGAAGTATGATTTCCAATCCCACTGATGTGCAACAAAGGGATTGATCTTTCACCTTGGTTGCCATTTGGGCTATCATCTTCATTAGGAAGCTTGTCCTAAAGATTTGGAAAGACCATAGTTGTCTGAATGAGACATCTATAAGGGAGAAATTCAAGTTAGTTGATTTAAAGTCCTTAATATAACACCCAATATGAAATATTAAGGCTAGAACCTAATAACCTATTTATAATTGGAAGAGGGATGCCGTAATCCAAATTATAAAATAGTTGAAGGTTGGTGAATAGCGATTTACCAATTTCCACTATGAAAAACGAAATATAATTAAGTTTTGATTGGATTTCAAACTCCTACATCCTTTTAGATACATTGAACTTTCAATGCCATGTTTGAATCTCGATTGTGCCCTCTCAAGTTTGTGATTGGGATGCGGAGGATCACAAACAAGGTGTGAATAACCATACAAATTGACTTGGAACCGTTAACTTTATCACCTAATCAATGTGCCGGTTAACCACACACGCTCCACCGATCTATAATAAAGTCAAGTTACCCTTTGCCACTCTTACGAGTCCTTATTAGTGTGTAATTTAACCACACACGCTCTACTAACGACTTGGTAAGGTACCAAGTGTAATTTCATGGGTTAGCACCTATTTCACATTTTCCTAAGTAACTAAGATTGGGAATTTATAAGTGTTTAGTTACTTTGTATTTATCATTATACTTTTAATGAAGGGAGAATTCTAATCCTTTCCTACCTGTTCAGCTAACAACCCTCCACTAGTCAAGGAAGCGGTGGGTGACAGTTGACACCCATTAAACTGCCATTTTAGAGGCAGTAACCTTATACCCCCCTTATAGACCGGCTTCATCATGAGACCTACTAATGGTAAGATTGAATTTATCTTATACGTATCTATATAATTAAAATAATAATAATAATAGTATAAGGGTTGAATTTTAAACATTTAAAATTCTAAGGTTTAATTTCGAATTAAAGTATTAGAGTATAAGACTTTACAAATTCCAAAACATGAGGCCAAGTTTTGAAACTATTTCAAGACTTTTCATTTCATAACTTATGAGTTTAATATACATTAAAATGAAGACTCTTCATTTTTATGTAACTCCTTATTCTTTAATAATACTTTTAATGAAGTGACTCTTAAACATCCATAACTTAAGGACAAGTTATGGAGTTATGAAACAACTTAATCAAAATGACTCTTCATTTTTGTGTAACCTATGACACATTTATGAGTTTTAAGATTCATAAATATGACTTTTCACATAACATGAAGACAAGTTAGAAAAACATATTTTATGAACTTCTTTTAGATCAATATGGATTGAAAACAACTAACACATAATTTTTTTTTATCTAAATCAACTCTTAAACAAGGTAACACAAAAAACTTTTGGTAATCCATAATTTGAGGACAAATTATGGAGTCCATACAATTTCATTAAGATCAAGAACTATACTAACAAAACAATTTGTACATAATTCCTATGATCTAACAAAAAAACTCATAAGCATGAATATTCATAATCAACAATCTTCAAGAATTACATCATTGAAATTGGTTTAACATAATCATTACCACATGAAAAAAAAACAGGTTTAATAAGTCCAAAACAATCAAACGCGATGATTCTAGACCAATTCCAACACACAAACTCGAAGATATGCTGTTTAGGTTTAATAAGTGAAAACATGCCAAGGCTCTAATACCAATATTGGGTTTTGAGCATTGTAACACTCCTATGGTGTACATGCAACCCTAAATACCTTGGATCTATGTTTTCTCTATTATACATTTGAATGTCAATTTTCCAAGCTATTGCTCTAACTAGCATAATATGAAGTACAAATAATATAAAATCTCGTAGAATGACATGCCTCTTTGTCGTTGCTTGATTCCGTGTAGCTTGAGAGCCTAGTGCCCCAAGTGTGACACCTCAAATGGTTCATACAACATCAAATGCATTTGGAATAACTTAAAGAGAACGTAGAACACTTCGAAAATCGGTTTTCCCTCACTTGTTCCACTTGTAGCCGATTTTGTCAATAATAGGATGCTTATATAGTTGTTACAATTAGGTTAAACCCTAATTGTCATAACCTTCCATTTCCTTGGATCCAAGGGTTCAAATACACCATGGATCATCCATGGAGTATCCTATGCGTTTTAGCCCAACCCTGACAATCCATGGAGTTTTAGCCTACTTTAGAAGCATGGATGATTTACACAATCAACCCATATATTTAATTAGTCTTCTTTTTATCACATAATTAATTCTAGATTAATTCTTTATCAATACTAATTAAATAATCTTATTAACATATTAGAACTTATAATATATTGATAAACCTTAAGTGTTATTTTTCTTATTTTAGTCGATCCAAATGCATGATGTCATGCAACCCAAATGGATCATGTCGGGTCGGACCATGTATATACCATTATAGTTATAAACTTAGACATTAATCCAACAACTTGATCTTACCAAGTGACCTCTACAATGTTGTTCAGGCATAGGATGTTATGACATTTGTAACCCAGGCATGCTTGCCTAACTGTAGCTAGCAGTTCAGGTGTGGGATAGTTAGTCTTGTATAGATCTGTACACAAATTTCATGCTCTTCCTCTATGAGACTCTGGTTATACTGTAGTAGGATTTAGTTCCATACCCTCGGATTGTAAAATTGGAGTAGTGCGTCACAGCCCTGTATTAACTAGTTTACGTGTAGTGTTGTAGTGTTCTCTTGTACTCGAATTTGTACGTATACCTTATAAAGTAAAATAATTATACTTAAATAGTTATTTATTATGGTACTCTTGTATTCGGAAAATAGTATTGCATACCAGAAACTTTATCTATGATATTTTATATATTCGTTACTGTATAAGGCTCTTGAATTCGTAAAATCGTGTATTGTATTCCAAACTATACCTATTATAATTTTGTATGTATGTTCTAGTTGCATGTATTGAATTCTTTAAAAGTTTTGTAATGTTCCGAAACTATATCTACCATAGTTTGATTGTATGATATGTATTGTACTGAAAACTTTGCAATTATGGTTGTACGTTGAAAACTATCCTCATGCTCAACATGTTACAAGAGGATTAAAAATATTTGAATATTTTCATAAAATGTAGTGATTTCGCGGTTTGTATCTATTGCAAAAGTTTTTGATCTGTTTGAAATCATTTCCATAAAAATACAAAAATCCTTGTGTTTTACGTATATTCCCCCTGACAACATTAAAAACATTGAAATTTTTTTGGTATGAACTCACAGTTAGTGTGTGCTTGTAGCTGGATAGCTGACTCTAAAGATGACCCTCGAGTTGTTGTATGTGGAATTAAGGAAATTCTAATGATGATTAAATACATAATTGTATTGAAAATTAGCAAAACCATTAATTTAAAGTTTTAGAAAACACTTGTTTTTATATTAGGAATAGTTACGAAGAGTGTTGGAAGTGAAAAGGGATTTTTCGGTTCTAAGGGTGTTCTCGGCCAAAAACTGGTTTTCGGCCGAAAATGGGTTTGCGGCCGAAATTGGTCCTCAGTTCTGCTGGTTTTTTCGGTCCTTTGAAGATATGAAGGTTGTTTTAGGTGTTCTTGGTGTTCTTGGTGAAAATATGAAGATTCAAAGGATTGTTCTTGAAGATATGAATGTTCTTGGGAGATCCTTGGGAGCAATTTGAGAGAGTTTTTCGGGTGAGAATGGGAAGCAATGAATAAGTTTTCGAATGAAAACTCTTATAGCGGTTAGCTTTTTAGTCGGAGATGGGTTCTCGGCTGAAATTAGTTTTCGGCCCAAGGGTTTTCGGCCGAAAACGCATGACTAAACGAGTTAAGCTGTTTTTCGAAGGAAAACTTGATTTTTCGAGTGTTTTTAGTTCTGAAAACCAATACAAACTATATTTATATATTTTAAATCATTTACTAACCCTCATTAGATTAACAAAATAAATAAAATTTGAAATTTTATTTAATGAAATTGAATTTTGTTAACTGGAAAAGTATCGACTTGTAACACGTGCATGCGTCCCCGAATCCAGTGTGCCTCTACGCCCGCGTACGCTAAGGCTACGCCCAGCGTACGATTTATGGGCATCCTAAATTCTCGGCCCACTAGCTTAAGTCCTTTGCATCTAGGAATAACTCTAGGTAGTGCTCCCTTATCTCCCTCTCAGGCTCGCAGGTCCATTTCGAGCCCTTACGGTGCTGCCATTGCACCTTCACCAACTCTACTCTCTTGTTCCTCAGCTCCTCCATCTTCCTATCAAAAATTGCCACTTGTTTCTCAATGTAGTTCGAGTTGTCATCACCCTAAATGTCCTCTAAAGGCACAATTGCTGATTCAACCACTAAGAACTTCTGTAGATAAGAAACATGGAAAGTGATGTGGATCTGGCTGAGTTCTGATGGACGATCCAATTGGTAGGCCACCTTGCCCACCCGATCTATGACCCTGAAGGGGCCGATATACCTAGGGCCCCGACTTGCGCCTTTTCCAGAATCGTATGACACCCTTCCAGGGTGACAACTTCAGGATGCCAATGTCGCCCTCCTGAAACTCCAAGTGTAAACGCAACTTGTCGACGTAGCTCTTCTGCCATCTCTGAACAATATGAAGGTTGCTCCAGACATGTTGGATTCTCTTTGTGGTCTTGAGTACTACCTCCATACTCCCCATGACCCTCTGACCAACCTTACCCCAACAAATTGGGGTCCTACACTTCCTCCCGCAGAGCGTATCGAAGGGAAGCCGGTCTATACTGGCGTGATAACTGGTGTTATATGAAAAATCCACTAACGAAAGATACGTATCCCAACTGCCACCGAAATCCAAAACGCATGCTCGAAGCATTTCCTTGAGAGAATGAATCATCCTCTCGCTCTATCTGTTCATCTGGGAGTGGAAAGATGTGTTGAAATGGAGACGAGTACCCATCTCATCATGAAACTGCTTCCAAAATCTAGAAGTAAAGCAAACATCTTGATATGACTTCACTGATACAGGCACTCCATGCCATGCCACGACCTCTCACACGTAGATCTCGGCCAACTTCTCAACTGATATGCTCTCCTGGATCGGTATGAAGTGGGAGCTCTTGGTCAACCAATCCACAATGACCCAAATCGCTTCGACCCCGTGTGCGGTCCTGGGAAGCTTAAAAATAAAATCCATAGTATTGTCCTCCCATTTCCACACGGCGATGTCTAACGACTGCATTTTTCTGTGAGGCCTCTGGTGGTCAGCCTTGACCTTCCTTCATGTCAGGCATCTCTCCATGTGCCAAACTATGTCCTTCTTCATGCAGATCCATCAGTAATTCTTCATGCAGAGCCATCAGTAATCAGGTCGAAGATCTTTGTACATCTTCGTCGTCCGGGGATGAATGGAGAACCTAGACTTATGGGCCTCCTCCATCAATATCTGACGTACACCACCCCAATACGACACCCAGACCCTTACAAGCAGGGTCGACAACCAACAGCTGTTGTAATCAAACGAGGCCACCTGGCCTATGATCCGCTCACACTTACGGTGCTCCTTCTTCAGGCCCTCAACCTGCACCTCTGAGATCTGCTCCAGTAGTGGAAAAATCACTATCATCTTCAAAAGATGTCTCGGATAGGAGCCGCTACTGCCTTGCAGATCAGGACATTGGCCACAACGTTGTCCTTGCTTGGGTGGTAAAGGATCTCATAATAGTAGTCCTTCACTACATCTGACCACCAACACTGCCTCATGTTCAGATTTGCCTAATCCATGAGGTACCTCAAAATATTATGGTCCGTGTAAATGATACATCAGACCCCGTAAAGGTTATGCTGCCAAACGTTGAGGGAAAACACCATAGCCCCCAGCTCTAAATCATGCCTTGGATAGTTAGCCTCGTGAGGCTTCACCTATCTCGAGGCATAGGCTATCACATGACCTTGCTGCATGAACACCGCTCCCATGCTTGTGATCGAAGCATCACATTAGACTACAAAGTCATCCACACCCTCTGGCAGAGTGAGAATCAGTTCCTCGCACAGCCGCTTCCTGAGCGTCTCAAAGGCTGCATGTTGCTCAGGTCCCCAACAAAAAACCACCGACTTATAGTCAGCCGAGTCAACAGAGCTGAAATCTTTGAGAAGACCTGAGTAAATCTCCAGTAATACCCTACCATACCCAGGAAACACTTAATTTCATTCGGAGACCTCGGAATCTCTCACTACATCACGACCTCTATCTTCGTTGGATCTACCAGAATACCCTTCTAGTTGACAAGATACCCAAGGAACTGCACCACACGCAACCAGAACTCACACTTGGAGAACTGCACAAAAAGTCTCTCCCTCCTTAGTGTCTCTAGTACCTCCCCTCAGGTGCTCCTCATGCTGCTCCTCAGTCATGGAGTAAACCAAGATGTCATCAATGAATATTATTACAGACCGATCCAGCATCGGCCTGCACAGGCGGTTCATGAAGTCCATGAACATGGTTGGAGCATTGGTGAGCCCAAACAGCATCACCACGAACTCATAATGACCACAGCAAGTCCTAAAAGCTGTCTTGTGTACTTCATCGTCTATGACTCGCATCTGGTGGTACCCTGACCATAGATCATTCTTGGAGAACAAAGATTCTCTCTAAAGTTGGTCAAACAAGTCATTTATCCTCGGATGTATGTAATGGTTCTTCATCGTTACCTTTTTCAGCTCCAGGTAGTCTATGCACCTGCGATGTGACCTATCCTTTTTCTTCACAAACAGGATCGGGGCTCCCCATAGTGAACTTCTCGGTCTGATAAAACCCTTGTCTAGCAGCTCTTGCAACTATATAGAAAATTCCTACATCTCAGGAGGAGCAAATCGATATGGTGCCTTGGCTATCAAAGCTGCACCAGGGACTAGCTTAATCCTGAACTCAACCAGTCTCTATGGAGGTATCGCAGGTAAATCCTCTGAAAATATGTCCGTGTACTCTCAAACTAACAATACATCATCAACTGTCACCTTACCCTTATCCCGGGTATCCATGACACAGGTGACGTATCATGCGCAAGAATGTTGAAAATGGAGCCTTGCCCTTACTGCAGAACAAAACACCGGACCATACTGTGTTCTCTCACCCTGGATCACTAACCCTCAAACACTAGGAGTTCAAACACTCACTAGCTACTGCTCACAATCAATCGCTACAGCATTGGGGCTCAACCAATCCATACCCACTATGGCCTTATTCCCACGCAGGGGAATCGGACCAAATCTACTGAAAACTGCTGATAGAACAACTATTGCATGCTTCCTCTATGAACCCTAGCAACCTTGATGGTCCTGTCATCTGCTATCTCGACATCAAGTGGGTAATCCAACTCCACTGGAGCCCCTACAAATCGCTTGTCAAGCGCGAGCGACACAAAATATCAGGTGGCACCCGAATCAAACAATACCAGAGATGATATATTGTTCACTAAGAACGATCCTATAAGAAAACATATAAACATAAGTAACAATGTCGGGAGCTACTCGTGCCTCTTCATTTATCAACTGAAAGGCCCTAATCTTCGTCACACACACCTCAACCAGGCCATGACGACCGTTTGTAATCCTCAATATTGTAGGGGCGAGTGTTGCCACCTACCTTACAACTGCTAAACTCAGGCACTAGGATCGCTTGTCTCCCCTCTGATTGAAATGAAAGTAAATCAGATCTGATTTTGTCATGGTGGTGGTAGTAACTGTACATTCCCTGCTCATATGCCCAGTTCGGCCGCACTTGAAGCAACCTGAACTCCCTGCCTTGCACGTCCCCTCGTGCAACTTGTCGCATTTGCCACAATCGTTACGACTGTGTTGGCTCCTAGGTATATGGTCTGAAACCCTGGGCTTCTTGCCCAAATTCCTTGACTGACCAGCCTCTAGTTTCCTCTTCCTCTCCATTTCTAAATCCAACTCCCTCTCTCGAGCCCTAGAAATCATGTCCTCCAGCGTCTTGCAACTGGAGCGGCTCACAAACTGGTGGATATCACTCGACAACATCTCATGATATCGGGTTTTTTCATTTCCTCATCCGCCACATACTGTAGAACGAGAAAGGGCTCTCTACTTGAACATCGTAGTGATATGTGTCATTATCTCAGTCATCTGCTAGAGATCCTGGAAATCCCTGGTCAGCTGCTACACCTCTATTACGAGTGCAAACTCAGCCCATAACCCAGTGGTAAAGTCGCTCAAAGTCATCACGAAAAGAGCTGCATCATCACCAATGGCATGTATGACCTCCTTCCACTAGTCACGTGCCCTTTCCTTCAGGAGACAGGACGCAAGTCTATCATTGTCACCCTAGGAACATCTGCTAGTGTGAAATGCATTGGTGACATCTGCGAACCATCTAGTACTCGTGATGGCATCCCGCGCCCCATGGTAGTCGTGATCTCCACAAGCTGTGAACTCCCTGAAAGTCAATGTACACGACCCCATCATGGCCGTTACCTCAATGCAGAAAGCACTCAATCTCTCATCCAAAAGCTCAAGAACGCCCTCCTTGATCGTTCCAAAAATCACAGTAGTCTGGTCTATTATGTTGTGCGTGATCTCTGAGGAGATGAACTCCCTAGTCTGTTCTTCTAGTAGCCCAACTCTAAAGCCTGAGCCTGATCCCTCACTCGAACTACCAACTGTTGTGCTATGGCATAAAACCACCATTCTGAAAAACACATTATAACAAACATAAGAATACTACCATAACTTTAGGGATTACATAAATTACAAGTTCCCTGGATTCATCTCAGCCTTCCTTGATTCGATTATGGATACTCTTCTTTCAGTAGTATGGGCCCATACTACCTTCCACATCTATCCATACTTTCCTCAAGAACGACCTTGACTTCACCAAGTCCCTTCTACTACTAATACTTCATGCGCTACTCTCATCCTAAGCTTTCCCTAGGGTAATCACTATCCCACTCTTTGCACAGCTACATAAGAAGTCCCTGCTATCTTCCCCTAACTAGCTTGTGAATACTATTACATAACACTCAGACTTGATAATTCTTCGAATGAGAGGCTCTACCCTCCAACGGTTAGACTCAAACAAAAGCTGTGAAATAAGGCTAACCCTAACTTTCTGATATTACTTAGTCCTTGAAATATGTAACTTAACATATTTGTTTACTAGTTAGTAAAATATAGCTACAACTCCTAAAAGACCAAAGCAAGCATAATTCGAGCATTGAGTACAAATAATCAAGCATACACTACTTAGATGTCATACCTTCTAATATGTACTAGCATGTAGTTCTCATGAAGCTGATACACATATACCAGGCACATAAGGCATCCTTCCCTGATCCTTAGTCCTAATCTAGCATGTAGTTTTCATAAAGCTGATAATCATATCATAACATAAACTTGTATTGGTAATTTGGGAGTACTTACTTGAGCTCGGCTGATTGCATGCACCGCACCCTTTTCTCTTTTTCAAAATTCTTTTTTGCCTTTTCTAAAAGTCTTTTCTTTTCCAAAAATCCTTTTAATAAAATTCTTTTTCTTTTGAAAATTTCTATACCAATTCCATAGTTTGAGTTCATACACACTCGAAAGTGTGCCCGAATCCCTCAAACCAAGGCTCTGATACCAACTTGCAATATCCTAAAAATACAATCCAAAAATTTTGTTTTTAAATCATTATTAAAACCTTAAAGATCATCACCATAATATAAAATCATAAAACATGTATCTCAAAACATCATAGTATTCGTCAGCATATCAAAATCTCATATCAAATATCAGAGAAAATCTCCCTGGCTCGAAAGTTGTGGTGTGTGCCATGTGATCATCCAGAGCCCTTCCCTTTGCTAGCTGAAGTACCTGAAACCAACCTGAAAAGTGTAACCACGAAGCTGAGTGTGCTCCCCCAAACTACCATATATCATAAAATAACACATAATAGCACATATTGTGCCTTACTCACTGCATCGGGCTCCGCCCGGCATCGGACGAATCCGGCATCACGCCCCGTCGGACATCGGACCGATGTCCGGTATACATATATCATAAAAACACATAACACATTGAAATATAACACATAATATGTAAAGTTTCGTCAGGCTTTCCCTAGCATCGGGCCAAAATCCGGAACATATAACACATAACATATAAGCTAAATCTTCATCGGGCTTCCCCCGACATCAAACTGAATTCCAGAACATACAAACGAATACCTGCAAGAAACACGAAGATATCAATCATAAAACAATCCTCGGGCTTGCCCCAATATCGGACCAAAGTCCGAAACATATAAGCTACATAAAGCTATCCCCATCATCGGACCTAGTCCAGCATATGCTAACATACACGAACGGGTCGGTATTGGTGTCTTGAACCGGTTCCTACTAAAGGAAAACTCACATTTCAATCTGACTGCTGAACACTCGTACGAGGATGCCTCTGACAGATGTTCCAACGACTTCTCAACTATCATGACCAAAATAAACACTTAGTCAAACTGAGAATCCTTCTAAGGGTAAAATTACTATATTACCCTCTTGATCTAAATTGGACTGTGGCCAAGGCCCAGTTCGTTTTAGTCTTTCCAAACTCACTAAGGCCCATTAAAGTCCTCTAATGACCTAATTTTCTTAATTGGGCCCAACTCCTCAAATGGGCTTTCCACCCATGCCCAAACTTATCCTTGGTCCCTTAACTGACTCCTTGTAGCGCATCACAGCCTAACATCTGTTGAGCCCAAAGATTGGCCCAAACCAAGGCCTAATAACGCAAAGTCCAAAATCTAAGAGTATGTTGAGCGTACTCTTTTGTACGTTCCACGTACTCTTCTGTACGCTACGTGTACATCTTGCATGGCTTGTACGTTACGTGTACTGGTGTGGGTACGCCTAGCATACTACCCTGTTAAGCTGTTTTCTTCAAAAACCTCTTAACCCCTTAAGACTCTACGTCCAAACTACAGATCTGAGTCCAATAAACCTTCTTAACCCATAAAGTCGATCATTTGGTGGCTGGAAACCCACCAAATGAGGTCAAACTTAGAAAAATAACAACTAACTTCATGGAAATGGCTAGATCACATGCATGGTTACAAACGGGCCTTAAAGATTGAAACTTTGCTGCTTAAGGGACACTTTTAGCTCTGAGGGTGGCAATCCTAAGCTTACAATGAAGTCCAAAGCTCTATAAACCTAGATCTAAGCTTTTATGAAGAAATTTGGAAACTTTATACCTCCTTTGAGTGTCAAAAGATGAGATAATCCCAGATCCTAGAGCTTAAGGTACTCAAGTTCTTCTTCTCCAACTTCTCTTCTCTTCTTCCAAGCTCTTCTTCACCAAAATAAGCTTCAAAATCCAAACACACACAAGAATGGAGTGAGAGAGGGTAATTAGGGTTTCTGAGGGTGAGGGGCTGGTAAGGAGACCAGGGTTGAGCTAAATGAGGTATTTATATGACTTAAATCCTAAAATTAGGGTTTTGGATATTTTTCACGTACGTGCAAGTGTCCTCGGAATCCAATGTGCCTCTACGCCTCGTGTATGTCAAGGCTACGCCCAACGTACGACTTATGGATGACCCACTAGCTTAAGTCCACTCCTTTAATCCCTCTATCTTAATTTAGCCCAACAAAATAAATTAAGAAATATTAAATAAATTAATACCTCAATGACGGTGATTACAAAACTAAATTTCAACTAAAAACATCTATAAATTAGAAACAAAGAATAAAAATATACATACCTTTTCATGTCTTTTGCATAATAAAAGACATCAAAATATAATCTATAAGAATTTTAGAGTCTTTCAACTTATCAGATTTAACAAAAGCACTTCAGAATCCATTTGAGATTGGATTTAGAAACATACATCACTTTTAAAAGATTTTGATCAGATAATGAATATCCATCTTGAGGTTTTAGAACTCTCTTCCTATTTTTTGGAGACTTTTGACTCCAATGTTTCTTTCTAACCTCATTTACTGGATTTGTTTTAGTTACATGTGACGTACTCTTGGGAACCCAAACTTGTTTGATCTTCCTTTGCTTTGGAGATGGCTTCTTTGGAATCCACATCTTCTTTATTTGATTTATTTTCTTTCTTTCCTTTGATTGTTTTGTCATGTAAGAAGAATTATTGAAACAAGAACATTAATCAGAGAATTTAAGTGAATGATGTCTTCTGATATTTGAAGTTAAAGCTGGACCTTGAGTCTTGACAAGGTGAGTAGAGGTCTTATTAGTGTGAACAACCTTTTCAGAGCAAGATAACTTATCAGCATGAGGCTTATCAGTGTGACAATTGTTGGTGCAAGAGTTGTTGTGAAACTTATCAAGGTGCCAACTAGGTCTTCTTGAAAACGATTTTGCATTAGGTATTCCTTCCTTTTGAACACTAAAAGATGATGAACTTTTCTTCTGAACACCCTTTTCATTGATTTTCTCCTTCAAATCTGATATGTGAATCTCTTTTTCTATTAATTCTTCGTTATCACTTCTATATCTTTTTGATTCTGATAGGTGATATTATCTTTTAGATCCAATTTAGCCATCAAAAAAATTCATAAGGGAGCCTTTAGATCAAACATTAGTTTATAAAAACAAGAATAAAGTGTCACCTCTACTGCACATTTATTTATTTTTTCTTTTATTCTTTTCTTTTTCATTAAAAACATTTGTATCTTTTCTTATCTTCACATTTAAAAATAGTTCTCTTATTAGAAATATATTATAAAGACCAATCATACCTGAAACAATTAGATAATAAAAAACATAAGAAAACGTACCATACCCTCTCCTCTTTGTTTCTGAAGTGGTCTTCACATTTGGATGATAGTATAAGATATTTTCTTCTTCTCCTCTTTCTATTTTTTGAGTTTCTAAGAAATACTTGAACTCCTAAATTTTTAACAGATCTTAGAACAAATGTTCTAAACCGCTTTGATACCAATTAAGAGTCCCAAACCCTTTGAATATTCGTAGATCAAATATAAACTAGAAAGAATAAGAAACAACAATGAAGTATAGAAAAAGTAAAGAACACAAGAGATTCTTCAAATTATCTCTTTCACTAAGAAAAGAGGTTTTATCTACACTAAGAAAATGGGTTTTCACAAAGATAGTTTTGAGACCAAGTCATTCTACAAGACACAACTCACACACACATTAGGGTTTCACACTAATGTTGATTATATACTAATCTATTCTAGAGAATTCATCCAATCAAGGGATTCTATCGAATCTACTTATAAACTAATCTGATATAAAAGGAATGTATCAAGTCAGGTCTTCTCCAGATTTGGATATAAGAACCAGCACTTCAGAAGCTGATCTGAGCATTAACTTCAACTTCTGGAGATCAAATTCTGCTTCAATCATCACCTTCAGTCATCAGCATCAGGGTCAGGGTCAAGCTGATCGGCTTCAGCTTGAGCAGATAGTGAATGACCATCAGTGAGTATCATCATCATATCATCTGATTTGTGTGTCATCAGCGTATACCTATCAGCGTCTAGATACACTAATTAGTCTTCAATAAATGATGTTTCCATTCCTTTTGTGTTGATAGAGTCTTCAGGGTCTTCCAGTCATCAAGGGATATTCTTTAGTCTTCGACATATGAACTTTCATCAACATATCTTCACATTAACTAACTAAACTAGATCTGACAGATTAGTTTTTTTAAGGTAAACTATTTACACTTAGTTACACAAGACTGATCATCTACGATGAGCATATAAACTACGACTATGAAGTATATATTTTGCATCATGAAATCTATACAAATGAGTGACCCTACATATAATTTTAAAAATAAATTCAAAATTAGTCAATGAAGTCTAAATGAAAGTTGTAGATCTCACCGATAACTATATGTGGATATAAATAATGTCACAAATGGAGTTCGTATAAGAAAGTTAAGAATTTTTGAAGATTTGCAGTTTTACCTCCGTTTTTGCTTGTTACCTACGCAAGGTCACGACGTGGCAAGATGTGCCACGATGTAAGGAGGTCCTGAACAACTTATAAGTAGACAATTTTACCTCATTATTTCATCACAAACCACTCCCTAACATTTCTATCTCTGTAGATCCCATTTTTTTGAAGTTTTTGGGTTTTTGGAGTATATTAGTAACGCTCTAAGGTGTCAGAAAGCTCGACAAGTAGAAGCTCTCGAGTTAGAATTATGCCAGTACAATTCCCGACTTTTCACTAAAAACTCTAGAAGTTGAACTACACTTATCATGTTTTAAATGTAAGTTATGTTTAAGTTCATTATCTTTATAATGATCTAATAAACAATATTTATCATTGATTCCAAGTCGTTATACTGATTGATCTACTTACGGGGATGATATCTAGGTAGGATTTAGTGAGGTGTTTAAAGTGGGTTTTCAAATAGTATACTTTGTATACCAAATGGACTCTAACTCCGATATGATCCTACCTAGTTGTCCCTTATCATGTATAGATCAGTAGACTTTGAATTAATGATGAATCTAGAATAATAATTTGTCACAATAAACATTAGACTAGGACTTAGTGATAATGATATTAGGTTACATCACAGGAAAAGAAAACTGCTAGAAGCAAAATGTTGTCCTAATTTCAATTTTTCACTTTAACAAGCGAGTGCATATTTACTTTTATCTTATAGATAGATATGAAGTATTTAAGATAAATTAGATACTATATATGTCTATTATCTATGTTCCTAATATCTATGCTGGATGAATGATTTATACATGTTTTACTTGAATTAAACTACATATGTATTTTATACATATTAAATGTTGGGTAAAGAAGAGTAGATGAAAGATGATATAGATGATGAAAGATGAAAGATGAGATAAATGATGAGAGGCCTTGACTTTAAAGATGATCTAGTCTTCTAGCTGAGTATAGATGACGCCATGGACTATTCTAGACAGTCCAGTGGAATGGTACCAGGCTCGCAACCTGTAGGTTTTTTTGAGCTAAGAGTTCACCAGGTGTATTCCATCCTCCGCATGGTTGCCTTACTGGCATATATTTGTAAGGACTCTCCTAAGCAGTATTGTTTATGATGAATATAATCCTTAGAATAGGAT
This sequence comes from Lactuca saligna, assembly GCF_052625555.1. Taxonomy (NCBI): domain Eukaryota; kingdom Viridiplantae; phylum Streptophyta; class Magnoliopsida; order Asterales; family Asteraceae; genus Lactuca; species Lactuca saligna. The sequence continues at coordinate 149,463,905 of NC_136424.1, forward strand.
CCTTAAATTAGATGCTTTAGGGACAAAAAGTGAGGATAAAGGGAATGGGTAATCGGTTTGAAAGATTTGATGAAAATAACGAAATTAAGTATTGTGGGTTGAAAACCCTATGTGCTCACCAGGATTGCAAGCCTTACCCACTCAGTTTCTTGTATTACAGGTACTAGCACATGAGCACATGTATGATGAACAGATGAGAGATTTATTGATTATTAGCCAGTAGAATAATAAATGTTTGTAAGGTCTGTACTATTTCTGTTTATGCTTATGTACTATATTAACGATGACATCTCAACATTTTTAATATAATTATAATATATTTCTTTGGAAATGCTTTGATAATATCTTTATCATATTTTTGGGAAAAAATTCCGCAATATTATTCTTCAAAAAGGATACTCTGATTTTTAAATAAAGCATAAACAAATCGGTCTTTTTTGGTCGTAAAATTAGGGATGTCACATAAATCATGGTGTCATACCATACAATCTACCCTCGATGAGCACCTTAGGATCCCTAAAATTTTTCTCAATTTGATTATGTATCCTATGCTTTCAGTAATACGGACCCAATACTATCATCCATACTTATCCAAACCTTCCTCAAGAATCGTTCCAGAACCTCTAAGTTACTACTCATGTCCACTATCCTACGCTTCGTCACATATACCTGCTCTAAAAAGAATACACACTGCTAAGCAATGCACGAATTCCTCTAAGTTACTTCCTAGGTTTTCTTAGGGTTCCCTTTATACCACTCCCAACCATTAGTTGCAGAAGAGACTCCCTCTAATACCTTCTAAGTACCTCATAAATACAATTACATGCCACATGTACTAGATAATTCTTTGACTACAAGGTCTCACACTATAACGGTTGGACTCAAACAAGAGTTCCACAATATAGTTAAACCAAACCTTTTAAAACTATCTAACCTTTCAAACATGTAACCTAACACATCCGCTTAATATTTAGCCGATATTATTGGAGGTCCCTAAAAGAACAAAGAAAAAAGAATTCGAGCATCAACTAATATACACCAGTGCATCACCTAAACAATAATCACCTAATCTAGCATGCAATTCTCATATACTCACACCAAAACAATAACCATAACATATATATGGTGATTTTGGTAAGTACATACTTGAGTTCGGCTGATTGCATCCATCATACCCCTTTTCTTAAAGAAAATTTTTTAGAAAAATCATTTTCCTTTAAAAGATTTATTAACTCCTCTGTTTAAGTTCATTCATGTAACTCCCACAGATTCGGGCTAGTTAATTTAAGGATAATAAGCATCAAAAATGACTTTTTGATGAAAGATTATTCAGAAGGATTAATCTTAAATAAGTTGTAATATATGTTACAAGGATTCCTTACATATAAAGAATGCTAAAATCCGAGTTATAATGAAGAAGTTATGACCCGTCGAAGTTTCGGAAAAGAACTATCACGACACAGCGCGACATAAATAGTGAATTTACGATAGAGCGATATTTGGCCACAACGATCTAAAAAAGAGTCGTAGAATACGTTAAACTGAGAGTATGCATAAAAAGAATGCCCAAAATTGACTTCGTATGAGAAAGTTATGATTTTTAGAAGTTTCTGCTTAGCATTATATAGCCCGAAACTCGAATTTTAGATCGAGTGATTTTTAGCCGAAAAAATCTAAACGAGAATTGAAGATATTGTTGATATTAGTTTAACAGTAAAAAGACAGACGCAAACAGACGTCGGATGAAGAAGTTATGACATTTTAACGGATTTTTCGTGTCCCGGCCCGTTAAAAATATAATATTAAAAATAAATTCAAAATTAGCCGACGGATTGTAAATGATAATTGGAGAGCGTAATATCACCTACGCATGGATATATATATATATATATATATATATATATATATATATATATATATATATATATATATATATATATATATATATATATATATATATAACATCAAAAATGGAGCTCGTATGTGAAAGATATGGACTTTTGAAGTTCGGAGAACAAACTTTGAGAATTTGACTGCATTCACAACGTGAACTCAGTGAATGATACGTTTCGAGCCTAGAAAACACACGTAAAGCTTAGGAGATGACTAGGATCAAACTCACGATGTAAATGTACCTGGTTCACGACGTGAATGGCCCCAGAACACCTTATAAATTACAAGTTCAGCCCTTTCATTCCTTACACCATTTCTTTTCTCTCTCTCATTTTCCGAAGGCCGTTTCCGCATCCCGAGCTCGACGATCATGAACCGCCGACCGTTTCTAGTTAGATTCTATCAACTCACACTACTAATATGAGTGCATATTATTTTCACCTTACACATAGATATGAATTATTTTATAAAAATTACGTGCTATGTGTGCATATTATCTGTATACTTGCTACCTATGCCAGGTGAACTATTTTATGCATGTTTTAAATGATTTAAACAGTATATTTATTTTATATCTACGAATATGTTGGGTAAAACATGGGTAGATGAAAATAGTCTGTTGTCCTTAGTCCGAGAGTATGGGTAGGATATAGTTATTTGTTTTTAATTTGGGAGTATGTGTTAAGACATAGTTAGCTGTCTTTAGATTCGGGAGTATGGATCAGACATACCAGATCCGAGAGTATGGATTAGATAAATAGGTAAGGTTTAGATCCGGGAGTATGGTTCAGATATACCCGATCCGAGAGTATGGATTAGATAAATAGGTAAGGTTTAGATCTGGGAGTATGGATCAGACATACTCGATCCGGGAGTATGGATTAGGTAAATAGATAAAGTTTAGACCCAGGAATATGGATTATGTAAAGTGGTAAAGTTTAGATCCATGAGTGCGGATTAGGTGTTTTTGAACTAAGTGTTGACCATATATACTCTAAATATCATAGCAGCTGCGCCTAAAGGATAATATTGGCAGTTGTGCCTAATGGAGAATGTCATAAACTTGATGGCTATGCCATAGGAAACGATGGACTTCGTGCCTATTCCTTAGGAGAATCCTTAGGAATGAAAAAGTGAGTGATAGATGATTCTTAGGGTAGGTCCTTAAGAAAAAAAAAAAGATAATGGGGATGGGTAATTGGGTTGATTGTTTGATATTTAAACATAATACTTATATTATTGTGGGTTGAAAATCCTATGTACTCACCAGGTTTGCCAACCTAACCCACTCAGTTTATTTGTACCATAGGTGTCGCTACGAATCTACTTTGCACGGGTAGATATAAAGGAGATGTAGATCACTAGTGTAAATGAATGTAATGTTTGTTTATGCTTACGTTTCTATATTAACAATGACATCCCAAAGTTTTAATATAAGAAAAATACATTTCTTCATAAATGCTTTGATAACGTATTTATCACGTTTTTCTGGGAAAAAAATTCCACAACACTTTTCTTCAAAGGATAATCTAATTTTTAAAATAAAGCATAAAAAATCGGTCTTTTCTGGACGTGAATTTGCGGATGCCACAATTCATACCTGAGAGTGTGCCCAAATCACTCAAACCAAGGCTCTGATACCAACTTGTAACGTCCCAAATTTCAACCCAAATTTTTATTTAAAAAAAAAACATTTTTTCCTATTACAACTTCTAAGATCTAAATAAAATCCATTCGTTTAAAACTTTTATCAGAGTATAGATATAAAAGTTATTAATTAGAGAAATCTCCAATGGATACGATGCAATCAAGTCGTGCATGTCTCCAATATAAGAAAACCTAAAACAATTTAAACATGAAAACGTAAGCACAAAGGTTAGTTAGTTCCCTATAATAAAACACAGCATACATACATATCATCCTAAATTTGTAACGGGTGTATGTCACCCCTATTCCCTTCTTACTCCCTCAGTATCTTTCAACCAGTACATGTCTATTTCACCCCTATATCTAAGCAAACAATCATACTAGAAAGAGTCACAAAGGCAACAAGCACATACAAATATGTTAATAAGTGCCACAAAGACAATTATCTTCCTAAAACGTAATCTAGTGGACCGGTGTTGGTGCCTTCGACCTACAAGTACAATAAAGAGACTCACCTGAATCAGTTACATAGGATAAAACCACATAAGTATCTAATATTGGTTAACATCTATTAGGACACATACAATCACATCAATAATCCTTACTTAGCTCATATCACGCATAATACATATTGATATTTAATAATATATACTTCTTATTATTTTTTTGTTATCGTTGTAGCAATTGGTTTTGTGGGACATTAAACATCAATCAACCCTCCAAACCCATGAACAGTTTATATTACTTCTGATAACACATTTCCTTAGCTTTTCGTAATGTAGGAAACATTCTCTAGTTAGTTTTCTATTGAACTCTAAAGATTTCACAAGTTGATTATATGAATTTTCCCCTTTTCTAGACCATGCAGGAAATATGATCATCAACACCCTATGAGGGATGAGAATCATTCTATTGAAAAATTATATGAGAAAGTAAACCCTTTTTTCGAAACTTAAACTTTGATTTTATGCACTTTATATTTTTCTAGATTTAATTACGCATTTTACAAAAATGACTAATCCAAACAACATTTTTATGGACCAACCTGCAAGAAATTTGAATTCCATCTAACTTACGATTAGAATTAAACCAAGCCCAATTTATCATTGAAGCTACTCGTAAGTTTTAACATTTAGGAAAAAACCTTATTAAAAATGGAGCTTCCTATATTTAGTTATGATTTTTACAAAACTTCCAAAGTGATTAGTAAAAGTGAAATTTCTAGACCAATGTGTGTTCAAAGTGAAAACTATACAACTGACCTTAAAATCATGTTATGTGATAGTTTCGTTTTTATTACTTCTTTTCATATTTTATTTTTAGTTAAAGCCACCCCATTTTAGTTAATCTTCATGCGTATTTTCTCTTTTTGTTATATTTCTCTTTTACCAGGTGATTTCCATTATTTTGAGCTTATTTGCAGGATTTATCGAAGACTATTTGTTATTGGAGGCATGGAAGGAGTGCGGTACTTATGGAGGCTTGTGGTTTGCTTGTGGATCTGAAGTGGTGCGATTGAGTTTGGTGTTAGCATAAACAAGAAATCAATTTGGACTTAATTTTTGAGCGAGAATAATGGAGAGGCGACGCGGACTCGAGCTATGGAAGATTGAAGGAGAATTGGATCAATCATTAGAGGCTTTGGAATGACACAAATGGGCTCTAAAGAGTTATGCATGTGGGAGGAAGTGTGAATGCCAAGATTGGACTAGATTGTATTTTAAATGGCCCAAGTCCCACAGTTAGCATGACCCACGCGGTTCGCATGGACCCATACGCGGTCCACGTGAATTGTGATGAAATGAACCCAGGTTTTGACTTGTTGTCCCTATTTGTGGAAGGTTGGTGGGTGGCTTTTGGCACCTTTTTGAATCCGGAAACCAACTCCTTTTTGCTGGAGATTGGAGGTATTGTTGGACATTATCACTTGACAAACACACACAATTCTCTCTCAAGAAGGCTTTGCAAGATTTTAAGATTTGTGAAAGATTAGTGTAATTTCTTACCATCTTGCAACTAAGACAATGTTTGGTACCACTAAACTATATTGCATTTCTTTTAATTTGGCCATGTTGGGCTACACTTTCATTTAGTTGATTAGGGTTTAACCCATGGATTATTAGTTGCTTTGAATACTTATTATTATCTTGTGTTTGAAGTTCATGGAAATGTTTTCTTGTTAAACATCTTCTTTTGTTTATTTATATTTGATCATGAGCTTTGATGAATGAATGCTTATTTTTGTTGATTACTTCTTGGTTAAGTAATGGACCCTCAAATTAGTAAGCAACAAATGGTTTATATGTTTGTTTTCATTTCATTTAGACCATGAAAATGTTTCCTCCTTAATGATAATGTAAGCATTTGATTATCTTTTGGAGTTGGTAACTGTTAGAACTTAAAGCTAATTGATTGTCACAAGATTATATGCTTCATTGATTTTGTGAGTTTAATTAAGGGAATATGTTAGAGCTTCTCTAACCATTTTAATACCTAAGAAGAGTTGAGGTAATTTGTGCTTATGAATTGCTATAGCCAAGTTAAACCAATTCACAAGAGTTATTCCATTTAGTCTAATGATAAGTCAACCATGTTATCCATGTGGAGTATCCCAAAATAAACCAATTTCACTTCATTGTGTAGGGTTTCAAAGCACTCCATGGATGATGACAATGGGCCCTTTGATGAAGTGTAGGTTAAAAGCCCAAGACTTCTCTTTTCCTTATAAATAGTCATGTATTATTCATAATTAGAGTTAAGAGTGAGGCAAAATATAGCCACCACGTTGTGAGGTTTCTTATGTATTGTTAGATTTTTTAGTCTATGCTGAAAGTGTAATTTATTCCTCAAGTTATCAATAAATCGAGTGATCATTCGACAAATCTTCTTTATTTGTGTTTGTTCTTATTTTCCGCATCTTGTTCATCAACTCATAATTAGGGTTGCAATCCCAACAGGTGGTATCAGAGCGGGTCTTTGAAGATCTATAGATTTTTGAACTATCGTTTCTGGGTTTGATGATCTTCTGCACAAGTTATTTAAGATTATTGGTGTTTTGGCGGATTGGAATCAAGGTTCTTGTTCTATCTACTGTTCATGAAGATTCATGATATTATTCTGCTGTTCATCTGGTTTTTCTTTTAATCCGATTTGCTTTTCTGTTGATATTGAATATGTTCGTTTGCTTAATCCTATATCAATTGATTTTATTCCTTTGTTTTAACCCAATTGGATCTGGTCGTATTCTCTTTTCTTTTGGCCCTAATATTATATTCGAGTTCATGTGGACGTCATCTGCTTTGTGTATCGATTCTAAAATCTAATTGTTCAGTTTCATCACTATCTGGGTCATTGCTTAGCATTGTTAAAATCGATTTCATTAAGTTCTTACATTCAATTGGTTTCTCAATTTTATTGTTTGACTTCAATTTCACTTTCTCATCATTCATGTTTATCTGAAAATCCTTACCGATTGAATGAATGGTTGGAGATTTTGATGAGATTTCTTTTTTACGATCATCGATGAATCTGTTATATGCTATTCGGCATCTCAATGTAATCTGAAAATCGGTTTGAAAAAAAAAATTGTTGTTTGTCAATTAATGGTTTCTATCTGTGAAAGTCAAAATCACGTTGATGGGTTAGAAAGTAAAAATCCAAATGATTATCCATTGTTTGATCGAATCCAATATTTGCGTAGCCTTCACAATCAGAGTTTGAGCTAAAGATCGAAACGAAGGCAATGTTGGAATATGGGTTTGCTTCGATCGGATTGAAAAAAAATCAAAATTTCAAAGGAAATTGATGTGAATGCGAGATTAAATGGATTAAATGTTTCAACTCCTCAGGCCATTAGAACGAATGAAATTGGAATTGGTAATCAATTGGGAAGAACAAGTGTCAAATGAAAAGTCAAAATTGACTGAGAATTGGGCTTAACTATGAATGATTGTTCGCTGTTATCAGACTTACTTACGAATCTCTAACCTGCGAATGTTTGTTAACCGTCATTCTTGGCGAATCAGTGCTTGGAGTCGGATTCGGAGTGAGAGGTCACAGTTTTGGGGTTGCCTTATTCGCAGCGAACCTATACCGGGTTTTGTAGCGATACTGAAAACGTTCGTATTGGTGAATCGGCTCGCATCAGATTTTAGAACTGGATTCACATTCGTTTTGGCATGTTCGTAAGTCGTAATGAATGGTTTGTGGCTTTGAATTTGTAGGTTTCACATTTTGGTTGAGTCGCTGCTTGTTCTTTTAAAAAGACGTCTAAATGGGGAAAATGACTCATGTTACACTTTTGGTCCCTGTCGTTTTCACAACTTGGCGATTGTGGACCATTTCTAAGAACTGTTACAAATGAAGGAGAATATGATGCAAATTTATTATTTTAATCCCAGAAATTCAGCAAAGTGACAGTTTTAGCCCATTTTTCGAAAAGTTTACAGCTTTGAGGGCCGTTGAACAGTTTTGGATTTTTTAACGCACATATTTTTTGGTGAACAGAAAATTAAAGATTCCATCAAGTCTTGGCGGTTCGGAAAGTTGTTTTTTGTGATAACGTCAAATTTTCACGACTTTATTCGGATTTTATACTTTATTGTGTATATCATTTTGTCACGGGGGAGCATAGTAAATTTTTATCCATTCAAGATCATTCTCATGACCATTTGAAGGGTTTATAATCATGTTTTTTATTATAAATCGGGGGAGAATTTGGTATGGCCATTCAAAATTGGATTTGTTACTTTTCAAAGTTCAAGTTTTTTGTGATAAAGCTTGTGGTAGAATTATGAACGTAGCTTTTACAGTGGAAGTTCATCATCAAGCTCTGCTAAATCTTTTACAGAGAAGTATCCTTTACAGCGGAAGTTCTTTATCGAGCTCTGCTAAGGACTTGTTATATCTCCGACTTCTAGTATTTTCTCGATCAAGTGACATTATGAATCTTAAAGTTTGGGTTGTTACATGATATTTTTTATGGCTTATATCATTAGATTATTTGAAGATTATTGTGACTTGGAGGGGGAGCTCTTCAAAGACAAGAAGCGATTCGGTTTCTTTGTTTTGAAATAGGTTTTTATGGCGGGTTTGTTTTTCATGAAGATTTTTTTAGGATTACATTCGAAAATGAAGTTTAAAGACATTACTTCAGTGCTTGATTTATATATCCTAGAGCCCGTGTTTGAAAACTATTGAAGAATCAAGATTCGTGAATTGCTTCATCTATTCCTCGTTGTAAGTTCTTTTTATTTGCTAGATGCTTGTTTTGGAAGTTAAAGCATTGTCATCCATTCCATACTTTGAGGGGGATATTGTAGTGTTTCAAAGCACTCTATGGATGATGACAATGGGCCCTTTGATGAAGTGTAGGTTAAAAGCCCAAGACTTGTCTTTTACCTATAACTAGTCATGTATTATTCCTAATTAGGGTTAAGAGTGAGACAAAATGTAGCCACCATGTTGTGAGATTTCTTATGTATTGTTAGATTTTTAGTCTATGATGAAAGTGTAATTTATTCCTCATGTTATCAATAAATCGAGTGATCATTCGACATATCTTCTTTATTTGTGTTTGTTCTTATTTTCCGCATCTTGTTCATCAAATCATAATTAGGATTGCAATCCCAACACATTGAATTTAATCAAATCTTTTACTTGTTTACTTGTCATATTTACATTCTAGCTAGTTTTAATTTTGTCAAACAATCAAAAAGAATTACCCCCCTCCCCCCCACCCATTTTACTTTTACTTTTGTTTTACAAGTATTTTACAAAGAGATTTTCCATTATGTTATAAACTTGAACCAATCTCCGTGGATACGGTCCCTTTACCACTATACACTACTTTAGTGTGTAATATTTAGGGTATTTATTTTGTTGGGCTCGACAACCATCAAATTTTGGCACTGTTGCCGAGGATTGGTTTGTATTTAATCAATTTGTTTCTCTATGCCCAGATCTCAGCGTACATGTGACTTGATTTACAACCCAAAATTAGAAAAAGAAGCGATGCGTTTGGAGAAGGAAAATCTAATTGAACGTGGTCAAACTTCTAATCCTCACAGGGACCCAGAAGTTGAACCCGCTTCATCAAGTGAAACGGAACCCGCATCTAGTCCCAACCCTCGCCAAGAAATTCCGGAAACACCACCCCTACAACAAAATCCACCTATTATTGAACCGATTGCAATGGCGGACGAAGGAGAAGTTCCCGAAAGAACTTTGAGGCAAATGATGGATATCGATGTTACACAAACTCCAACCGGTATCAATTACCCAGTTTTGGAAGGAGGCTTGGAGTTGAAGTCAAGTTTAGTTCATCACCTCCCAAATTTTCATGGATTGGAGAATGAAAACCCTCATAAGCATTTGAAGATGTTCCACATTATTTGCACTAGTATGAAGCCACCGATGACCAAATCAAGCTAAGGACATTCCCATTTTTATTGGCCGATAGAGCACAAGATTGGTTATTCTATCTTCCCCCGGGGTCGATCAACCCATGGACCGATATGTCAAGAGCTTTTCTTGATAAGTTCTATCCAATTTCAAGATTCTCAAGTCTCAGAAATGAGATTTATGGAATATTCCAAGGTCAAAATGAGACATTCCATGATTATTAGGAGAGGTTCAACAACTTGTGCTATAGTTTCCCACAACACCAAATCCCGAAGCAACTCCTCATTCAACACTTCTATGAGGGAGTGCTACCAATGGAGAGAAGAATAGTTGATGCCTCAAGTGGTGGTGATGTCTTTAGTAAAACTCCGCAACAAACAAGACAACTCTTCAAAACCATAGCCGCAAATTCTCAACATTTTGGCCGACGCCAAGATATGAAAAGAGACACACAACACAAAGTCAATGAAGTGGAATCATCAAACCTCGAGTCATAAATCAAAGATCTAACCTCTGTTGTCCAAAAGCTAGCCATGGGACAAACTCCACAAGTGATGGAAGCCAAATCCCACAACAAACCATCTGGTTACCAAAATGCTTACATTTAAAGTTGGAAGCCAAATCCCAACATGAGCTACAACCCAAGACCATTGCCTCAAAATGCATTCGTTAGACCCTCCTATCCACTACCACAACCTCATTATCAACATCCACAACCACATTATCAACCCAAACCGCACTCTCCACATCATCACCAACAACCTCCTATATCCCAACCAAGTAGCTCTGTAATGTCTCTCGAATACATTATCAAATCCCTAGCGAATAGTACGCAACAATTCCAAAAAGTGACAAGGACTATTATCTCCAACCTTGAAGCACAAATGGGAGATATAGTTACATCCATAAGAAAGCTGGAGTCCCATGGTAAACTCCCTTCTCAAACTGAAAACAACCCAAATGTCAATGTGGTGACCTTGAGAAGCAGCAAACAAGCCGGAGAAAGTAGTTCAAAGAAGAAGCCAACGGATGAAGAGGAAGAAATAGAATTCATTCCCATTGAAGAACATATGGTCAAGAATGATGCATTAGCCGGAGTTCCAAAGAAGACTACCCCTCTAGTAACTCCAATAGCCACGCAACCTCCATTCCCATCCCGACTTTAAACTTCGAAGAAGCAAATGGAAGAGAAAGAGATCTTGGACACCTTTCGAAAGGTGGAAGTAAATATCCATCTACTCGATGCGATCAAACGAATTCCGAGATATGCAAAAATTTTGAAGGAGCTTTGCACCAACAAGAGAAAGTTAAAAGGAAATGAGAAAATCTCGATGAATGAATGCGCATCTGCGGTTTTACAAAGGAAGCTTCCACCCAATTGCAAAGATTCGGGAATGTTTACGGTTCCTTGCAAGATAGGAGAGGTCACTTTCAGTAGTGTCATGCTTGACCTTGGTGCTTCCATTGATGTCATGCCCTATTTGGTGTATGAATCATTCAACGATGGAACTTTAAGTGAAATCAGTGTCATAATCTCTCTTGCGGATAAATCAAGTGTCTTTCCTAGAGGTTTTCTAGAAGATGTCCTACTGCAAGTAAACCAATTGGTCTTCCCAGTGGATTTCAATGTGATTGATCTAGATGAACAAGTATCCTCAAAATCGGGTATAATCTTACTTCGGAGACCATTCTTGAAGACGGCTAGAACAAAGATTGATGTGTATGCGGGAAGCCTAACAATGGAATTTAATGGTGAAACAATAAATTTTAACATTTATGATGCTATGAGATATCCTAGTGATTTTTTGTCTTTTTTCGATGTTGTTGAACCATTATCCCAAGAGTTGTTCGAGTTGTCTAATGGTGACATGTTGGAGATAGTTTTGAGCAAAGGGTTTGATTGAGGAAAATTAGCCAAGAAGTTGAAGCTCTACTCACTAGACCCTGAAGTTGAAAGATTGGGAAACAATTTGGAGATCAAGAAGACCACCCAATTTAGTGTGAAGCAAATTGAATTACCTCAGACTCACACGAGATTGCCACCCTCCTATGTTCTACCGCCGAAATTAGAATTCAAGGTCCTTCCTCAACATTTGAAGTATGTGTACTTGGGAGGTAAAAAGGCTCTTCCGGTTATCATTTCGAGTCACCTAACAAAGTGTGAAGAAGAACAAGTCCTCAAAGTGTTGAAGGAGCGTAAAGAAGCCATGGGATGGATGATTGCGGATATCAAAGGGTTGACCCCTCCACTTGTATGCACAAGATCTTAATGGAGGATGAATGCAAGCTAAGTAGAGACACGCAAAGAAGGTTGAATCCGACAATAACGGAAGTGGTCAAGAAACAGATTTTGAAGCTCTTAGATGTGGGAATGATCTATCCAATCTTGGATAGCAAATGGATGAGCCCGGTTCAAGTCGTGTCGAAGAAGACGGGATCACAATGGTAGAAAACAATAAAGGTACGATGGTCCCCACCTGTGTGAAAAGCAGGTGGAGAGTATGTATTGACTACTGCAAACTCAATGCCAGCATACGAAAACATCATTTTCGATTGCCTTTAATTAAACAAATGTTAGAAAGGTTGGCCGGAAAATCTCACTATTGTTGTCTCGACGGGTATTCTGGTTGTCACCAAATCCCGGAGGCACCGAAAGACCAAGAAAATACAAATTTTATATGTGCATTTGGCACTTTGGTATACCGTAGAATGTCATTCGGATTGTGTAATGCTCCGAACACTTTCCAACGTTTCGTGGTTAGTATCTTTTCAGAATATGTCGAGAACATAATTGAAGTTTTTATGAAAGATTTCTCAGTATATGGCAACTCTTTTCAAGAATATTTCACCAATCTCAAAAAAAATTTAAAAAGATGCATTGCAACAAATTTCGTTTTGAATTTTGAGAAATTTCATTTCATGGTGACTCAAGTTCTTATTTTGGGTCATATTGTGTCAAAGAAAGGAATTGAGGTAGATAAGGCCAAGATAGATGTTATTCAAAGTTTACCTTACCCGACATGTATTCGGGAAGGTCATTCTTTTTTGGGCCATACAGGTTTCTAATGGAGATTCATCATGGATTTTTCAAAGATAGCAAGACCAATGTGCCAACTCTTGCAAAAGGATGTTGATTTCGAGTTCAATGAGGCGTGAAAAGAAGCTTTCAACAAGCTTAAAGAGTTGCTTACATCTGCCCCATCATGCAAGCTCCAAATTCGGTTCTCCCCTTCGAGATCGTGTGTGATGCAATCAATTATGCTATTGGCACCGTTTTGGGTCAAAAGAATGGAAGAGCCTCCCATGTGATCTACTATGCATCCAAGACACTAAACTATGCTCAAAGCAACTACTTTGATACGGAGAAAGAGCTATTAGCCATAGTGTTCTCCTTGGAGAAATTTAGACAATATCTTCTTGGTACTAAGGTCATGGTGTATTCGGATCACACAACTCTTAAGTACTTGATGACGAAGAAAGATGCAAATCCTAGACTCATCGGGTGGATTTTATTGTTACAAGAATTTGATTTGGAAATCCGGGATAAGAGTGGATGTAAGAATCTTGTTGCCGATCACCTAAGCCGGATCACTTCAAATGAAACTCATCTCCCTTTGTGGGACAGGTTTCCGGATGAGAATCTCTTTTCCCTTACTTAATCTATTCCTTGGTATGCCGATATCGTTAACTTTTTGGCCACAAAAAGGTATCCCGACACATTCACATGTGCTCAAAAAGACAAGTTAAAAAGTGATGCAAAATATTATGTGTGGGATGAGCCTTATTTGTGGAAACATTGTCCCGATCAAATCATTAGGCGATGTGTGCCTCAATAAGAGCACCAATCTATTATGCAATTCTGTCATTAATTTTCTTGTGGGGGACACTTTAGACCTAGTCGGACCTTGAGAAAGGTCCTTGAGTGTGGACTATTTTGGCCAACCATGTCACAAAAAAAATCAAATGCCACAAAATCCAATCCTTGTTTGTGAGAATTTTGATGTATGGGGGATTGATTTCATGGGCCCATTCCCCGTTTCTTTTGGCAACATTTACATCTTGCTCGCGGTTGACTATGTTTCTAAGTGGGCTGAAGTCAAAGCCACAAGATCAGATGATGCCAAAACAGTTATCGACTTTCTAAAATCTAATGTCGTTGTGAAGTTTGGTGTGCATAGGGATTTGATTAGTGATAGGGGACGCACTTTTGCAACAAGATGATGGTGGCTTTATTGAAGAAGTACAATGTGAACCACCATGTTTCAACAGTCTGCCAACCTCAAACGAATGGTCAAGCAGAAGTTTCGAATCGTGAAGTGAAGAGTATTCTTGAGAAAACGGTGAATCCCTCAAGAAAATACCAGAGTTCAAGGCTTGATGATGCCTTGTGGGCCTATCAAACCGTGTACAAGACCCTGATATGAATGTCTCCATTTAGGTTGGTTTTTAGAAAACCATGTCATCTTCTCGTGGAATTGGAACACCGTGCATTTTAGGCGGTCCAACAATGGAACTTCGACATCGATGAGGCGGGAAGGCATAGGAAGCTTCAACTTCAAGAGTTAGAGGACTTGAGAAATGAATCCTATGAAAACTCAAGAATTTACAAGGAAAGGATAAAGCTTTTCCATGACAATTCCATTAACCGCAAGCATTTTGAACCAAGACATAGGGTTTTGCTTTACCATTCGCGATTGAAATTATTTCCTGGAAAGTTGAGGTCAAGATGGATAGGTCTGTTTGTTGTGTTAAAAGTCTTTGCGCATGGAGCAGTTGAGATCCAAAGTGATGAAACGAGGCAAATCTTTAAAGTCAATAGGCATCGTTTGAAACCTTTCTATGAAGGTTTTAACGCAAATGTCCTAGATGTCATCCAATTGGATGCCCCGGTGTACTAAAATTAAAGGGAAGAATGTCTCGCCAAAGACATTAAAGAAGGGTATTTTTGGAAAACTAAAGTTTTCATCTTTTCTAGTTCCGAATAAATGTCGTAGATAGACCATTTTTGCATTTAACATCTCTTCTTCTTCCTTCTTGCGGTAAAAAAATGTTGGATTTGAAGTCCCGGTGTTCGTATTGCTCAAAGAGCAAAAATTGAGAAAAATGGCAACATAATTGTAACATACACGTTTAGAATCGTGTTTCGTAATAAATAAAATTGTGAAATACTATGTGAAATTGAGTGTTGAGTTCTAACAGATGGTTTTTACTAGAAATGAAGTAAAACTATGTTTACAATCACTTAGAAAATATTGGAAGTCTTATGAGATTCCAATTAAAAGCCAAATAGTGAAATTTACCGAAAATATAAAATTTTAAATAAGTAAAATTTTATTATTTGATGTTGTAGAGAATCTTGTTAAAAACTTGTAGGCGAAAACCTAGTCGAAATCCGATTTATAACGAAGAAGTTATGACCAAGCGAAGATCTGTGACAAAACCGGCACGGTGCCGAATGACATAAAAAGTGAGTTTTTGATAAACTACTTTTTATCCTTGGAAATCTAAATGAAAGTCATAGTATTCGTTAAACCGAGAAATTCGATAAAAACAACGCCAAAATCTGAAGTATTGTGGAAATTATATTTATGGGGTGTTTTAAGGGGGGGACTCGGCGAGTTGGAGCTAGACTCGCCGAGTAGGATCGCAGACCTGGTCGCGGGTTCGCGACTGGACTCGACGAGTCAGATAAGGACTCGGCGAGTCTGCGCTGTTTAGCGAAAACCCTAGCCGTTTAGGTTTGGGACGTATATAATGAACTTATAGGCTATCATTGTCCGTCTTTAGCCTACTGAGAAGAACCCTGATCAGTTGTGTGCATCTGGAGCAAGGATTGAAGGCCATTGGTGATCTTGAAGAAGTTAATGTACAAGGAAGAGAAGGGTTTGGCCAAAGGAACAACAAGGGAATCAAGTTCTGAGGATTGGGGACACAGAGAGTGCACTATTCAGGTAACAAATCGGATTATAATCTGCTATGTTGATGTGTGCATGGATTTAGGGTTTATGGAACCCTTTTGTGATTAGATTTATTGTTATCCTTGTTTCCCCAAATGATTATAACCCTGTATTAGGACCTTTAGAGGTCCAGAATGTCCCATGCCTGTGTATTTCGGGAATTGGTGAAGGTTTTGGATTGAAATCCTTATGCCCTAGGTCAACATGTAAATTATAAGTCTTGGGGTGTATCATGAGCACCTAAATGAAGACCTTATGTAATGGACCAGTCGAGGAAGGCCAGACCTATGAATGGTCGGAGCAGTTATGACCTTAGGAAGCAGTTTGCGCGACTGCATGGCATGGACTCGCCGAGTCAGATGAGCAGACTCGGCGAGTAGCTTGAAGAATAACTGGGACTAATCGAGTTGTTCATCAGACTCGGCGAGTGGAGTCGGGGTGGCCCCGCGATTCTTCCAGGAGTAACTCGTCGGGTCAAGGAGGATACTCGACGAGTAGAAGGGAAAACTTAGAGGATTGGAGGACGACTAGACTCGCCGAGTCGCCAGGGTACTCGCCGAGTCCGGTCGAGTTGACCGTGGACTGTTGACCAGAGTTGACCGCGTGTGATTTCTTAGAGTCAGTTATCATGGAAGATAAAAGTATTAATAAGAGATATATGATGTCATAGGGAGCTTGTAGCTCGGCGGATCAAGTACGAGGGATTTCAGGAGTTGCTAACTTTCAGTATCCGCGAGGTGAGTCTTCTCACTATACTGTACCCGGAAGGGTTTGGCTGTGTGACCGGAAGGTCGGATATGATATGTGTTATAAGTGCTATAAATGGAAAGGTAATTGCTATAAGTGCTATGTATGTTATGTGGGCCGGAAGGCAGTATGTTATGTGACCAAAAGGTTGGATATGATATATGATATATGTGCTATATGTGTTAGGATAAATGTATTATGTGCTGTGTATGTTTATGGGCCGGAAGGCAATATGTTATGGGCCGGAAGGCAATATGTTATGGGCCGGAAGGCAATATGTTATGGGCCGGAAGGCGAATATGTTATGGGCCGGAAGGCATTTATCTCATGGGCCGGAAGGCGTTGTGTTGTGGACCGGAAGGTCAGGGCCTAGAAAGGCGTATATGCGTAAGTTGTATATTGGGGAACTCACTAAGCTTCGTGCTTACAGTGTTTTGTGTTATGTTGTTTTCAGGTTCTTTCAGTAACACGGGATGGCACCGGCTCGATTGTACACACCAGAGAAAGAGTTATGTTTTGGAGGATCCTGGTTTTCTATTCAAGTGAAAATGAACTATGTTTTGTAATTCAATTATTAATGAGATTTTAAACAAGTGTTCTAATAAAATGATTATTATAATTGAAAATTTTTGCCTTGAAATTTACGGTGTTACAAATTGGTATCAGAGCCTTGGTTTGAGGGATTCGGATGCGCCTTCAGGTAAATCTGGACTCAAACTGAGGAAGTAAGAAAAAGTTTTCAAATAAATAGTTTTTTAAAAGCGAATAAGAGTTCAAAGAGAAAGCAAGAAAGAGCAGTGTGTACAATCAGCCAGAGCCAAACGGTGATTTCCCAAAATACCCTTACTTTTGTGTTATGAAATATCTATGATGCACTTTATGAGATATTATTGCATGCTAGAGACAGGCTAGGTATTTCATATCTTAGGACTAGAGGGGCCTGATTTGTGATGCCTTAGCCTAGGGTTTGTTGTTATATGTGCGTTATGCTTTTGAGTATGTGATGAGTGAGAGTATCCAGTTAGAACGCACGAGGGGTAGAGTTACAGAGTTCAGGGGTATTTCCGAGGATGAGCCGAGAAGGTGGAGTTATCATAGATAAGGAGTCCTATGTATTCTTCGATGCTCGAATGCTGCTTGCTTTGTGCCTTGTGGAACTCTCGATGATGGGAGTCAGCTACTAAGTGAGTATGACGATATTCAGGAGGTAGATGGCTAACATCATTAGGAGCTCTTCAGCAGCTGATAGCAAAGAAGTGGGAGGACGACGGAAGAGACTAGGGAGTAAACCTAGCCAGATGAGTGCGCTGGTAAAGTAGAGGATTTCGCTGGAGAGCGGGCACGTGCGATGGGATTGGTGAAAGAGCAGGTCGAGCAGCTACTTAGGAGCTCTAGGATGGTCCGTGTGGAAAGTATGGGTAGATGTGGCAGGTAGTATGGGCCCGTACTACTGAACGCAGAGGACCCATACTTGATACAGGGAGCATTCTGAAGGTCCTAAGGAACGGATTGAGGAGTGATGCTATGGTCCGAGTACCATACATCGGAACAGGTTGAGGAGTGATGCTATGGTTCAGGTACCATACATCGGAGCAGATTGAGGAGTGATGCTATGGTTAGAGTACCATACATCGGAGCAGATCGAGGAGTGATGCTATGGTTCGAGTACCATACATCGGACCAGGTTGAGGAGTGATGCTATGGTTCAGGTACCATGCATCGGAACAGATTGAGGAGTGATGTTATGGTTCAGGTACCATACATCGGAGCAGATTGAGGAGTGATGCTATGGTTCGGGTACCATACACCGGAGCATATTGAGAAGGGATGTCATGGGATGAGTACCATGGTTCGTAGTAAATGATGCTTGTGATTATCTTATTATCCAGTCATGATCGATGAGGTAGAGGTCGGACGCTATGGGTTTTAGGCCTGTATACCATGATTGAGTATGAAGAGGCGTCCCTCGAGAGGAAAGGCGACTGCATATCAGAGTATTTTGCTAAGGAGTTAAAGGAAGAGGAAAATTTCGGTCTGAGTTGAGCAATCAGTCGATAGAGGAGAGGTTATCTTCTAGGTGGGTAGTGCTATTTTTGTTCGTGTGCAAGACACGGGAGGCCTGATGTTTCAGTTTTGGATTTGGGAGTACACCCTGCAGGTCATTATCAATAATGATTTCCTCAGAGTATCAGGTAGCAGGAGTGCCGCGAGGCAGTGACTTATCGGGAGCAGACAGTCAGTAGGGACTGAGGTGGTCAAGGACCACACCACACCTAATTGAGAATAGTAGGTTGTATTATAGTGGTAGCAGTAGGGAGTTCAGTCGAGTTTTGCAGTGCAGGGAGTTTTCGTCTATGTTGGGAGTGGGTCCCTGTCCTTGGGACAATTCCGGCGTTGGAACATTGGTTGATGAGTTGAGGTGAGAGGAACGATGATTTTGCGGTGCAGTCTATGAGCCAGGGATGTTATTGAGCAGTTGAGATGCTTAGTGTTAGATTGGTATGGGATTTGGAACGATTAGAGGCAGTCGTGATGAGAAGTTCTTGAAGAGTTAATCAGAGGTTCAGAGTATAGAGGGTTGATTGATTTCCTTAAGGGGGGAATTATCGGGCGTTGCGTAGCATTCTCCTGGAGCAGGTGCGAGTTCGCTGGTGGAAAAAATAGTCGTGGGTTGGTGGTGTGATAATTGGTGATGGTTCGAACCCTAAGTGGGGGAGAACCCGGTGCAGCATGTAAGGAAGCAAAGATTTGTCAAGAGTAGTTATAAGTGGAGTATAGAGATATGCTGTAAGAAATCATGAGACCAGAGATGTCGGTGATCGAGAAAAGGGGTCAGAGTGAGTTAATGCGGGAAGTACTTGAGAAGGAGGACGAATGTATCCATGATAGGTGATTGGTGTTGTTGCAAGTAGATAGAGAATGATTGGGCGGCCAACTCCCGGGGTCGGTATGCATATCCTTGTTTGGATCTTGAGCGTCGGGAAATAGAGTTTCGGAAAATTATACGCATATTTCGTAGCGTCAGCGTTTTCTCGTATTCCAATCGAGAAATTATATGCACCAAAATTGTAATATAGGAAGAATGTAGATCTAATTAGGGGGTTCAGAGGAGATGTATTATTGTGTCTATATGATGCTTAGGGCAGGAGATCAGTGGTTGTGGCAGGATCTTGTGATGTTTTGTTGGAGTATTCTGAGATATCCGGGTATGATATCTTTATTTCGGAGTTACTTGTGAATCCGGAATTGAATCGACGTGTGGCATATCAAGTATCTGTGGATCTAGTGGGAGCCTTTTGAGTATGGGCATCCGGGGAGATTATTTGAGAGAGTGGATTTTCGCAAAGATGGGCAATTGTTATGTTGATTGCCTCCAGAGTCTGTGATGGATATTCGAGTCATAGTACTCCCTATTCAAAGGGTGTTGTGATGCTGCGTGGAGTTGCAGTACTCACTAGATGGCAAGAGAATTTCGATGTTGGAATGTTTTCGAGCAGTGCATGATGTGGAAGAGTTGGGTTCGAGTAGCCCTGGTGTTGAGTCCTTGGAGCTTGGATGTTGAGTCGGGGGCGAGACGGGGGTCTCCATCTCTGTCAGGAGATGCGGGGAGATACACAGGGAATATGCGGAGCAGAAACCAGAGATTTGAGTTGAGACGATCCTCGATTGGATTGTATTTTTCTCGCATGAGGAAAAGAGGATTTCGTGACTTGCGTGTCACTGGGTCGGGATAGTGGTCACGGGGAGGAAGTTAGTGGGACACTTGGATCATGATATGGGTGACGTTGGGGGCTCAGCTGTGGAGCCAAAAGCTGATCTGGTATTCAGTCTTGAAGAGGAATATGAGAAAGGAGATTATCCTGATGACATCTAAGGACACTTTAGAGAGAGTGAACGATTCAGACGCTCGAAGACATGCTTCGGGCATGTGTATTAGATTTTGGAGGAAGCCGCAGTACGTATTTATCCTTGGTTGAGTTGTCTCATATCAACAGCCATCATTAGTGCATTGGTATGCCGCCCTTTGAGCTGTTCCATAGGAGGTGATATCGGACCCTCATTTGCTGAGGAGAGGTAACGCATAGACCCGAGAGTCCTTGCGAGCAGATCCAGAGCATGTGCGATACATGGAGTAGTGGCAAGGTCGTCAAGCGGATTTCCCTAGGCAAGGGAAGAGAAAAGGTATGTTGGGGCTAGTGCAGTATGTGTATGCGAATACAAGAAGGGAACTCGTGAGAGTTGCTCTGGGAATGCGAATGGGTCCCTCAGTCGTTCTGAAATGTATAAAGTGGGTTTTGGATCGGGAATCCGGTGATTCATGGTTTCCTAACCCTTATGGGTCGAGTGATCGTTGAGATTTGGAGCAGAATTGCATCGTGGGTGATTCTCGGTTACAGGGAGTAGTGGGCCGTACAGAGATCGTGCTTCAGTCGACAGAGCAGATTCAGCAGGTTAAACAGAGGTTATTGATCGCCTAGAGCTGACAGAAAGTTATGCAGACAGACGCCGGTACAAGCTTGAGTTTCAGGCGGCGACTTCGTATTCCTGAAGGTCTCTCCTTGGAAAGGAGTGATTCGATTCAGGAAGAGGGACAAGTTGGGGCCCCGGTATATTGGACCTTTTCATGAGATTGTGAGGGGAGGACGGGTGGCCTACCGTTTGGAGTTGCCAGCGGAATTGAGATAGATCCACGACACTTTTCATGTGTCGCAGCTGAAGAAGTGTATAGCCGATGAGTCAGCAGTGGTTCCACTAGAGAACATTTAGGTGGATGCGAGCCTGAGTTATGCTGAGAGCCCAGTGGCCATCAGGGATCGGAAGATCAAGGTTCTGAGGAACAAGGAGGTACCTCTGGTATTGGTTCAGTGGCAGCCCCGGAAGGGATCGGAAATGACTTGGGAGCCAGAACGTGAGATGCGGGAGCAGCATCCGGAACTATTTTCAGAGTAAGACTTCGAGGGCGAAGTCTGATTCTAGTGGGGGAGAATTGTAACAGCCCGGAATCTCAGGTATTGTGGAAATTATATTTATGGGGTGTTTTAAGGGGGGGACTCGGCGAGTTGGAGCCAGACTCGCCGAGTAGGATCGCAGACCTGGTCGCGGGTTCGCGACTGGACTCGACGAGTCAGATAAGGACTCGGCGAGTCTGCGCTATTTAGCGAAAACCCTAGCCGTTTAGGTTTGGGACGTATATAATGAACTTATAGGCTGTCATTGTCCGTCTTTAGCCTACTGAGAAGAACCCTAATCGGTTGTGTGCATCTGGAGCAAGGATTGAAGGCCATTGGTGATCTTGAAGAAGTTATTGTACAAGGAAGAGAAGGGTTTGGCCAAAGGAACAGCAAGGGAATCAAGTTCTGAGGATTGGGGACACAGAGAGTGCACTATTCAGGTAACAAATCGGATTATAATCTGCTATGTTGATGTGTGCATGGATTTAGGGTTTATGGAACCCTTTTGTGACTAGATTGATTGTTATCCTTGTTTCCCCAAACGATTATAACCCTGTATTAGGACCTTTAGAGGTCCATAATGTCCCATGCCTGTGTATTTCGGGAATTGGTGAAGGTTTTGGATTGAAATCCTTATGCCCTAGGTCAACATGTAAATTATAAGTCTTGGGGTGTATCATGAGCACCTAAATGAAGACCTTATGTAATGGACTAGTCGAGGAAGGCCAGACCTATGAATGGTCGGAGCAGTTATGACCTTAGGAAGCAGTTTGCGCAACTGCATGGCATGGACTCGCCGAGTCAGATGAGAAGACTCGGCGAGTAGCTTGAAGAATAACTGGGACTCGTCGAGTTGTTCATCAGACTCGGCGAGTGGAGTCGGGGTGGCCCCGTGATTCTTCCAGGAGTAACTCGTCGGGTCAAGGAGGATACTCAACGAGTAGAAGGGAAAACTTAGAGGATTGGAGGACGACTAGACTCGCCGAGTCGCCAGGGTACTCGCCGAGTCTGGTCGAGTTGACTGTGGACTGTTGACCAGAGTTGACCGCGTGTGATTTCTTAGGGTCAGTTATCGTGGAAGATAAAAGTATTAATAAGAGATATATGATGTCATAGGGAGCTTGTAGCTCGGCGGATCAAGTACGAGGGATTTCAGGAGTTGCTAACTTTCAGTATCCGCGAGGTGAGTCTTCTCACTATACTGTACCCGGAAGGGTTTGGCTGTGTGACCGGAAGGTCGGATATGATATGTGTTATAAGTGCTATAAATGGAAAGGTAATTGCTATGCGTGCTATGTATGTTATGTGGGCCGGAAGGCAGTATGTTATGTGACCGAAAGGTCGGATATGATATATGATATATGTGCTATATGTGTTAGGATAAATGTATTATGTGTTGTGTATGTTTATGGGCCGGAAGGCAATATGTTATGGGCCGGAAGGCAATATGTTATGGGCCGGAAGGCAATATTTTATGGGCTGGAAGGCAATATGTTATGGGCCCGAAGGCGAATATGTTATGGGCTGGAAGGCATTTATCTCATGGGCCGGAAGGCGTTGTGTTGTGGACCGGAAGGTCAGGGCCTAGAAAGGCGTATATGCGTAAGTTGTATATTAGGGAACTCACTAAGCTTCGTTCTTACAGTGTTTTGTGTTATGTTGTTTTCAGGTTCTTTCAGTAACACGGGATGGCACCGGCTCGATTGTACACACCAGAGAAAGAGTTATGTTTTGGAGGATCCTGGTTTTCTATTCAAGTGAAAATGAACTATGTTTTGTAATTCAATTATGAATGAGATTTTAAACAAGTGTTCTAATAAAATGATTATTATAATTGAAAATTTTTGCCTTGAAATTTACGGTGTTACAGACTTCGTATGAGGAAGTTATGATTTTTCGAAGTTTCAACTTAGTAGTAGACAACTAAAAGCTCGAATTTTAGATCGAGCAATATTTGACGGATACATCCTAAATGAGAATCGAAGGTCTCGTGATATGTAGTACGACGGTAAAAATTCTGACGAAAACGAATATAGGATGAAGAAGCTATCAATTTTTAACGGATTTTCCTGTCCCGGTTTCTTAAAAATAATAATATTAAAAATAAAGTCAAAATTAGCCGACGAAGTCAAAACAAAAGTTGTAGAGCGTAATTTTAGCTACGTGTGTATATAAATAACGTCAAAAACGGAGCTCGTATGCGAAAGTTTTAGAAGTTCGGGGCCGGAAAACCGAGAAATCTCACATGAATATTATCGGCCACGTCACCTCACACGAAGCAGGTGCATCACCGGAGACGTGGCCCAACCTGAGAAGCGACGCTTGCCCCAATCCGAAGCAACCACGAGCCCCTGAAGCACCTTCGCATCGCCTCCACATCCGAGCCTCGCAACAGGCCTTGTGGCCTTCGCTTCTCGCGCCACCTACCCTTCGCTGCTAATGCCACCGAGCAGGCTCGTCACCCTCCTCAAGACCAAGCCTCGCAGGTGCGACGTGGATGCCTCCTAGCCACAAATTCTGAACCCTCCCCCCTATAAATAAGAGGGTGCAAACCCTCTCGGCTAAAATTAGAATTTTGACTTTTCCCGAAGCCCCGGTATCAATTAGAATTTTGGCTAAAATTAGAATTTTGACTTTCCCCCCTAAATCCATATTTTCCCTATTTTGACTTTTCCCGAAGCCCCGGTATCAATTTTAGCACCCGAAACACGTCCCGAGACCGCCGAGAAGCCCGAAAATTTTATCTTTTCGGTTTTGAAGCCCTACCTTCGCAGAGCCTGGTTTTCAATTAAGCTCCCGGTTTTCAACATAGAAAGTCATATTTAAAGCCGCAATGCTGCCCAAAATACTATTTTAACCACCAGTTAACTTAAGGTGAGTTCAATATATAGGAACAATTGTATGTTGTCTGTTATATGTGCTATGTACTTTTCAGTGTTATTATTCTGAGTTATTTTCCCGTGTGATTTTATTCGTTATGTTTATAGCAATTGTAATACCTTTGACCATGTGATCAGTGAAAGGACTTAGATTCACATTGGTACAGGCATGTAGCCTCTGGCCATGTAGAGCATGTCTCTGTCAGAGAATGACTTCTATTCTATGGCATTGGCAAATGGTTAGACAGGACTATAAGCCCAAAATCTAACAAGATGTTAATCAGAAATTGCATGTCTTCTATTCCATTTGGGCCAAAGTCTTATTGATGTATATCATGAATTGAAAAGTATATCTTTGAATAAAGTCTTTGATTGATATGAACACTTTGTCACATGATCTCACATATGTCTTGTTACTCTTCTTTGCTTTTTCTACATTGAAGTATATATATGGAATAAAGTTATATTGTATCTATTATTGAACTTACTAAGCGTCATCGCTTACCCTATCAATGTTTAACAATTGCAGGTGATAAGTAACTAGTATGTTCACATACTATTGAAAGACTTAGAATAGTTTGTAATAGTACTTTTGTACTACAGATTATGTTTGTATAAATTACAATATCTTGGGTAGTTATGTAATATATATATATATATATAAATATAACACTTTGTAATGGACGGTTTGTATCCAATAGTTTTTAATTCCCTTTATCAATGTAAAATATTGCTTTTATGAATATGCAAATACCATGTTTTGGAGTAATGATATTGTGAAGTATGAAAGTTTGGGTATTTCAAAAATACGAAAGTTGGGGTCTTTCAACCATGATATCAGAGCACTAGTTTAAGCGAACTAAATTCCACGGATTGGTATGTAGACTAAAACTATAGGAAGTTCAATATATGAACTTAATCATTGTAAGTATAGGGATACAAACCATAGGAAATATATAAGTAAAAGTATTAGGTAATAATAAACCCTAATATTCTAAAATACTATCTTACTATGTATTTCAGATCGATGGCTGAACAAGTAAGTAGCTATACCCCTGAGGTTGGTGAAGATCCTCAACCCGAGGAAGTGAATACTCCAATATCTCCTTGTGAGGAGCGACTTTTAGGTAAACTTACTGGTGTTATTTGACAGAATCTCGAAGAATACAAAAAGAATGATGTGAAAGGAAAAGAGAAAGTCACTAGACAATCTTCAAGTGGAAAGGTGAAGCGTCCATCGTTCAAAGATTTCAAGAGTAGTGGTGCTACGGAGTTTTCTGGTGTCCTTAATCCTTTAATTGTTGTAACTTGGATTAAGAACACCGAGAAAGTATTTCGTGTTTCTCATGTGGATGATGAAGACAAGGCTATCTATGCTTCTGTAATGCTCATTGGTGAAGCCTTAGTCTGGTGGGAAGCAACATATGAAGCTCTCGATGGATGTGACCAGGAGAACTTATCCTGGGAGTTGTTCAAGACACGTGTGCTAGAGAAGTATTATCCTCTAGATATGAGGAGAAGACTGGAGAAGGAATTCCTCGAGCTTAAACAAGGAGGAATGACTGTGAATGAGTATGAAACTCAATTTAATCAAAGAGCAAGGTTTGCTACGAAGTATATTCCAACTAAAGATGAGAGAATTAAACTATTCATGGAGGGACTCGACACGAAATCCATGATTTCGTTGTCAATCGAGATGTTCTGTCATTCGATAAAGCCGTTGAGTATGCTCGAAGACGTGAGCATGACTTAGAGATACATGGTGCCACTCTTACTATTTCAAAGCATCCATGTACTGAAAGAACTACTCATGCTTCCACTATTCCACCAGCTCAATCTATTTGAACTGATCCTAGCAAGCAATCACAATCTCAGAGTGCTTTTCGTGGCTGTGGTAGGTCACAATCTTTTTCTATTCAATCGCCTTCATGTTGCGTTTGTGGAAGGAATCATCTGGGTCAATGCAAAATAGACAAGGAATCCATTGTCTGTTATGGGTGTAGAGAAACAGGTCATATAAAGCCAGCTTGCCCAAGGAAGGATGTGACTTGTTATGCATGTGGTATTACTGGCCACAAGAAGCATTTTTGACCTACTCTTACCAGACAAGTGACGGGGAGTCAAGCTTCTGTTCAACAACCGTCGAGAAGTCAAGTCCCTGTCGAACAACCGAAGAGTACTCCAGCTAAAAAGGAGGAGGTGCCAAAAGCTAAGGGTCGTGTATTCCAGATTACCGCAGAGGAAGCACGTCAGGACCTGAATGTCATGACGCGTACATTTCTTGTCAACTCTAGACCTGCTCACATCTTATTTGATTCTGGTGCCTTGGATTCTTTCGTATCTTATGAATTTACGTATTCTTTTCAAACTGTTTGCTATGCACTCGCGCAACCATTTCACGTAGATACTGCAGAAAGTATATCATTACTTGCTGATAAAATCTATAGGGATTGTGTCATAGAAATTGAAGGCTATAACTTTCTTGCTAACCTAATCCCTATCTCCTTTCCCAATTTCGATATTATTCTCAGCATGGATTGGTTGTCAAAGAACCATGCAGAACTCTTGTGTTACAAAAAGATGGTACGCATTCCTATTGAAGGGGAAGATTCTATTCATGTCTACGGTGAACAAAGGATCTTAAAAATAATCTCTTTCCTCAAAGCTCGTAAATTCATATCGAAAGGTTGTCCTATCTATCTAGCCTATATAGTTGACAGCTCAAGAAAGGAGAATAAAACTGTAAATGATATTCTCATTGTTAACGAATATCCCGATGTTTTCCCCGATGATCTGCCTGGACTTCCTCCGGACAGACAAGTAGAATTCCGAATTGACCTTGTGCCAGGTGCTGCTCCGATTGCAAAGACTCTTTATCGTCTTGAGCCAGCCGAGATGAAAGAAATGATGATCCAACTGCAGGAATTACTTGACAAAGGCTTTATTCGACTAAGTACCTCTCCTTGGGGTGCTCCAGTATTGTTTGTCAAGAAGAAGGATGGATCGATGAGAATGTGCATTGATTATCGTGAGTTGAATAAGGTGACCATCAAAAACAAGTACCCGCTACCTCGCATCGATGATTTGTTCCATCAACTTCAGGGTGTTAGCTATTTCTCAAAGATTGATTTAAGATCTGGCTATCATCAGTTGAAAGTGCAAGAGCAAGATGTACCGAAGACTGCCTTTCGTACTCGTTATGGGCATTTCGAATTCCTTGTCATGCCATTCAATTTGACAAATGCTCTTGCTGTATTCATGGATATGATGAATCGAGTATGCCGCCCAATGCTCGATAAGTCTGTCATCATATTCATTGACGATATTCTAATCTATTCCAAATCTGAAGCCGATCGTGCCGTTAATATTCGTGAAATCTTAGAACTTCTTCGAAAGGAGAGACTTTATGCTAAATTCTCGAAATGTGAACTTTGTCTTCGTCATGTTCAATTTCTCGGCCATGTTATTTCTAGTGACGGTGTATCCATAGACCCTATCAAAATTGAAGCCATTCAAAATTATGAATTTCCCCGTAATGCTTCTGAAATTCAAAGTTTCTTAGGTCTCGCAGGATATTACCAGAGATTCATTAAAGACTTTTCTTGTATAGCCGTACCTCTCACAAGTCTTACACGGAAGGAAGTGAAGTTCGAATGGGGTGAAGCTCAAGAAAAAGCTTTCTCAACTCTAAAAGATCTTTTGACTCATGCTCCCATCTTATCACTCCCAGAAGCTGATGATGATTTCTTCGTGTATAGCGATGATTCAAAATTGGGACTCGGTTGTGTGTTGATGCAGCATGGTAAAGTGATAGCCTATGCCTCAAGACAACTGAATGATTATGAAAAGAATTATCCCACCCATGATCTGGAACTCGCTGCAGTAGTATTTGCCCTAAAATTTTGGAGACATTACCTTTTTGGTACGAAATTCCAATTGTTTACCGACCACAAGAGTCTCAAGTATATATTCAGTCAGCAAACTCTGAATATGAGATAACAACGAGCCATGGAGCTGATCAAGGACTATGATTGCAAAATCCTGTCCCATCCTGGAAAGGCTAATGTGGTTGCAAATGCACTTAGCAGGAAAGTTTATCGTAATAGTATGTTTTATACTATTACTCACACGACGGTGAAGTTCACTATTCTTGACGAACTAGAGAAGTGGCAGGTTGAGGCCTTAAAGCTAGAAAGTGTGAAGAAGGAAGGAATGGTACATTATGTCGATGTTTTACTTGACGATCCACGAGGATTAAAAGTATTTAAGAATCGGCTATGGATTCTAAAGATTGGTGGATTAATAAAGAAGATTTTAGATAAATCTCATAAGTCTAAGCTATCAATACACACTAGTACAAGTAAAATGTACTATGATCTAAGAGCTGATTATTGGTAGCCTGCATTAAAGAGAGACATTATAAGATATGTACATGAATGCTTAGTATGCTTACAAGTCAAAACAGAGCACTAAAAGCCTTATGGAACCCCAAAAAGTCTTAATGTTCATGTATGGAAGTGGGAAGACCTGTCCATGGATTTTATTACCAAATTGCCGAAGACTGTTAGACAACATGATAGCATTTTGGTAATCGTCGACCGCCTGACTAAGAGTGCACATTTTCTCACCATGCGTGAAACGGATCCAATGGAGAAATATGCACAAGTATACTTGGATGAAATTGTTGCAAGACATGGTGTGCCACTAAAGATCATTTCCGATCGCGATACTCGCTTCACTTCTCACTTTTGGGCGAGTATGCAACGTGAATTGGGATCTCGAGTTGCTCTCAGCACCACTTATCATCCATAGACAGATGGTCAGACGGAGAGAACAATCCAAACAATAGAAGATATGCTTCGTGCATGTGTCTTGGAGTTCGGTGGCAACTGGGATAAATACTTACCGCTTGTTGAATTTTCGTATAATAACAATTACCACACTTCAATCAAAATGCCACCATATGAAGCAGTATATGGTCGCAAATGTCGTACGCCGTTATGTTGGCGTGATGTAGGACAGAAGATCCTTGGAGGCCCTGAAATTATTCAAGCCACCACCGACAAGATTCAAATCGTACGAGAAAGAATGAAAGCGGCCCAGGATCAGCAGAAGTCCTATATAGAAAATAGAATACGACCTATAGAATTCCAAGTGGGTGATTTCGTGATGCTAAAGGTATCCCCATGGAGAGGCCTTATGCGATTTGGGAAGAAAGGAAAGTTAAGTCCTAGATTTGTTGGTCCTTTCAAAATCATCCAGAGAATTGGAAAGCAAGCATACCGCTTAGAATTGTCTGAAGATTTGGTAGGTATTCATGATGTGTTTCATGTAAGTTATTTGCGCAAATGCTTGAGCATCTACGATGAGACAGTTCCATTATCCGAGGTGAAATTGGATAATAAGTTAAGATATGTTAAAGAGCGTGAAGAAATCGTGAATGAAAGAACAACTAAGCTACGCAATAAATAAGTAGAATTGGTGCTTGTCAAGTGGAAACATCATCAAGGCCCAAACTATACTTGGGAGAATAAGAATGAGATAAAAGAAAAATATCCCCATTTATTTTAATCGATGTAATTTCATAAATGAAATCCTCAAAAGGAGGAGGTATTTGTAACATACACGTTTTGAAATCGTATTTCGTAATAAATAAAATTGTGAAATACTATGTGAAATTGAGTGTTGAGTTCTAACATATTGTTTTTACTAGAAATGAAGTAAAACTATGTTTACAATCACTCAGAAAATATTGGAAGTCTTATGAGATTCCAATTAAAAGCCAAATAGTGAAATTTAGCGAAAATATAAAATTTTAAATAAGTAAAATTTTATTATTTGATGTTGTAGAGAATCTTGTTAAAAACTTGTAGGCGAAAACCTAGTCGAAATCCGAGTTATAACGAAGAAGTTATGACCAAGCGAAGATCCATGACAAAACCGGCACGATGCCGAATGACATAAAAAGTGAGTTTTTGATAAACTACTTTTTATCCTTGGAAATCTAAATGAAAGTCGTAGTATTCGTTAAACCGAGAAATTCGATAAAAACAACGCCAAAATCTGACTTCGTATGAGGAAGTTATCATTTTTCGAAGTTTCAACTTAGTAGTAGACAGCTAAAAGCTCGAATTTTAGATCGAGCGATATTTGACCAATACCTCCTAAACAAGAATCGAAGGTCTCGTCATATGTAGTACGATGGTAAAAATTTTGATGAAAACGAATGTCGGATGAATAAGTTATGAATTTTTAACGGATTTTCCTGTCCCGGTCTCTTAAAAATTATAACATTAAAAATAAATTAAAAATTACCCGACGAAGTCTAAAAAAAAGTTGTAGAGCGTACTTTTAGCTACGCGTGTATATAAATAACGTCAAAAATGGAGCTCGTATTCGAAAGTTGTGGATTTTGGAAGTTCGGGGCCCGAAAACTGAGAAATCTCGCATGAACAGTATCGGCCACGTCACCTCGCACGAAGCAGGTGCATCACCGGAGATGTGGCCCAACCTGAGAAGCGACGCTTGCCCCAATCCAAAGCAGCCACGAGCCCCTGAAGCGCCTTCGCATCGCCTCCACGTCCGAGCCTCGTGGCCTTCGCCTCTCGCGCCACCTGCCCTTCGCTGCTGATGCCACTAAGCAGGCTCATCACCCTCCTCCGGACCGACCCTTGCAGGTGCGACGTGGACGCCTCCCGGCCACAAATTCCGAACCCTCGCCCCTATAAATAAGAGGGTGCGAACCATGTGGGCTAAAATTAGAATTCTGCCATTTTTCAACCCTAAATCCATATTTTCACTATTTTGACTTTTCCCGAAGTCCTGGTATCAATTTTAGCAGCCAAAACACGTCCCGAGACCCCCGAGAAGCCCGAAAATTTTATCTTTTCAGTTTTGAAGCGCTACCTTCGCAGAGCCCGGTTTTCAATTAAGCTCCCGGTTTTCAACATAGAAAGTCATATTTAAAGCCGTAGTGCTGCCCAAATTACTATTTTAACCATCGGTTAACTTAAGATGAGTTCAATATATATAGGAACAATTGTGTGTTATGTGTTATATGTGCTATGTGCTTTTCAGTGTTATTATTCTGAGTTATTTTCCCGTGTGATTTTATTCGCTATGTTTATAGCAATTGTAATACCTTTGACCATGTGATCAGTGAAAGGACTTAGATTCACATTGGTACTGGCACGTAGCCTCTGGCCATGTAGAGCATGTCTCCGTAAGAGAATGACTTCTATTCTATGGCATTGGCAAATGGTTAGATAGGACTATAAGTCTGAAATCTAACAAGATGTTAATCAGAAATTGCATGTCTTCTATGCCATTTGGGCCAAAGTCTTATTGATGTATATCAAGAATTGAAAAGTATATCTTTAAATAAAGTCTTTGATTGATATTACAATATCTTGGGTAGTTATGTAATATATATATATATATATATATATATATATATATATATATATATATATATAACACTTTGTAATAGATGGTTTGTATCCAATAGTTTGTAATTCCCTTTATCAATGTAAAATATTGCTTTTATGAATATGCAAATAGCATGTTTTGGAGTAATGATATTGTGAAGTGTGAAAGTTTGGGTCTTTCAAAAATACGAAAGTTGGTGTCTTTCAATAATTCACACGGACCGCGTGTACTCCAGATCCTGTCCGCGTTAATAAACAAATAGTCTGCGTGTGGTCTCCTCAGGTGTCCGCGTCCATCATCAGAAAACAAAAGAGTTTTAGGGCTATTCACGCGGACCGCATGTACTTGAAATCCCGTCAGCGTGTTTATTAAGATGGACCGCGTGACCTCTTTGAACTTGTCCGCGTGCGACGAAGGAAAATAGAAGAATTTTGGGTTTACTCACATGGACCGCGTGTACTCGTGTCCGCTTCTGCATGTGTTGTTGACCAACGTTGACTTGCTTTTGACCAGGTTTGACTACGATTTTTGACTAATAACCACCACCAGTCGGGCCTTCTTCCCTTCTTCTTCTCCATTCTTCTCCCGTTAACCTTCAATAGAGAACCTCCTTCTCCACCACTAAAACACAGTTTCCCATCAAACCGCAGGTTGGAATTCCGCGAGACCACCGCTATTCTTCACCAATTTCCGAGCTCTACAAACCCCAAAAAAAAACCCGTTTGATCTGTTGTTGTAACTCCTGACACCACCACCACTCAATCGCCACTTTCCGGCCAACTCCGGCCACCTCTCGCGATTTCTGACACCACCATTGTGCTCCCCTTAGACAAGGCTACAAAACCTACCAAAAATATCTCTCAAAGCTCGCCGGAAAATTTTGCCATAATTTCAAGCCATTGTCGGATTCTTCGGGTATTCGCGGTAAAGTTCTTCTCACGAGATATTGAACCAAGCTTAAAACTTGGGGTGGAGAGTTGCAAAATCTTCAAATCCCAAATTTTCATGGGCAAATATTGAACTTTCAACAAAAATGGGTACTTTCTTTCCTTTATTTTAATTGAACAATATGCATGTATCAGAACACCAATTCATATGTTATCACATCAAAATGAGTCTAGAAATTATTTCTTGCTTTGATTGTTGAAGTTCTTTAGAGGTCCATAAGGAGTCGGTTGGTGATTTGGATTGGAATATCATTTGTTGGGATTGTGGTTCATGTAGTGATTATTTTTCGTGCAAGTAGACCATGTCCACATCTAGGAAACGCCCGACTACCTCCCGAGGAAAGGCCCCCGCCAGAGCTCAAAACGATGCACCCGACATTCCAAGATTTTAGGATGCCAAGTTGGCCAAAAATTACATGAAGAGCTTGCCTAGAAAGGTTGCATCCACCAAATTTGTGTGCAAACCCACGATTATCTCATTAAAGGTTCTTGACGAGGTCACCCAATCGTTCCGTAACATTGGGTGGGAAAACCTTCTCAATCTCATGGCACACACATACGAGCACCATACTAGAGAGTTTCTTGCCAATTGCGGGTACGATGGCAAAAAGAGAAAAGCCGCATTCCAATTTCTAGGGGACCTAAGGTACATCGATTTTGCAACAATAAATGACATCTTGGGCTTGCCTTCTACAAATACATCCACAATATTTGACGTCTTACCTGCTGAGTTCAATCATGAGACCTTTTGGATGGAAATTACTGGGTGTATCTTTTCGTGTGTCGGTCGGGATAAAGAAACCTCCATCATTCACCCATGCATCCGCATTGCCCATCGCATCTTGGTGTGTATGGTTTTTGCCCGCAAAGAAGTCGGTCGGGTCACCAAAAATAAGATCTTCTTCCTTAGCTGCATGACGCGGGGTGTAAACCCGCCAATCTCGGACTTTGCTTCGTTCTTTTTCCATAAATCTGCACTCATGAGAGCCAAAGCGTCCGGTGATATTTGCATTGGGGGATTTGTCACCCTTTTGGCGCGGAGTCTTGACAATAAAAATATTTTGGATGAGCGCCCTCTCACAAACATGCACCACATCCGTCGTCGGAGCAGGAATAGTTTCACATGGTATTGTCCTCAAGGAGTGGGATATCTTGTTCTCCCCGACAGTCGAGTCTCCAACTTCACTCCCCACGATCTCACTCAGTGGAGACTCGCAAGAACCATCACTCAATCAGTGAATGAGGATGCGTCCTAGGATCAAGATGATGTCGAGATGCATGCAGATAAGGAGTCCGGTGATGAACCCACCCATGGTCCACAGCAAGCCGAGCTCCAAGCACCTCCCGGATACTACCCACTTATCCCTAATTTTGCCGAACGGTTCGAGACTCTTTATGTATCCAACCATATCATGTCCCAGCAAATGCACCATATGTGGGGTGGCAATAATCGAAAAACATTTTGAGAACATTGCACTCCCACCTCCCTATCCATACCCTCCGCCCAATCACCCTTATCCACATCGCCCTTACCCTTACCCTTACCCCCAATACTCGTATCTTCCTCTCGATCCCCGGTTTAGGTACTTTCGCCTCACCCTAAGCATTGAGGACAATGCTTCTTTCTAAGCTTCGGGTGGGGTATTCCCTTTTGTTTTTAATATATCATGCATCCATTTAGGTTGCATAAAATTTTAGTATAACTTGCATTCATTTTTTTTAATAATATTCCAAAAAAAAAAAGATTGTATTTTCTTCTTTTCCACTTTTTATTCATGCATAACATATAGTTTAGGGCATTAACATTCATGCATTTTTGTTATCTCTTTACTCTCATCTCCAAACATCTTTACTTGAAATACACAACACACTTTAAATACAATTCTTTTGGAAACTCACATAACAAATTAGAATCTCTCTTAGGGACTTTCAGTTATTGCTTCTTCTCTTATATATACATGAGGAGAGAGTGCAAGTAGTTGTGCATATGAATCGACCCATGTCAAATGTGGTAAAATTAGGGGGACAACTTAGCCCCGTGCCGACCAGTCCCTCACCTAAATTTTCCTTGCAAGCCACAATCATGCCCCAAAGAAAGGAATAAAAACTAGATTTTGCTATTTTGAGATCTTTAGTGTCTAACTGCTACAATTCACATCATATCTCATTACTTTATGATTTAGACACATTTTTCCCACTTGATCTCGAATTAGCGTTAGTTTAGTTATGCTTGTTTTGACCACTTGTTTGGGTTACTCTTAGATTCTGCTTTTAGTTGTATAAAGTTATGTTTTATATTTTTATTTTTAGGCTATTCTTGTAAAACTCCTGTGGTAAACCAAAAAAGTGAGCCTAAAAAAATAGATAAATAAATAAATAAAAGAGAGAGAGAGAGAGAGAGAGAGAGAGAGAGAGAGAGATAGAGAAAACTACCCTCTTTTTCTAGTTTTGTTTTGTGAGTCAAAACTAAATTGTCTTATAACTAACTAAAAAAAATTAAAAACACATTTTTTCAATTTACCCAAGAATTTCAATAAAGTCTAGTGTGTAGTTTGTGTGCGTGAAATATAGTAGTTATTCAAGTTGTTTGGAGAAGTCATTTCGTGAAATTTGAACCTTATGTTTGTTGGCTCTAGTCTTTAGAATATATATATATATATATATATATATATATATATATATATATATATATATATATATATATATATATATATATATATATAAGAAGAGAAAGTCGGATGTTATAGCAATCATAAAATGTGAATGTAATTACATACTGTTTTAGTGCTTTCCTCTTTGTGTCTTAAGTTATTGTATTTGTAACATATCTTTAGGATTTTGTTGTCTGAAAAGAGAGATAGAGAGAGAGAGAGAGAGAGAGAGAGAGAAGGTCGGGCCACGGAGTTGTGTCCATTTGTTTGCTTTTGTAAATGTTTAGTTTCTCGGATTCTAGCTCATGTAATTAGTTTCTAGTTCATGTTTTTCTAGTTAGATATCATTTTTGTTGGCAACTACCAAGCTGGCCTTTACTCATCACGTGCTCGACTCTTCTCTCTACATGGATCATATTTTGGTGGAAGCACTTACTCTTTTAGATGATTGTAGTTAGCCAACTTTTGTACATAGCTCGCTTCTTGCCATTTTTTGCCCGAGTTATCTTTTTCTAGGATTTATTTGTTGATGTGGGGTTAAAGTTGTGAGGAGTGAGGATGTAACATCCAAAATACGACCCAAATTTTTTTTTAATAATAATAAAAATCATATACTAAACGTCATATCATAAATCCATACGAAAAATATCTCAAATCATAATAAAATGTCGTGAAGCAACTGTCAAATCAAACTGTAAATCAAAACAAACTCCCAGGATAACGACTGAAGCTATGGTGTGTGTGATGCCATCATCTCTAGATCTTCCCTTTACTTGCGGAAGTACCTGAAACCAAAGCTGAAACTGTAAGCATGAAGCTTAGTGAGCTCCCCCAAACTACCACATACCATACAATACATATAAATCACATATTCGGCCTTGTCCACTGCATCGGACCGATGTCTGGAAACTGCATCGGACCAATGTCCGGAACTGACTGGGTCCTTGTTCCCTGCATCAGATCGGTGTTCAGAACTAGTTGCATCGGACCGAAGTCCAGAACTGACTGCATCAGACCAAAGTCCAGAGCCGACTGATCATAGCACAGCATAAACACATATCAACTAGCGTAACACATATCATCTAGCATAAACACATAAATTGCATACTGCATTAGGTCATAGCCCGGAACACATAAAACAAAAATCCTATCTGAGCCACGAAGGCATCAAACATACTCACTACTGCATCGGATCGAATTCCAGAAACTACTGCTAGCTAAACGGGCCGACATTGTGGCCTTAGACCCGTTCCTACTCGAAGGAAACTCATCTCGTAATCTGGCTACTTAATGAATATCTCAGGAAACTGTCTACTGCTGCTCCGGTATCTCTTCGGCTAAAATTTCCATAAGTGCACTCAATCAATCACTTATAACTACACTGAGGGTAAAATGACTATTTTACCCCTGGTCAAAGTCAATCTATATGTCAAAGTCAACATATAGTTGACCCGACTCGTCGAGTTGGGTTTCCAACTCGTCGAGTCCTTACTCTCACTTTCTTGCTTCTACTCGCTACTACTCGTTGATTTTGGCATAGACTCGATGAGTTCCCCTTCGATACCGAACACTCAGTCAATCTGCATCCGACTTGCCGAGTCGTATGAACAACTCATCGAGTCCTTCTTCAACACATGACACTCTAGTTGTGACTCGCCGAGTTGTATGAACAACTCGTCGAGTCTGTTCTTGAGGTATGAAGATTGCCTTGGACTCGCCGAGTCATGGCATTGACTCGTCGAGTCCCTTCATGAATGAGTCCGATCTCCGACTCATTGAGTCCACCCATAACTCACTGATTCCACTCGGCATGACACATAAAAGGGGAAGAAATCGGGGACTCGTGACCCGACTCGCCGAGTCTGAAGAACAACCCGCCAATTTGGTTGCATGCAACACTACTCCAATGATTCTGCTCAAATCTAATGCATACAACTTATAGATCTAGGTTCATTAAGCTTAGTTACCACGTGAAGTTTCCAACTTTACGTGTACATATGCATGAAAATGGATTTAAAGGCTAAAAAGACACTTAAAGGAATAGATCTAGGGCTTTCAAGCAAAAAGGCTCCATAAAGGTGTTAGATCCACGACTTTGGGACTGAAACATGGCTAGACCCGAAGTCCAATCACCCCAATGTGATTTCTCTACCATAAATAAGCTAAGGAATGGATAAAATGGTCTAAATATGATTCAACAAAGGAGAATCAATCATAGCAACAAAGGGAATCCAGTTCTTACCTCAATAACTCTGCAATAGATGCAAGATCTTGGACCTTCTTCTATTCCCTTGGATCTAGCTACCTTCTTCTGTTCCAAAACTTCAAGATTCACACAATAATGCTCAAAATGCTCAAGGAAAAGTTAGGGTTTGCTAAATGATGCTCTGAGGGTGAAGGGGATGAGGTTGGGGCTCATAACATGGCTTAAATACGGTGCAAAACCCCGGGATTTAGGGTTTCATTCAGACTGATGGACTTGCCGAGTCCAAGATATGGACTCGCCGAGTCGCCAACTTAAACGTGCTCGAAATCCCGTCTCTAGTCCACGAGTCGGGCTACTGACTCGTCGAGTCCCTCTTGAAACTTAAATAAATAATAATATAATATAACATACCAGAATCGGGTCGTTACAACTCTCCCCCACTTGTCTCAAACTTCGTCCTTGAAGTCTACTGCTACTGCATCTTTGAACAACTCTGGGTAGTGTTCACTCATCTCCTCCTCTACCTCCCATGTCCACTCAGATCCCTTCTGGTGCTGCCACTGCACCTTTACTAACTGAACTACCTTATTCCTTAAGCTCTTCGTCTTTCGATCCAATATCACAATCGGTCTCTCAATATAATTCAGGCTGCCATCAACCTGAATGTCCTCTAAGGGTACGACTGCTGACTCGTCCACCAAACACTTCTGCAACTGGGAAACATTGAAAGTGTTGTGGATTTGGCTAAGCTCTGCAGGAAGATCCAACCGATAAACCACCTGACCCACCCGGGCCAAAACCCTAAAAGGACCGATGAACTTGGGGCCTAGCTTGCCCCTCTTCTGAAACCTGATGACACCTTTCTAGGGTGATACCTTCAGAAGGACCATGTCGCCCACCTAAAACTCCAAGTCTAAATGCCTCCTATCGGCGTAACTCATTTGTTGACTTTGTGCAGTCTGCAGTCTACTATGAACCTACTGGATCAACGTTGTCGTCTTGAGCACCACCACGGTGCTCCCAATTACGCGTTGACCGAACTCGCCCCAACAAATCGGGGTCCTGCACATTCTCCCATAAAGCATCTTAAATGGAGGGAGGTCAATACTCGCATGATAATTGTTGTTATACAAAAATTCCGCTAATGGAAGATACGTATCCGAACTGCCACCGAAATCTAGGATGTATGCCCAGAGCATGTCCTCAAGAGTCTGAATCGTCATCTCGCTCTACCCATCCGTATGAGGGTGGAAAGTGGTGCTGAAATGGAGACGAGTACCCATCTCGTCGAGAAACCGCTTCCAGAATCTGGAAGTAAAACGGACATCTCTGTCTGACACCACTGATACAGGCACTCCATGTCGTGCCACAACCTCTCGAACCTATATATCGGCTAGCTTCTCGGCCGTTATGCTCTCCTGGATTGGTATAAAATGAGCACTATTCGTAAACCGATCCACTATAACTCAAATCGAATCCACTCCACGTGTGGTCCTTGGAAGCTTAGTGATAAAATCCATAGTGATATCCTCCCATTTCCACACTGGAATGCCAATGGCTGCATCTTTCTGCGAGGCCTCTGGTGCTCCACCTTAACCTTCCTACTGGTCAGGCATCTTTCCACATACCAGGCGAAATCCCGTTTCATGCAGGGCCACAAATAGTCGGGTCGAAGATCCCTATACATCTTCGTTGCCCCTGGATGGATGGAAAATTGAGACTTATGGGCTTCGTCCATCAACATCTACCATACTCTGCCCCAGTATGGTACCCATACTCTCCCATGAAGGGTCAACAATCCTCGGTTGTCGTAATCAAAAGAAGCTACTCGGTCTACAATTGATGTGTGTAAATTCAACTAGTTTTATCCCTACTTTTTATTAATAATTTGAGCACACAAAGGCAGTGAACCTGTCTTTAAGTGGTATAGATTGATAAGTAAGGTATCGAACTCAGGGAACGGAAATTAAACTAATAGCTAATTTTAACTAAAACAAATAATAAAAGTAAATGGTTTTTCTCTAGTTTTGCAAGACTAGAAACTTAAACAAACTAAATTTAACTAATTAACTAAAGCAACAACTGTTCACCAAATTTGATAAAGATGTTTCTATTTAGGTTCAACCAATTCACTCCTATGGTTATTTAAGTTAAGATAGATTAATTGCTATTGGTTACCAATGATAATAGTTAGGTTCATGTTCATTACTCCTAACCCTTAGACAATTAACTAATTTAAGCGTTGATCAAGTGTTTAAACTAATTAATTCCCTAGATTAATTATTTGGGTTAAATAAGATTTGTAATGGTCAATTAAGTTATTAATTCAATTAACCTCTTGTTGATGGTTTCTCAACAAGCTCACACATTAATCTTCCTATTTTCTTATTAATCTTAGTTTCATAATCATTACTTCCAAGCATACGTTTTAGCATTCACATAGACATATGAGGTTAACAATTAAGTGATGTTCATGCAACCTAATTGCCTTCCAATTAACAGAAAATAGTAGTGATTAACACATAAGGTTCTTTAACAAACTTAATTTAACAAATCACCA
This sequence comes from Lactuca saligna, assembly GCF_052625555.1. Classification (NCBI taxonomy): domain Eukaryota; kingdom Viridiplantae; phylum Streptophyta; class Magnoliopsida; order Asterales; family Asteraceae; genus Lactuca; species Lactuca saligna. The sequence goes on from NC_136424.1 coordinate 149,504,174, forward strand.
ATAGACAATTAACCAGAATTCAATAATTAAACCATAGGAGTTCTTTGGTATTCCCCAAACAGAAACAAAAACGAGTTTAGCTCATAGTTGCAGTAGAAACAAGTAAAGAAACAAAGTTTATGGAAGCAAACATGTTTAATTCCTAAGTCTAAGTGATAGAATTAACCTAATTGCTTGAATTCTTCCAACTCTTGAAGCTTAGGGTTCTTCAACGCCTTCTGAACCTTTTAGTCGCAGCTAATCCTCCAGAATTCGCTAGGGGTTCCGTTCCATGTGATAAGGATTCGTCTTATAAAGATATCTCAAAACAGAGGGTACTCGGCGAGTAGCAGAATCAACTCGCCGAGTAGGTCAATACTTATCCGTCTTCAAATTAGCAGTCGTACATATCTTCTAGCATCTCATCATGTACTTGCCGAGTAAGGCCGATGTACTCGCCGAGTAAGTCATTCTTGGCACCCTTTAATCTTCTCTTGCTTTCCTTTTCTCCTTTTTGCCTCCAAGCATATCTTTTGGGCTGAAAACACAATTCAAAGCATTTTAAGTACCTTTTGTCCAAATTATTCTCATAACTAACCAAAAATAACTAAGAATATATGTTAAATGATTAACTAATTATGCACATATCAAAATACCCCACACTTGACTTTTGCTTGCCCCCAAGCAAAACTATATTTTAAACACATTAAAATCACATTAATAACTCCAATCCTTCCCAGACATTATGCCAAGACCGCAACGCATGCATTTGTGTCTAATTCCTAAAAACCCCCCATACTCCAAATACTCACAATCCTCATAAACATTCGCCCACTCACCCCAAACTATGCTCATTTTATGCAACCCTCCGAATCCATCCTCAGAAAACCTCTTTACCCTCAAGGTATTTTTAATTGAGCAACCCAAGCATACATAATCTAGATAATTACAATTTATGATACCACATTGGAGCTCTTTGGAATTCTTCACTTGCTTGATAATTTGATCTTGGATAACTTTGAATTCACCACCTTTGTTGTTTGATTTCTTTGGTATCTTCAACTTTTTGAATTTCTTTGAGTTTTTGATCTTCATATTTGACATTTGACTTTGATGCTCCAAAAATTCTTCAAACTTTTTCTTGTAATTCTCTCTTTTTTTTTTACATGTACCTCACTTTTTTCACTCAAATCCCTACATGCTTAAGCAGGGGCGCTCAATCTCAACCTTTATTGGCTAATGATAAAAATCTTCCTGGATACATTTCAGGTTTAGGCTGCTAAACATATTGCATCCCTCAGGCTGAGCAAGGTCGTGTTTTTGTCTCATGATTTCACTGAAATAAGGAAGCCACAAATGCACTAGAACGTATATAGGCTCAACTAAACATTTGGGTTGTCATGCAATTATTAACACAACTTTAATATGGAATCCTAATTTTTACCAAAATTTTCTAATTTAAGACCTAAGCATTTTAAATATTCAACAAGTTAAACATTATTCTAAATTAAGATTCTAAGTGTTCTAAGATGTGACTAACCCCCTACCCCACACTTATTTTATGCAATGCCCTCATTGCATATTATAACAACAAAAAAAATGCAAATAGAGAGAAAGTTGGAACAAACTCCCCTGGGGTAGCAGTCGCTAGGTTGACACTCTCGTCTTCAACTCCATCTTCTAGTGACTTTAACCATGGGAACAGCTCATCCATGGCATGGGCGTCATATGTCTCGTGTGGTTGATAGCTCGAAAACTCCAAGGAAAATTGGTTGTTGCACAAGTCTCAGTAGTAGTGCATAAAGAATGTATGAATGGCGCATGAACGAATCAAAAAAAAATCCTTTTGCAGCAGGCTACTCGGCGAGTATGCGAGTAAACTCGGCGAGTAGGAGGTATCGGACAAGCAGATCGCACAGAAGCAGATGTACTCGCCGAGTAATATTAGTGCACTCGGCGAGTAGAGCATATAATTCCAGAAATTGTCTAAATGCTGGCTCTCTTTACTCTAGTGTTGTCATGCAAATATAAATGCACTCTCCAAGAACTCTCTAAACAGCAACACTTTAATAAACTCTCGATTAGTACGGACTCGATCCTAGGAACAAAACTCCATAAGCATTCCTAAAGGCTCTCATTCCTCGCTTGACCATTCCTAAATAGCATGCATCCTAGCTTCAATACCTGAAAAGAAAACTAACAGTAACACTAAAATTGAAACCACTTCTCCAAGTTGACAAGTTCATAATTGTCTTTAAAACAAACATCACAAACAATCAAAACAAATAAATTCTTCATTCCTCCTCGTCCATCCCGGCTCCTCCAGCTCCACTTCCACCTTCTCCACCCCTCCGTTGCATCCGTTCGTCCGAATTCATAATGTACGGATAACCGGGTCCCGGCCGCGGGGTAATATGCATTTGATGGAAAAGATAATCGAAGGATTGATTGGTGTAATTAACCCCTCGGCCAATGTCATCCAAGTAATGTCTATACTCCACTTGGTTCCAACTCTCGTTATCCTCCACCGGGATAACCGGTGGGTCTTCACGTACCCGCTCGCTCTTTTGCCTAACTCGCCTTCCCGGCTCCTCGGGAACCGCCGGTTCATCCTCATTTGGAATAGTAAAGGAATCACCAAATTTCTCCACTATCCGAGCCCTCCTATAAAGTGCAGTGTTAAACGGAGGAGGGTGGATGATCGTCAACGCTTGAGCTTGCGGCAAATCCAGGATCCCAAACGACTTCGCAAGCCGAGTAATGAACATTCCCCCATTTATCTTCGAGTTTATCTTCTCCTTAACCGCCCCCTCCGCAAGAAATTTGGCCATGCAATACGGAAGGTTGCAGAAGACGTCGGGGTTGATGATACTCCACAAGTAAAAAATATCAAGGGTGGGAACTTTGTCCCCATCCTTTCGCATGTTTATTGTGCTTGCAATGAACCGGTGAAGGAGTCGGTGGATCGGAGAGCGGATATGACCTTCTTGAGCAGTAGAAGGTATGTAAACCCGGTTGGCAATTGTACTCCACCATGTCGATGCCTCCACTTCCTCGGGAAGTACTTTGTAGGTATGCTCCAAGAAAGCTTCAAAGTAATCCGTCATCACTATATCTTGATCGTAAATACCCAACCGCCAGGAGAACTCAACCATACTGCATGGACGCAGCTCCCCACCCAAAGAAAACGAGATCGTGTTTGGATTGTAAAACTCACTACCACCTCGGAATGAGATGGTAGCGAAGAACTCCCAGCACAACTCTGCGTATACTGGCTCTTGAATCTTGAACAATTGCAGCCAACCATCACAAGTGATGTTGGCATAACCCAAATTACAATCTTTCACTAAATATGGGGTGAGTTCCTCCTCCAAGCCGACATTTCCCAACCATCCCCAATCCACTGCATTCGGTAGATGGATCTCCTTCTGTCGAAGTGCTTCCAACCTGTTTAGCGCTCGAGTTCTGGAAGATTCTGAGGTATTTTGTTGAAAGGATAACCATGGCATATCACCATGGCTTCCCCCGCGTGATGATTGACCTCTTCTTGCCATTCTAACTGCATAAGCATAACAAAAACACAACAACAAACAACACCCCATAATTAAAACAGAAAAATTTTTCATCTTTGTGGGACCTACTCGCCGAGTACGCGAGCATACTCGCCGAGTAGTATGAACACTCGGACAGATTCGAAATCGAAACTGTGTAGTCTGCGAATTAGTCCAATTTATCCATAGGGGTTGTCATAATTGTGTATCTAAGCACATATGTTGAAGAAATTACACCAAATATCCTCTAATTCATGAGTAAATCAAAGCCCTAGAAATTGTGAAAAACTCCCCAAATCCGAAAATCTACCAAATATGGGGAAATAGGTGGCAAAGATTGGACCTTTCATGAAATTAAAGAGTAAAAATGTTACCTTGGTGCTTGAATTAAGAGAAATTGGAAGAAAATTGACTAGATCTTGAAGAACTTCTTAGGAGGCGGCTGAGAGAGAATGCTCGGCGAGTATGGGGGTGAAGTGTTGAACAAAAGCAATTTTTACAGATTTAATTTTACTGAGTTTAAATCGTCTACTCGCCGAGTATAATGGATATACTCGCCGAGTATGGACGCGTGTTATGAAGTTTTGGCTGTATACGAACATCTACTCGCCGAGTATAGCCGATATACTCGCCGAGTATATGTCTCAGATTGAAAAATTTTAAGTTTTTTTGCCAATTTTACTATGTGAATTCCTTTATTTTAGCCTTTCCACCCCACACTTTCAGTAGAGCTTGTCCGCAAGCACTTAGAGAAGTAGAATGAATGAAGAGAAATGAAAAATACGAAAAAAAATAAAGAAAGGGAAGGAAGATGCAAACGTGAAGCTCGGGTTGCCTCCCGAGAAGCGCTTCTTTTGATGGAGTCATTAGCTGGACTCCGCCCCTTCTATGTTTTTGCGATTCCGCACAGCAGGAGCTCCTCCATTCCTTCATTGCGGGGGACTCCTTCTTCATATTTCTTCACTCGATGGCCATTGACTTTAAATGGCGTGCCATCTCTCGAGATCAATTCAATAGCCCCATGAGGAAACACCGTCTTGACCACAAATGGACCATCCCACCTTGATTTAAGTTTTCCCGAGAAGAGTTTTAGGCGGGAATTGAAGAGTAGTACTTTTTGGCCTTCATGGATGTCTTTGCTTTTGATTCTTAGGTCATGCCATCTCTTGGTCTTTTCTTTATAAAGCCACGAGCTAGAATAGGCTTCATTTCGTAGTTCTTAAAGGGCATTCATTTGCATTAAGCGGTTTGTCTTCATTTCTTCCATGTCAAAGTTACATCTTTTTAGCGCCCAATATGCCTTGTGCTCGATTTCAACCGGTAAATGGCATTGCTTTCCATAAACCAACCTATATGGTGTAGTACCAATAGGTGTTTTGAAAGCGGTACGAAACGCCCATAGCGCGTCATCCAATTTATCCGACCATTCCTTGTGATTGCTTCCCACCGACTTCTCCAAGATACGCTTCAAAGCTCGATTGGTAACTTCCGTTTGCCCACTCGTTTGCGGGTGGTATGATGTGGAGAACTTATGGGTCACCCCATATTTCTTGAGCACCTTGTCCAATTGATCATTGGCAAAGTGTGTACCACGGTCACTAATTAGGGCCTTTGGAACACCAAACCGGGAGAATAGTCTTTTCAAGAACCGTACCACTACCCGTCCGTCATTTGTAGGTAAAGCCTGCGCCTCCGCCCATTTTGACACATAATCCACCGCCACGAGGATATACTTGTTTCCTTTGGATGTGGGGAATGGCCCCATGAAGTCTATGCCCCACACGTCGAACACCTCGCACACTTGAATGCTATGTTGTGGCATTTCATTACGGGAGGAAATGTTTCCCACCCTTTGGCAAGCATCACATTCTTTGACATATTGGGCTGCATCTTTGAAGATTGTAGGCCAATAAAACCCAATGTCAAAGATCTTCTTCGCGGTATAGTGTGCTCCATGATGTCCTCCCGTGGGTCCGCTATGGCATTGCTCTAGTATTTTTCAACTCTCCTTTCCGAACACACATCTTCTTATAATCCCGTCCGCGCAGCTTCGGAAGAGGTATGGATCGTCCCAAAAGTAATATTTGATCTCCGAAAAGAATTTCTTCTTTTGCTGACTACTATAATCCTTCGGGACGTAATTGGTAGCTAAATAGTTAGCTATATCCGCAAACCATGGTTCCTCTCCCACGGACACCATGATGTATTCATCCGGGAAGTCGTCTCCATCCTTATCTTCTTGCAATGCCGGGTTCTCGAGCCTAGATAAATGATCGGCCGCTATGTTCTCCATTCCTTTCTTATCGCGTATCTCTATATCGAATTCTTGAAGAAGCAGCACCCATCGTATTAGTCTTGGCTTGGCATCCTGTTTGGAAAACAAATACTTGATAGCCGAGTGGTCAGTAAAAACAGTGGTTTTAGATAAAACCAAATAAGGGCGAAATTTATCGAAAGCGTAAACTACGGCTAACAGTTCTTTTTCAGTAGTGGTATAATTCTCTTGGGCAGGATTCAAGGTCTTGCTGGCATAATAAATGGGTTGAAAATGCTTGTCAACCCTTTGTCCAAGGACCGCTCCTAGTGCATAGTCACTCGCATCACACATGATCTCGAAGGGTAAGTTCCAATTTGGTGCTATAATGATTGGGGCATTAGTTAATTTTTCTTTTAAAAAGTCAAATCCCTCTAAACACTCTTTAGTGAAATTAAAGGGTGCATCTTTTAATAATAATTGTGTTAGAGGTTTCGTAATTTTAGAAAAATCTTTAATAAAACGCCGGTAAAAACCTGCATGTCCCAAAAAGCTTCTAATGCCCTTCACATTAGTTGGCGGGGGTAATTTAGCGATGGTGTCTATCTTTGCCCGATCCACCTCAATTCCCTTTTTAGAGACTTTATGTCCCAATACTATACCCTCCTTGACCATGAAATGACACTTTTCCCAATTTAGGACCAAGTCGGTTTTCTCACATCTAGCGAGCATCGAGTCAAGATTTGTGAGACAGTCATTAAAGGAAGATCCAAATACAGAGAAGTCATCCATAAAGACCTCCATGAATTTCTCCACCATATCATGGAATATGGCGGTCATGCACCTTTGAAATGTCGCAGGTGCATTGCATAGGCCAAATGGCATGCGTCTATAGGCGAAGGTCCCACTGGGGCATGTAAAGGTGGTCTTTTCTTGGTCCATTGGGTCTATGGGTATTTGGAAATACCCGGAAAACCCGTCTAAGAAGCAATAATAGCTATGGCCCGAAAGTCTCTCTAACATTTGGTCTATGAAAGGAAGGGGAAAATGGTCTTTGCGAGTGGCATCGTTTAGCTTGCGATAATCGATACACACTCGCCAACCGGTTACCGTTCGCGTTGGAATTAACTCGTCTTCTCGTTGGTAATGACCGTCATTCCTCCTTTCTTGGGCACCACCTGGACCGGACTCACCCATGGGCTATCGGAGATGGAGTAGATGATTCCTGCATCCAAAAGCTTTACCACCTCCTTCTTGACGACTTCTTGCATGTTCGGGTTTAATCTTCTCTGATGTTGCACCACCGGCCTGGCTCCTTCTTCTAAGTTTATTTTGTGAGAGCAGTAGGATGGACTTATTCCCTTTATGTCGGAGATGCTCCATGCGATGGCTTTTTTCCTTTTCTTCAGTACCCGTACAAGCTCCTCCTTTTCTGTCTTGGAGAGATCTGAGGCTATAATTACTGGCTTCTGATTTCCTTCTTCCAGAAAGGCGTATTCTAGATGGTTAGGCAGTGTTTTGAGCTCCAATTTAGTGTGCATAGTGGTGGACTCGCCGAGTGCAGGTATGGTACTCGGCGAGTTCATGGTGGCATTCGCGACTGCTGACTTTTCTTCAGGTGTACTCGGCGAGTAGATCGGGTCTACTCGGCGAGTAGGGCTTTCAGCTTGGTTTTTGAGTTCTTCATATTCTGCTTCCTCCAACAGTCTTTCAATCTCTAATAAGTCTTTTTCTGGATCAAACACTTCTTCCAAAGCTGCAAACTTGCTGGAATCTTCAGGTATGTCTTCCTCCAATAACTCGTCAAGCATGTCGATTGAGAACGCCATGTCGTCACTACTCCTTGAGTACTTCATGGCTTGGTCTACCCCGAATGTTACTGAGTCATCCCCAACTCGCAATGTGAGCTTTGAGTCTCTCATGTCTACGATGGCGCTAGCGGTGTTGAGGAAGGGTCTTCCAAGGATGATTGGTACTTGCGGATCCGCCTCCATGTCAAGAATGATGAAGTCAGCCGGGAAGACAAACTTGTCTACTTTCACTAATAGATCTTCACATATGCCTCTTGGGAAAGTAACCGTCTTGTTTGCTAAATGAATTGCCATCCGAATTGGCCTTGGCTCTGGGAGGTCCAGCTTTTTGAAGAACGAGTATGGCATAAGGTTTACACTCGCTCCCGAATCAGCTAAAGCATGAATTGCTGCCAAGTTGCCAAATTGGCAAGGTAGAGTTAAGCTCCCCGGATCACCCTTCTTCTTTGGTAGTTTGTTTAGCATGGCGGCGGAGCAATTCTCATTCAATACTACTTTCTGCACCTCTTCCATCTTTCTTCTATTAGTGAGGAGTTCCTTAAGGAACTTTGCGTACTTGGGCATTTGCATGACGGCTTCGATGAAAGGAATGTTTATTTGAAGAGTTTTAATATGATCAAGGAATTTCTGATAATCCTCTTCCTGCTTCTCCTTCTTGGCTCGGGCTGGGTACGGAATTGGAGGCTGGTAAGGTTTGACGGGTGGCTGATCATTCGGTTTTTCAGATGTACTCACCGAGTACATCGGTCGTACTCGGCGAGTAGATCTCTCAGATTGTGAATGTTGGTTCTCAGCTTGTGCTTCCGTTTCTTCCTTCTGTGAGTCCTTATTCGCTTCAGTACGAATGGGGGCCAGGCGAGTAATAACCTTCCCACTTCTTGTGGTAATAATGTTCACTTGCGCGCCTCGTGGGTTGTTCTCGGTTTTGCTAGGAAGCTCACCCGGTGACCTTTGGTTTAGTTGTTGAGCGAGTTGCGCAAGCTGAGTTTCTATATTATGGATGGATGCTTGCTGATTCCTGAGCATTGTTCTTGTTTCTTGGATAGCAGCATCGTGGTCACTGTGTCTTTTCTCGGAAGCAGCCACAAATTTAGTTAGCATCTCTTCCAAGCTTGGCTTCTTCTCTTGCACCGGCTCCTCTTTTTGGTAGAATCCTCTCCCTTTTTGCCTATACTTCTCCTCCTTGGCCTTCTTGTACTCTTCATAAGGCAGCCACTCCTTCTTCTGTTTTCGCCAGTCTTCATCATATCGGTCACCGCTCGAATAGCATGCTTGTGCATTTTTGTTGCCGTGCTCATCCAAATCACAATCTCTAGTGAGGTGAGGTCCATTGCAATTCTCGCAACCCACCCGTATGGCATGGATCGTTTGATCCATTTTATCCATTCTTCTATCCATGGATTTTAACATGGCCATGACCGCGGATAAATCTTCAGTAGCAGCATATGCGGCTCCCCTCGTGACATCATTCCTTGGGTTGTGATATTCTCTAGAGTGTTTAGAGAATTCTTCAATTAATTCTTTGATCACCGGGGGTGGCTTCTTGGTAAGTGGGCCTTGTGAGTCTAGCAGCTGCCGGGTCGTAACATTGACTCCATCATAAAAGATGGACACTTCTTGTTGGCTATTTAGATCATGGTGTGGGCAATTTCGTAGCAGACTTTTGTACCTCTCCCATGCTTCATATAACGACTCTCCAGCTTGTTGTTCAAAATTTGCAATGGCCTTCTTGAGCTTGGCTATCTTTGATGGTGGGCAAAAGTGATCTATAAATTCTTCCTTCATTCTGGCCCAAGTAGTGACTGACCCGGGAGGAAGTGATTTGAGCCAGTCTTTAGCAGCACCCTTGAAGGTTACCGGAAGCATCCGAAGCAGCTGAGTTTCGCGGGTGACATTTGGAATGTTGAAGTAATCAGCAACATCATTTACTTCATCCAAATGTTTGTAGGCATCTTCATGATCTTTCCCGTAGAACGGTATCTCCTTGAGTGAAGCTAGGATATGACCTTTTAGCTCAAAGGTGGCAGTGGCGGGAATTGCGGGTTGCACAAGTCCCGGGCCATGGTCGTCGCGCATCCTCTTCTTCCATTCTCCCATGGGAATTTCATCAATGTTAGCCATAGTGAATGCTAACTCTTCCTCCGCTTCGGTGTCTTGCTCGTAAGTTGCCTCGTCTTCTTCCTCGGTTTCGTATCTAATCTCTTCTTGAATTGGCTCTTCAAGTATTAAGGAAGCGCTTGAAGCTCCTGATTTGCTGCTCTTCTTTTTCCCGAAAACAGTCTTCAAGTTGGACAATGGTGATTTCTTTGGTGTGCTTGAACTCTCCACGTCCTTCCCTTTGTTTCTTTTCAATTCGGATTCGGGGTCTTCAAACGGGGGTACCAGTGGTGTGTTTGCTCCTCTGGTCATGAAAGTCCTGAAATTAATCAAATAAAAGCGTAAAAAGAACAAAAAAGATTGCAAACAACTAAAAGAAAAAAATCCTAAATAATCTGATACTCGCCGAGTAGGCGCGAGTGCACTCGGCGAGTAGCAGCGATTTTTCAAAAAAAATTCTAAGTTTTAAACCTAACTAAAACAGATACTAAAACCTAATTACTATTTACTAAACTGCAATAAATGAACTTTATGCAAGTAAACTCACACAAAGGATCGAAAAAATTAGGAATTAGCTTAATTATTTAGAACCGTTCCCCGGCAACGGCGCCAAAAACTTGATGTGTGTAAATTCAACTAGTTTTATCCCTACTTTTTATTAATAATTTGAGCACACAAAGGCAGTGAACCTGTCTTTAAGTGGTATAGATTGATAAGTAAGGTATCGAACTCAGGGAACGGAAATTAAACTAATAGCTAATTTTAACAAAAACAAATAATAAAAGTAAATGGTTTTTCTCTAGTTTTGCAAGACTAGAAACTTAAACAAACTAAATTTAACTAATTAACTAAAGCAACAACTATTCACCAAATTTGATAAAGATGTTTCTATTTAGGTTCAACCAATTCACTCCTATGGTTATTTAAGTTAAGATAGATTAATTGCTATTGGTTACCAATGATAATAGTTAGGTTCATGTTCATTACTCCTAACCCTTAGACAATTAACTAATTTAAGCGTTGATCAAGTGTTTAAACTAATTAATTCCCTAGATTAATTATTTGGGTTAAATAATATTTGTAATGGTCAATTAAGTTATTAATTCAATTAACCTCTTGTTGATGGTTTCTCAACAAGCTCACACATTAATCTTCCTATTTTCTTATTAATCTTAGTTTCATAATCATTACTTCCAAGCATACGTTTTAGCATTCACATAGACATATGAGGTTAACAATTAAGTGATGTTCATGCAACCTAATTGCCTTCCAATTAACAGAAAATAGTAGTGATTAACACATAAAGTTCTTTAATAAACTTAATTTAACAAATCACCAATAGACAATTAACCAGAATTCAATAATTAAACCATAGGAGTTCTTTGGTATTCCCCAAACAGAAACAAAAACGAGTTTAGCTCATAGTTGCAGTAGAAACAAGTAAAGAAACAAAGTTTATGGAAGCAAACATGTTTAATTCCTAAGTCTAAGTGATAGAATTAACCTAATTGCTTGAATTCTTCCAACTCTTGAAGCTTAGGGTTCTTCAACGCCTTCTGAACCTTTTAGTCGCAGCTAATCCTCCAGAATTCGCCAGGGGTTCCGTTCCATGTGATAAGGATTCGTCTGATAAAGATATCTCAAAACAGAGGGTACTCGGCGAGTAGCAGAATCAACTCGCCGAGTAGGTCAATACTTATCCGTCTTCAAATTAGCAGTCGTACATATCTTCTAGCATCTCATCGTGTACTCGCCGAGTAAGGCCGATGTACTCGCCGAGTAAGTCATTCTTGGCACCCTTTAATCTTCTCTTGCTTTCCTTTTCTCCTTTTTGCCTCCAAGCATATCTTTTGGGCTGAAAACACAATTCAAAGCATTTTAAGTACCTTTTGTCCAAATTATTCTCATAACTAACCAAAAATAACTAAGAATATATGTTAAATGATTAACTAATTATGCACATATCAACAATCCTCTCACACTTCTGCCTCTCCTCCTTGAGGCCCTCACCCTGCGCCTCTTTGATTTGCTCCAACAATGGAGTAATCACTATCATCCTCAAACAAATATCTCTGATCGGTGTCGCTACTACCTTGCAGCTCAAGGTGTCGGCCACTACGTTGGCCTTCCCTGGGTGATAAAGGATCTCACAGTCGTAATCCTTCAACACATCTAACCATCGCCTATGCCTCATGTTCAGATTCGACTGATCCAATAGGTAACTCAAGATCTTGTGATCCGTGTAAATGGTACATCGGACCCCATAGGGGTAATGTCTCCAAATCTTGAGGGCAAACACCACCGCCCCCAGCTTTAAATCATGCGTAGGATAGTTAGGCTCGTGAGGCTGCAACTGTCTCGAGGCGTAAGCTATCACACGGCCTCGCTGCATCAGCACTGCTCCCATACCTATCATCGAGGTGTCATCATAAACTACAAAATCTTCTATGCCCTCTGGCAGGGTAAGAATTGGTGCCTCACACAATATCTGCCTGAGGGTCTCAAATGCTGCCTGCTGCTCAGGCCCCCAACGAAACGCCACCGACTTCTTGGTCATTCGGGTGAGCGGTACTGCTATCTTGGAGAAATCTTGGATGAATCTCCTGTAATACCCTGCCAAACCTAGGAAACTCTGAATCTCAGTTGGAGACTTCAAGACCTCCCACTACATCACAGCCTCTATCTTGGCTGGATCTACCAAAATACCCTTCTGGTTGACAAGGTGTCCAAGGAATTGCACCTCACGCAATCAGAACTCGCACTTGGAGAATTTTGCAAAAAGTTTCTCCCTCCTCAAAATCTCTAGCACCTCCCTCAGGTGCTCCTCGTGCTGCTCCTGAGTCTTGGAATACACCAAGATATCATCTATGAATACTATCACAGACCGATCCAGCATCGTCCTACACACACGGTTCATGAGATCCATGAATGCGGCTGGGGCGTTGGTGAGCCCAAATGGCATCACCACGAACTCATAATGTCCATACCCGGTCGTGAAAGCAGTCTTTTGCACATCCTCGCATCTGACTCGCATCTGATGATACCCGGAGAGTAAATCAATCTTGGAAAACCAAGACGCTCCCTGCAGCTGATCAAACCAATCATCTATCCTCGGAAGTAGGTAACGGTTCTTCACCATTACCTTATTCAGCTCCCGGTAATCTATAAACATACGGTGCGACCCGTCCTTTTTCTTCACAAAAAAAATTGGTGCACCCCAGGGCGAACTGCTCGGCCTGATAAAACCCTTGTCTAGAAGCTCTTGCAGTTGCGTAGATAACTCATGCATCTCTAGGGCAGCCAACCGATATGGTGCCTTGGCTATCGGAGCCGCACCAAGGATTAGGTTAATCCCGAACTCGACCTGCCTCTTAGGAGGTATTCCAGGAAAATCCTCTAGAAATACATCCGGGTAGTCTCGCACTATCGTACCATCATCAACTATCATCTTGCCCTTCTCCTAGGCATCTAAAACATAGGAAACATAACCGATGCAACCCTGCTGATAATAGCGCCTCGCTCTCGCTGCTGAACATAGAATTGGTCCACGTTGTCGCCTCTCACCATGAATCACTAACTCCCCCCCACTGGGAGAGCGAACCCTCACTAACTGCAGCTCAAAATCTATTACCGCCCCATTGGGGCTCAGCCAATCCATGCCTAGTATAACCTTATTCCCTCGCAGGGGAATAGGGACCAAGTCCACCGGAAACTGCTCATCAAATAACTATAGAGAACATCCTCTGTGTACCCTTGCAAACCTAACGGTCCTATCAGCTGCTATCTCAACGTCATGTGGACAATCTAGCTCCCCTGGAGCTCTGCTAAACCTCGTGTTGAGCGCAAGAGAGCCAAATGATCAAGTAACCCCCGAATAAAACAATATTGTAGCTGAAATGCCATTCACTAAGAACGGCCCTATACAAAACATATAACCATAAGAAACAATCAATAATGAATGCAGAGATAAGGGAGAAATACATACCCGTCACCACATCAGGATTCGCTCGCGCCTCTTCTACTGTCAGCTGAAAAGCCCTACTCTTCGCCACCAGCGTCTCAACTCAACCCTGACGGCCATCTGTAATCTTCAAAGTAGCAGGGGCAGGTGCTGACACCTTCCCTGCAGCTGCTAAACTTGGACACTAGGACTTTTTATGTCCCTTCTGATTGTACTGAAAGCAAATCAGATCTGATGCTGCAATGGCGGTGGTGGTGCGGTACAATCCCTGCTCATATGCCCAGTCCGGTCGAACTTGTAGCACCGGAACTCCCTACCTTGCACACGCCATTGTGAAATCTCCCACACTTGCCACACCGACTGTGGCTCTGCTGACTCATGGATATGTGATCTGAAACCTTGGGCTTTTTGCCCGAATTCCCTATACCCGAAGCCGCCTCCGGCTTCCTCTTCCTCTCAATATCAAGGTTAATCTCTCTCTCTCTCTCTAGCAATCATGTCATCCAGCGTTTTACAGCTGGACTGGCTCACAAACTAGCAGATATCACTCCGTAGCATCTCATGATAACTGGCCTTCTTCATTTCCTTATCTGTTGCGTACTGAGGAATGAGAAGTGCCCTCTCCCTAAACTTGGCGGTAATCTTCTCCACTGTCTCTGTAGTCTGGGTCAAATCCTGGAACTCATGTGCTAACTGTTGCACCTCAATAACGGGTGCGAACTTATCTCTGAACCTGGTGGTAAAGTCCGCCCAGGTCATGGCATCCAAAGCTGCATCACTCTCGATGGCATGACCAACCTGGTGGTAAAGTCCTTCAGAAGATAGGATGCCAACCTGACCTTGTCCCCCTCGGGACACCTGCTCGTGCGGAAAGCGTTGGCTACGTCGGCCAACCATCTGGTACTCGCTATGGGGTCCCGCACCCCATGGTAATCTGGAGCTCCACATGCCCGAAACTCCCTGAAAGTAAGTGTGCGCGACTCCATCATGGCCACCACCTCAGCATGAAATGTGCCTAGCTTCTCCTCCATCAACTTTAATATACCTTCCTTGATCGAACAAAAGATCACTAGAGTTTTCTCAAGAATGATACGAGTAACCTCTGAAGTGAACAACTCTCTAGTCTGCTCATCCAACTGCTCGGCTCCCGAGCCTGATCCCGATCTCTCTCCGGCACCTGAACTGCTGCCTGCTGGTCTAGGGAGTAAAACGACCATTCTGAAAACACATCACAATAAACGTCAGAACACTGATACGACTCAAGGGATCATTACTACTACCGGCTTTTCGGTCTCATCTCATCCTTCCTCAATTCAAGTACGGATCCTCTGCTTCCAGTAGTATGGTCCCCTACTACCTTCAACATCTATCCGTACTTTCCTCAAGAACTGCCTCGACTCCACCTAGCCACTACTACTGCTGCTAATCTCTACTGCTCTCATCCTAGGCTTGCCCTAGGTAAATCCGTGACTCAACCCAACCAGTCCTCAACTGCTGAAGGCCTCCTTGTAATGCCAATTAACCATTACCTGAATACCATCACGTGTGGTGAGGCTCAGATAATCCGTCGAGTAAAAGACTCATCCCCACAATGGTTAGACTCGTATAAGAGCTACGCAAAAAGGACAATCCAACACTCTGAGAGTATTCAACCCTGTTCACATGTGATCTGTAATATTCATCTAATGGCTAACTCCCATCACTCAGAGTCCCACAAAGCACGAAGCAAACAACATTCGGACATGGAAAACTACTCAAGCAATGCTATCCTCATAATGAGAAACTGTACTAGCATACAATGCTAAGCTCATGCTATCAGGCATAACCTAAACAGACTATCCTACTACTGTCTACTCAATTTCGAGCATGCAATTCTCATAAGGTTGAAACACATAAAGCAGGCACATAAGGCATCCTCCTAGATCCTTAGTCCTATACTAGCATGCTATTCTACTGAAACTAAAACTGAACTTGAAACTAAAATTGAAACTAAAAATAATAATCATAAACTTGTATGGGTAATTTGGGAGTACTTACTTGAGCTCGGCTAATCGCATGCACCACACCCTTTTCTCTTTATCAAAACTCTTTTCTTTCTAAGTTCTTTTCAAAAATGTTTTTCTTTTAAAACCTTTTACAATTTCCTTAGTTTGAGTTCAGACACACCAAAGAGTGTATCTAAATCCCTCAAACCAAGGCTCTGAAACCAACTTGTAACATCCAAAAATACGACCCAAAAATTTTTGTTTTAATAATAATAAAAATCATATAGTGAACGTCATATCATAAAACCATACGTCAAATATCTCAAATCATAATAAAATGTCGTGAAGCAACTGTATTAAATCAAACTGTAAATCAAAACAAACTCCCAGGACAAAGACTGAAGTTGTGGTGTGTACGATGCCATCATCCCGAGCTCTTCCCTTTACTTGTGGAAGTACCTGAAACCCAAACTGAAACTGTAAACATGAAGCTTAGTGAGCTCCCCCAAACCACCACATACCATACAATATATATAAATCACATACTGGGCCTTCCCACTGCATCAGACCGAAGTCTAGAAACTGCATCGGACTGAAGTCCGGAACTGATGGGGACCTTGTCCCCTGCATCGGACCGGTGTCCGGAACTAGCTGTATCAGAATGAATTCCGAAACTGAGTGCATCAGACAAAATTCCGGAACTGACTGATCATAGCATAGCATAAGAACATATCAACTAGCATAACACATATCATCTAGCATAAACACATAAACTGCATACTGCATCAGGCCGTAGCCCGGAACACATAACACATAAATCCTGTCTGAGCCACAAAGGCATCAAACATACTAACTACTACATCAGACCGAAGTTTGGAAACTACTGCTAGCTAAACAATTTGGCATTGTGGCCTTAGACCCGTTCCTACTAGAAGGAAACTCACCTCGTAATCTGGCTGTTGAATGAACTACTCGGGAAACTGTCTGCTGCTGCTCTGGTATCTCTTCGGCTACAATTTCCATAAGTACACTCAATCAATCACTAATAACTACAATGAGGGTAAAATGACTATTTTACCCCTGTTCAAAGTCAACCTGTTTGTCAAAGTCAACATACAGTTGACCTGACTCGTCGAGTTAGGTCACCAACTCGTCGAGTCCTTACTCTCACTTTCTTGCTTCAGGTCGCTACTACTCGTTGAGTTTGGCATAGACTCGATGAGTTCCCCTTCGATACTAACACTCAGTCAATCTGCATCCGACTTGCCGAGTCGTATGAACAACTCATCGAGTCCTTCTTCAACACATGACACTCTGGTTGTGACTCGCCGAGTTGTATGAACAACTCATCGAGTCTGTTCTTGAGGTATGAAGATTGCCTTGGACTCGTCGAGTCATGGCATTGACTCGCCGAGTCCCTTCATGAATGAGTCCGATCTCCGACTCACTGAGTCCACCCATAACTCACCGATTCCACTCGGCATGATACATAAAAGGGTAAGAAATCGGGGACTCGCGACCTGACTCGCTAAATCTGAAGAACAACTCGCCGAGTCGGTTGCATGCAACACAACTCCGATGATTCTGCTCAAATCTAATGCATACAACTTATAGATCTGGGTTCATAAAGCTTAGTTACCACGTAAAATTTCCAACTTTATGTGTACATATGCATGAAAATGGATTTAAAGGCTAAAAAGACATTTAAAGGAATAGATCTAGGGCTTTCAAGCAAAAAGGCTCCATAAAGGTATTAGATCCACGACTTTGGGACTGAAACATGGCTAGACCTAAAGTCCAATCACACCAATGTGATTTCTCTACCATAAATAAGCTAAGGAATGGATAAAATGGTCTAAATGTGATTCGACAAAGGAGAATCAATCATAGCAATAGAGGGAATCTAGTTTTTACCTCAATAACTCTGCAATAGATGCAAGATCTTGGACTTTCTTCTACTCCCTTGGATCTAGCTACCTTCTTCTCTTCCAAAACTTCAAGATTCACACAATAATGCTCAAAATGCTCAAGGAAAGTTTAGGGTTTGCTAAATAATGCTCTGAGGGTGAAGGGGACGAGGTTGGGGCTCATAACATGGCTTAAATAGGGTGTAAAATCTAGGGATTTAAGGTTTCATTCAGACTAATGGACTCACCGAGTCCAAGATATTGACTTGCTGAGTCACCAACTTAAATGTGCTCGAAATCCCATCTCTACTCAACGAGTCGGGCTACTGACTCGTCGAGCCCGTCTTGAAACTTGAATAAATAATAATATTAAATAACATACCAGAATCGGGGCGTTACATAGGAACATTCTAACTGAGGCACACTCTCTTATGGCTAGTGGACTAGATTGGACCACGAACCAATGTCACATAAACCATACTAGTGAAGTATGCATTCTCGTTTTGCATCTTCATCAACATGTATCCCTTGCAAGAAATATAAAAAGGCTCGTCCCTTAAAGCGATTATTATCCCTAAAAAATGCATTATATATCTTTATTTCAAGGGCGTGTTGTGAATTTCAACCTAAGATGTTCATTCTTTTTGTTTCTAGGATAGTTCATCCCAAGTTCATTTTAGTCTTGTCCTACTTAAGGACCATTAAGGTTTAAGCTTGGGGTGATTTGATAGTTTCGTTTTTATTACTTCTTTTCATAGTTTATTTTAGTTAAAGCCATCTCATTTTAGTTAATCTTCATGCATATTTTCTCTTTTTGTTATTTTTCTCTTTTACCGGGAGCTTTCGAGTCTTTTAAGCTTATTTGCAGGAGTTATCGAAGACTATTTGTTATTAGAGGCATGGAAGGAGTGCAGGACTTATGGAGGCTTGCAGTATGCTTATGGATCTGAAGTGTTGCGATTGCGCTTGGTGTTAGCGTAAACAAGAAATCAATTTGGACTTAATTTTTGAGCGAGAATGATGGTGAGGAAACGCCGACTCGAGCTATGGAAGATTGGAGGAGAATTATATTTTAAATGTGGGCTAAAGTGTGAATGAGAAGATTGGGAAAGATTGTATTTTAAATGGCCCAAGTCCCATATTCAACATGACCCACACGGTCCGCGTGGACCCATAAGCGGTCCGTGTGAATTGGATGAAATGAACCCGGGTTTTGACTTGTTGACCCTATTTGCGGAAGGTTGGTGGGTGGGTTTTTGGCACCATTTCGAATCCGAAAACCAACTCCTTTTTGCTGGATATTGCAGGTATTGTTGGACATTATCACTTGAAGAACACACACAATTCTCTCTCAAGAAGGCATTAGAAGATTTGACCATTTTTGGAAGATTAGTGTAATTTCTTTCCATCTTCCAACTAAGACAATGTTTGGTACAAATAAACTATATTGCATTTCTTTTACTTTGGCCATGCTTGGCTAAACTTTCATTTGGTTGATTAGGGTTTAACCCATGGATGATTGGTTTCTTTGAAGACTTATTATTATCTTGTGTTTGAAGTTTATGAAAATGTTTTCTAGTTAAACATCTTGTTGTGTTTATTTATCTTTGATCATGAGCTTGGATGAATGAATGCTTATTTTTGTTGACTAATTTCTTGGTTAAATAATGGACCCTCAAATTAGTAGGCAACAAATGGTTTATATGTTTGTTTTCATTTCATTTAGACCATGGAAATGTTTCCTCCATAATGATAATGTAAGCATTTGATTATCTTTTGGACTTGGTAACTTTTAGAACTTAAAGCTAATTGATTTTCACAAGATTATATGCTTCATTGATTTTGTGAGTTTAATTAAGGTAATGTGTTAGAGCTTCGCTAACCATTTTAATACCTAGGAAGAGTTGAGGTAATTTGTGCTTATGAATTTCTATAGCCAAGTTAAACAAATTCACAAGTGTTATTCCATTTAGTCTAATGATATGTCAACCATGTCATCCATGTGGAGTATCCCAAAATCAACCAATTTCACTTCATTGAATTTTAATCAAATCTTTTACTTGTTTACTTGTCATATTTACATTCTAGCTAGTTTTAATTTTGTCAAACAATAAAAAAAACATTAACCCCCCCCCCCCCTTTTACTTTTAATTTTGTTTTACAAGTATTTTACAAAGAGATTTTTCATATAGTTATAAAATTGAACCAATCTCCGTGGATACGACCCTTTTACCACTATACACTACTTTAGTATGTAATATTTAGGGTATTTATTTTGTTGGCATCGACAACCACCATTATGCCATTGATGTGGGTGAAACTAGACATTCATACCTTTCAAGGAATATATTTCCTTCATAATTTAGATCAACCAATGACTTTATATGATTTCTCAAATATCGGGGGCAATTTTAAAATTTTACAAAATAATTGAGTCTGAGCTTACAGCTCACTTAACTCATTAAGTCATCAATGGTTAAGTCCAAAAGCAACCAAAACAATTAAATGATGTCTTAAACCAACTATTTTTCAATACCCAACAATAAATGACTCAATAGATTAAGAACTTGTACAAATTGACTCAAAAACATTACTATTTTTCGTATTAAGCTCATAACAATTTCTAAAGGTTTACTCTTTAACAAAACACCATTAAGAACTTAAATGATGCAAAAGCATGGTTGGAAATGGAAGTTCATAGAAACCACCATTGATTGTTGGTGACATGGTGGTCCAATGATGGTCATTAGTTTCACAAAACTTCAAACCAAATTCATATTTTACAAGGAAGAAGAACTAGAAACATTTAATGAGATACTTGTAATATTGAACACTTTAGCCATGGATTTTTTACCGAAAAGACCTTATCGCCACTTGGTGGTGCTATGGCGGTAGTCCGACAGGCACCATCACCGACAAAACTAGTGGCTGTGGTGGTTCTTAGTGATGGTGGTGGATAAGCAAGGGTAAGAAAGAAAACAAGAGTTAAAGAAGAAATAGTTACCAACCAAGATTCTGGCGACCCTCAATGACAAAATCTGGCAAGTGGTACCCTCCTCTCCATCATTGTTTCTTTTTTTTTCTTGGCCT
Organism: Lactuca saligna; assembly: GCF_052625555.1. NCBI lineage: Eukaryota > Viridiplantae > Streptophyta > Magnoliopsida > Asterales > Asteraceae > Lactuca > Lactuca saligna. The sequence goes on from NC_136424.1 coordinate 149,524,809, forward strand.
TCCTTCTCACTTTGAACTCTCCCTCACTCACCGCACCTAAGAGCCACATACACATACACACACACACAAACGAAAATCTTCAGCTAAGGTTTTTGGTCTTCAAGGAAAAGATCATGTTGGTTAGTAAAAAAGAAAAAAAGAAAAGAACACCTCCTTATGTTGTTTTTCGGGTTCTAGGGTGCATCAGGTGATAAAATATGAAAAAGGCAAAAATGGTCCCTAGAGTTTGGTTTTTTGATGGGTTCTATCACAACTTGATTTCCTTCTACAAAAGAGGTTTTCAAAATAATACAATACCCCTTGGACCTTTATATTTTATTTATGTATTTATTTATTTATTTATTAAGATTAATATTATTATTGTTGTTTCTATCACAACTTGATTTCCTTCTACAAAAGAGGTTTTTTGTTGTTGTTCTTATTATTATTATTATTATTATTATTATTATTATTATTATTATTATTATTTATCCTTTTTTATTTATTTAATTAACACATTAATAAAATATTTATATAATTTTCTTTTACTTAAAAATCTATTTTAACTTATTGAAATCAATTATCAAACCACTTAACCTACTCAAATCTTTTTATTAATAATTAAAATGTTAATAAATTATTATTTCCGTTTATTTAACACTCCTTAACCTCATTTCAGTTAATAAATATTTGAATGGGAAATCGGAAATAAATTATTATTTCCGTTTATTTAACAATCCTTAAACTCATTTCAGTTAATAAATAGTTGAATAGGAAAACTAAGTGTCACACTCGTCCCGATATAGCATATTCGGTTGGAGTAGTTAGCTGTTACATGCAAAGTCGAAGATAACCTCGAGCACACGCTATTAAGAAAATTCTTCGTTACTTGCACGGTACAATATCTTTTGGAATATTATATAAACGAATTAAAGATATGAGTTTGCAAGGTTACAATGATAGCTATCATAATGTTGATGTTGATGATGGTAGAAGTACAAAAGGACATGTTTTCTATCTTGGTGACTTGGCTATCACTTGATGCTTCTAGAAGCAAGATACAATAGCATTATCCTCATGTGAAGCTGAGTGCATAGCAGCTACTGCAGCTGTGTGTCAGGCCGTTTGTTTAAGGGAGTTATTAGCTAAGTTGACATTAATGAATAAATAGATGGTGCTAATTCACATAGACAACAAATAAACAATAACAATGTCAAAAAATCCTATCTTTCATGGAAGAAGCAAACACGTCGACACTTGATTCTACTTCATTCGAGCGCGTGTTGAAAAGGAGCAAGTGACACCTAAACATGTTCCAGGAGACAAACAACGTGTGGATCCACTTATGAAGGCCTTAGCTCTGACAAGGTTCATGGAAATGAGAGCATTACTTTGTGTGCAAGAATTATCTGGTGAATTTATCTGGCTCCAATATCGTTTCTTGTGTACTTGGATCAGATCACATTATCTTGGTGTGTTCTCTAAGGTTTTCAACTCTTTCTTGAGCCAGAAGCAATGCTTTTATATGGAAAGTGTTGTTGGTAGTATTTATGAATCCTAGATTAATGGTAAATATGATAGGTTCCTGTAATCAAATGTTGATTGAATTTCGAATCGAGTTTCTTCAATAAAGTCAGAAGTAAGTTTTGGCATTCCTGATTTTACTGTTTCTTTTCTTTTATTCGCATGTGGAAATTAAAAAAGAAATTTTATAGTTCCTCTAGATTCTTGTTAAAATTATGGTTATTATGATCGTTTTTTCTAATCTTTTGGCTATTTTGTAGGAAAACTTATGAAAAATGATTATAATGGTCTATTTCACTAAAGATAATATAATCTATCTATGTGTTACAATTACAAAAGTCGCAACAGAAAAATATATATGAACGATCGAGTAAAAAATAAAATAAAATAAAGATGACATACACAATATTGACCTAGAGCATAAACAATTTGAGTACTTTATTTGTTATTTTGGTTAGTCATGTTTGTGATTATCTACTTATTGTTTGTGGATTTGAGTACTTTATTTTTGATTTTCATTGGTCATGTTTGCGATTATCTATTTATTGTTTATGTTGGTCAACGTCAACAACATGAATAAAATATGTCAAAAGGCATTTTCATTTATTTTTTAAAACTTTCTATTGCGTCAATATAATTTTTCAATTTATTTGAGGCATTTCTCAGTTAGTATACGAATATAAATTAATTATATAAAATATAACACTCAAAAGAGCTTGTTCATACATTCAAAATCACCGAATATTGTTTATTTTATATTCTTAGTTAATCTTTATTTATAACTTCTATCACTAAGTAATATAACATAAGTAGAAAATAAAGTTCAAAAATCAAATAACGAAACAAAATATCTTTTATTTCGATTTCAATTAATCATAAAAATATAAATTATTTAGACAAGATAATTCAGTACACCTATCTAATTTAGTGATAATAATTAAATTAAATAAACAAATAAAAACGTATGTTCTTTAAATTATTTCTAGTATCCCTTACGTATACTCTTTGTTAATAAAATGTGCTATAGTATTAGCCATCTAAAATTTAAATAGTAAACATAAAACATGTCCAAATGCCCTATATAGATAATCTAAGACCAATTAAATATATCGTAATTTGATATTAAGGTGTTGTTTGTTTTTTTTTTAGTCAAAATATCTGCAGTTTATGGACCACATCTTTAGATCTCTGCAGTAGAACAGGTGGACCAAACGTCTGCAGTCTGAAAAAAGAAGACTGTTTGTTTTTTTACATATGTGGGTTATTAAAATAAACTGAAATCTAAATAAACTGATTTTTTTAAACTTCAAAGTGTTTTTTTAATATTTTTATGACTTTGTTATAAATAATTAACGAATTCAGATCATCTTTTATGTATTATTGTATAAAAAATAAAAATAAAAATTGTATGAATTAACGTATATATTTGATAAAAACCAAAAACTTTGGTTACAAAGTTATAACTTAACATTGTAAGTAGTGATCAAAGAATTTGATATAGAAATTAATGGAAATAAACTTCGATTTTTTCAATTAAATCCATAAAAAAACGTACCATAAGTATTTTCTTGAGAAATTGACGATATTGTATTAAATAATGTTTTATAAAATTTGGCAAAAAAATATAAGCATATATTATGATATTTTTGCATATTTATATAAACAATTTCAACAATTATTATTATAATAAATCTTTATATATAAATTTATCAAAAATATCATGTTTGTATCGTCGAACGTATTTTTTTTAGTTTTGTAATTTTTTTTTTCAAATTGTTTATTACTAATACAGTTAGAAAAAATTATAAATAAAAAAAAAACTTAAAAACAAAATAAAGATATATATATATATATATATATATATATATATATATATATATATATATATATATATATATATATATATATATATATATATATATATAGGCTACAAGATGTCTGAAGATGGTAGAAGACTCTAGTCCACATCTGCGCCAAGAAGAGGGCGCGCATACATTTTTAAGTCTGTACTTAAAAAAAACAAACAGTCTGCGAAGATTAATGTCTGCGCGTGGTCTACGCAGCGCAGACAGAAAATGCCACACAGATCTACAGACAAAAAACAAACACTACCTAAGTATCCATACAACATCCACTTTTCTCAAAGCAAAAACAATAAACCGCTTTATATTTACCTCCGGATAGGTTTATCCCAGGAAAGAAGGGCCATCCTCTATCCTAATTTTTAGTTATCACTCATTTTATTTTTGTCAGAATAACATTATGTTAAAATGATATTCTACAAGAATGCTAGGATACATATTTTGACAAAATAAATACTTTGATTAAATTAATTTCTTGAAGAAATACAACATTCTTGAACAATTAATTGAAAAATAACAAGATCCTTGTATATTTATGGACAACTGAATATAGATTTATGTATATTCTTCCAGAATACTAGTCTTATATATTTTAATATAATTTTATATATTTTAACAAAATGTCATAAAAATGAAATAAATTCTTAAAAAACATAGCATGCTTAAATATAAAATTCTTGAACAAAGAAGCCTATAACATCAGAGTTACCAGATATTTCCCTTTATTTATTTAAATGTTTAAATATTGAAATTTTGTGAAAGGCAGTATGTTAGGCGTACGTAGTGTACGTGTTCCGTACATGATTGAAGTGTGGAGTCGGGGGGGGGGGGGGGGGGGGGAGGGGTCATGTACGTTGGGTGTAATTTGTCCAGTTGCAAACCCTATATTTTAGGCTTTGTGCCATATATAAAGACATTAACTCTATCCCAAACCTTATTCCCTCAGCCTCCACTATCCCTAAAGAGTAGAAATCAAACCTTAAACCTCTTGCATGATTTGTGAGCTAATTTGGTGCACTTTTGGGAGATTTTGGGTGCTTTTAAAGAAGAAGAAGTTAGAAGTAGGAGCAAAAATGTGAGAGGGGCTTATAGATTTAGGAGTTTAGCATCTTTTTTGACTCATTTGAGGTATTAAGATTCAAACTTGAACATTGCATGCTTAGTTGTAGTTTTAGGGTGTTTTATGTGACATTTTGACTCCAAAGTTGAGAATCCTTGTGTTTTAGTAGTTTCAGTCCATAAGAGCTATCCTTTTGAGCTCTTGGAAGAATTTAGAGCCATAAAAATCGGGCCTTGATGGTTAAGCCACAACCATGCAAGTGTTGGATGGTCACAAAGTGTTTTTAAGGACTTAAATCATGTCTTAACCCCTATCTATGCATGCAAAGACATAAAGTTTATAACTTTATGGTTTAGGATGTCTTAAAGGACCTGGATATATGTTTTGGACGTTAGGACTTAATGGATTCAGTCTTCAAGGATTTATAAGGAAACTGACAAGTACGTTGGGAGTACCTCCTGGTATGTTGCACGTACTGGTTTAACCTCCCCGAAGTGGTCAAAAACAATGTACGTGCTAGGTACGCCGCACGTACACATGCAAAATAGTTACATGGATATTTAGGCCTTAGAATGTTGGGCCTGAAAATAGTTAGGGCTCGTGTACGTTGGGTGTAATCCGTCCAGTTGCAAACCCTATATTTTGGGCTTTGCGACATATATATATATATATATATATATATATATATATATATATATATATATATATATATATATATATATATAAAGACATTAACTCCATCCCGGACCTTATTCGCTCAACCCCCACTATCCCTAAAGAGTAGAAATCGAACCTTAAACCTCTTGCATGCTTTGTGAGCTAATTTGGTGCACTTTTGGGTGATTTTGGGTGGTTTTAAAGAAGAAGAAGTTAGAAGTAAGAGGAAAAATGTGAGAGGGGCTTATGGATTTAGGAGTTTAGCATCTTTTTTGATTCATTTGAGGTATTAAGATTCAAACTTGACCATTGCATGCTTAGTTGTAGTTTTAGGGTGTTTTATGTGACATTTTGACTCCATAGTTGAGACTCCTTGTGTTTTGGTTGTTTCAGTCCATAAGAGCTATCCTTTTGATTTCTTGGAAGAATTTAGAGCCATAAAAATTGGGCCTTGATGGTTAAGCCACAACCATGCAAGTGTTAGATGGTCACAAAGTGTTTTTAAGGACTTAAATCATGTGTTAACCCCTATCTATGCATGCAAAGACATAAAGTTTATAACTTTATGGTTTAGGATGTCTTAAAGGACCTGGATATATGTTTTGGATGTTAGGACTTAATGGATTCAGTCACAAAGGATTTATAAGGAAACTGACAAGTACGTTGGGAGTACCCCCTGGTATGTTGCACGTACTGGTTCAACCTCCCGAAACTGGTCAAAACCAATGTACATGCTAGGTTCGCCACACGTACGCATGCAAAATGGTTACATGGATATTTAGGCCTTAGAATGTTGGGCCTGAAAATAGTTAGGGCTCATGACCCATTGTGGAATAAGGTTTCTGCACCTAGACCTAGGATATATGGTATTATGCCTTAATGGGCCTTATTAAACCTTGAAACTTAAATGAATTGACTTGAGCCTTAATTTAATTAAGAGTTGGGCCTTAGGAGAAAGAGGCCCAATATGCCAAGGATTAGGAAACCTTGCATTGGGACATGAATTACAAGTTTGGGCCATAAGGGAGTCCTTTTTGGACCCAATGAATGATTAGGGAATTTATTATTCTTTAGGGACAGCAGTTACGAGCCATCCGAGTAGTATGATTTTTGCATAAAAAGTGAGGAGTACGTTGGGTGTAATCCGTCCAGTTGCAAACCCTATATTTTAGGCTTTACGCCATATATAAATACATTAACTCCAACCAAACCTTATTCCCTCAGCTTCCACTATCCCTAAAGAGTAGAAATCGCACCTTAAACCTCTTGCATGCTTTGTGAGCTAATTTGGTGCACTTTTGGGTGATTTTGGGTGGTTTTAAAGAAGAAGAAGTCAGAAGTAAGAGCAAAAATATGAGAGGGGCTTATAAATTTAGGAGTTTAGCATCTTTTTTGATTCATTTGAGGTATTAAGATTCAAACTTGACCATTGCATGCTTAGTTGTAGTTTTAGGGTGTTTTATGTGACATTTTGACTCCATAGTTGAGACTCCTTATGTTTTGGTAGTTTCAGTCCATAAGAGTTATCCTTTTGAGCTCTTGGAAGAATTTAGATCCATAAAAATCGGGCCTTGATGGTTAAGCCACAACCATGCAAGTGTTAGATGGTCACAAAGTGTGTTTAAGGACTTAAATCATGTCTCAACCCCTGTTTATGCATGCAAAGACATAAAGTTTATAACTTTATGGTTTAGGATGTCTTAAAGGACCTGGATATATGTTTTGGATGTTAGGACTTAATGGATTCAGTCACAAAGAATTTATTAGGAAACTGAAAAGTACGTTGGGAGTACCCCCTGGTATGTTGCACGTACTGGTTCAACCTCCCCAAAGTGATCAAACCCAATGTACGTGCTAGGTACGCCACACGTACGCATGCAAAATGGTTACATGGATATTTAGTCCTTAGAATTTTTGGCCTGAAAATAGTTAGGGCTCATGACCCACTGTGGAATAAGGTTTCTGCACCTAGACCTAGGATATATGGTATTAGGCTTTAATGGTCCTTGAAACTTAAATGAATAGACTTAGGCCTTAATTTAATTAGGATTTGGGCCTTAGGAGAAAGAGGCCCAATATGCCAAGGATTAGGAAACCTTGCCTTGGGACATGAATTAGAAGTTTGGGCCATAAGGGAGTCCTTTTTGGACCTAATGACTGATTAGGGAATTTATTATTCTTTAGGGAGAGCAGTTACGAGCCATCCGAGGAGTATGATTTTTTCATAAAAAGTGAGGTGAATCTCCCTTCATAGAAATTGTGGGTTGAAGGCACCAATGCCGACCCACTAGTAATGGTATGACTTAGTAATTGTCTTTGTTATAATTATTATGGTGGTATGTATTGTTTGATGCTTATGTGTGATATACATGATTTATGTGGTAGTGGTAGGGGTGAAATAGACCCTGTAATCGGTTGGAATAAAACCGATGGGTAGGTCAGGCACCCAGTATGCCTGAAAAGCGTAGGTCGGACACCCCGGTATGTCTGATATAGGTGGGTTGAGCACCCGAGTATGATCAGTAGGGTAGGTCGGGCACCCATATATGCCTGATAGTATGTTTATGATTTGTATGTGGTATGGTGGGGGAACTCACAAAGCTTCATGCTTACGGGTTTCAATTTTAGTTTCAGGTACTTCTAGCTCGAAGGAGAAAGGGTCGGCTTGATCGCATCCATCACACCATGATTTTCCCCATTAGTAATTTTAGGATTATGACTCTGATGATGATTTTATATGTATTGGTTGATTGCACAACTAAACTATTTTATGTTTACATGGTTTTGGGAAAAACAATATGTTTCATTTTATGATTGATCAACTTAAAAATGAAATTGTAGGTTTGTATTTTTAAGGCTGTTACAGGTTGGCATCAGAGCCTTGGTTTGAGGGATTCAGACATACTCTCGGGGGTGTCTGGACTCAAATCGAGGGTTTGAGAAGTTTTATAAGAAAAATATTTTTTTCTAAAAAAATAAACATTAAGAGTTTTAATAAAAAAACAAGGAGTGTGATGCGTGCAATCGGCTGAGCTCAAGTAAGTTTCCCTAAGATACCATACATGTTCATTATGATATATGTTATGATTATGAGAATTGCTTGCTAGATTATAGCTAAGGATCTAGGAAGGATGCCTTGTATGCCTACTGTATGTGTATGAGAATTCCATGCTAGATTAAGGCTAAGGATCTAGGAAGGATGCATTGTATGCCTGTTGTATGTGTCTATTGAACTGCATGCTAGTATTGATTAGTCAGTGATACGGTGGCCTGATTAGGATATGCTTAGTTTTGATTACTCAACGCTTGAATGATGCTTGCTTTGTGCTATTAAGAGTCCTAGTTATCTTTAACTAACTAGTAACCAAATACGCTAAGTTACCTATTGCGAGGACTAAATAATTTCAGAAGGTTGGGTTTAGTACTATTGTGTAAATCTTGTTTGAGTCAAACCGTTGTAGGGAGAGACTTCTCATTCGAAGAATTATATGGTCCCAGTAATATGTCACGGTATTCGCAAGCTAGTTTGGGAGAGGTAACAGGGGCATCTTACGCAGCTGATAGCAGAAAGTGGGTAAGAGATTAACTTAGGGTAAGCCTAGGATGAGATTAGTAACATAAGTGATCTAATTGCGAACTATATGTGTGGATAAGGAGCGACTTTGGTGACACCTTTCGATGATTATGTATAATCCTAACAGTTGTATGGTTTGTTTCAGCATGGTCGTGACACGTCATGGAGCAGGAGGTTTAGGATCTGGGTCTGGTTCGGGTACGAGTTCTGAGCTGATCGATGAGGGATTGCACAAATTCATTTCCTCCGAGATTACGAGAGGCATCCTTGAGTCAACCCCGGTGATTTTTGGGTCAATCAAGGAGGGTATCATTGAATTGATGGATGATCGCATTAAGGTATTCAAGAGTGACATGGCACCTAGCCATTCGTGGACTCATATGCTCTCCTTCAAGGATTTCAGGCGAGGCGGAGCACCATACTTTTGCAAGGTGAAGGACCTCATTGCAGCCAGACGATGGATAACAGATATCAAGTGTGCTCAGATGACCAGCTTCTTCCATGACGAGTCGAAGGTCAGCTTTGCCACAGGATGTTTGAGAGATCGATCTAGGGACTGGTGGGTGGAGGTCAGTTACGCATTGGGAGTCCCATCCATTGCGACCATGACCTGGCCAGATTTAATGACCCAATTACGTGTCGAGTTTGCACCCGATGTGGAGATTCAACAGTTGGCCAAAGAGTTCTTGTACATGAGACAGATGACTGAGACTGTGGCAGAGATCAATACAAAATTTAGGGAGTGATTTGTTGGTGACCCAGTACGCAATTAAAGAGGAGATGAAGAAGAATCCATACTACGATACGTTGAGACCATATATTAGTGAGTTTCTTAGTTACTCGGCGTGCCCAACATTGGACGACATGATAGCCAGGGCATGCAAGGGGGAGATTAATATGGAGCATATAGGGAAGAGGAAGGGAGAGTCTGGGCAGAAAGGGGGTTTCTACAAAGAAACCCAAGGGATTCGACTTGAGGTCAAAGGGAAATCAGGTCCGGGGCCACTTTGGAAAATGCAGAAATCCACATGATGGAGCTTATAGGTTGGGGAGCTTAGGCTATTACAAGTGTGGCAAGACCAGGCACTTTAGAAAGGATTGTACCGCTCCCACTCCTACCATTCTGACATTAGATCTGATTTGCTTCCACTCTAATCAGAAGAGCCATAGGAAGGCCCATAATCCAAGCTTAGCATCAGGAGTGCTAGTGGTGGCGTCGGCTCCAACGACCCTACGGTTCACAGATGGCCGATAGGGCAAGACGGATGCTCCAATGATGAGGATCGGAGCCTTTTAGTTCGCCTCAGAGGAGATGTGGGCCAAACCAGATGTGGTGACGGGTATGTTTCTTTCCCTTAACTCTTATTTTACGTTATCACAATACTTACATTTTTATATGTCTTGTGAGGATCGATATTCCTGTTTGGGTGTTATTTGACTCGGGGGGCCACCCGATCTTTCGTATCTCTTGTGCTCAACAAGAAGTTTCTTGAGTCTTCGAGCATGTTAGACTACCCAGTATAGGTGGAGATTGCATATGAGCAGTCCGTTCAGGCATCAAGGGTTTATCGAGGTTGTGTTTTAAGGATGCACGATGTGTGTTACGCTATCGAATTGGTTCCCATCCCTCTGTGTGGGAACAAGGTCATAGTAAGGATCGATTGGTGGAGCCCAATGGGCTAGTGATTGATTGTGAGCACTATCTTCTATGAGTGCAGACTCCAAGTTGGGGTGATTTGGTGGTCCAAAGGGAAAGAGCTCAACGCAAACCCATTTTATGTTCGCCTAGGAACAAACATTATCTCTTTCAGGGTTGCTCAATGATTGTTTCTTACATTATGGATACACGGGAACATGATAGAGCGACGATTGATAAGGTACCGGTTATTCGTTAGTCCCTGAATGTATTTCCGGAGGATCTACCTGGGGTGCCTCCGGAGAGACAGGTGTAGATTCGGATTGATCTGGTTCCCGGTGCAGCTCCCATAGCCAATGCACCATATCGATTGGCCCCACCAGAGATGCAGGAGTTCTTTACGCACATAAAGGAGTCATTAGACAAGGGGTTCGTCCATCCGAGTAGCTCGTTGTGGGGTGCATCGATCCTGTTCGTGAAAAATAAGGATGGGTTGCACTGGATGTGCATCGACTACCTGGAGTTGAACAAGCTAACAGTGAAGAACCGGTATCCACTCTAGAGGATTGATGATCTATTTGACCTGCTTCAGGGAGTGTCTTGGTTTTGCAAGCTTGATCTGTGCTCAGGATACCACCAGATGAGGGTCAGGGAGGAGGATATGTAGAAAATGACCTTCCAAACTCGATATGGCACTACGAATTTGTGGTAATGCCTTTTGGGCTCACAAATTCCAGCCGCATTCATGGACCTCATGAACTACATGTGCAGGCCGATCTTGGACCGGTCAGTGATAGTATTTATTGATGATATCTTGGTCTACTCCAAGACTGTGAAATTTTAAAGGCCAGAAAAGACTGATTTTGTTTATGCTTTATAAAAATCAAAGTACCTCTTTTAATAAAAATGTTGCAGAATTTGTTCCTAGTAAAACATGATAAATAGGTTATCAAAGCATTTCCGAAGAAAAGTATTTTTATTCATTTTAAAACATTTGGGATGTCATCGTTAATACTGAAACATAAGCATAAACATAACTTACATTCATTATCACTAGTGATTTATATCTCCTTAATCTCTCAGTGTAATGTGACTTCATATCAACACCTATGATATAAATAAACTTAGTGGGTCAGATTGGGAAACTTGGTTTGTACATAGAGTTTTCAACCCACAATAAATAAGTTTATTAACTTTATCAAACCAAACAAACCCAATTACCCGTTCCCGTTATCCTCGCTTTACGTCCCTAAAACATCTAATACAAGGGACCTAGTCTAAGGGACTTTCATAGGGGCAACAAAACATGATTCAGGGGTTCCTCCGCAATTCATGTCAAATAAGGCAACCATGTGGGGGATGGAGTACTGCTGGTGAGCACACAGTTCAAATAAACACCTACAGGTTGCGAGCCTGCTAGCGTTCCACTAGACTTCCCACACTTCTCGCACTCGTTGGCATAATGCCCGGTCTTCCCACACTTGTAGCAGGTCACCTCCTTGCTACTGTAACACCCAAAGTCAGGAAGTCCAAGAAGGAAAGAAAATACTAAGTCAAAGGGGTCAACTTGCTGAGTCCAGGGCGAAACTCGACGAGTCCGAGCAGGATCCAGGTTCAGGAATTAGTGACCGACTCGGCGAGCCGGCTAAGGGGACTCTACGAGTCTGGTCTGAACGAGGAAAACCCTAATCCCAGGAATTGTATCCTATATAATTAGTGTTATGTCCCTCCCTTAGCCTCCTTATCATCCTAGAGAACCTGTAAACCCTAGATTTTGTGTGAGCTTCCATCATTTGTGAGAAATAGCTTTAGAGGAAGGAAACTTTGGAAAGGAACTTGAAGATCAAGAAGGTTGCTTCAAAGGGGAGGTAAAGATCCGGAATCTACTTCAGTTTGTGTTTATCTTGGAGGTAATAAGCTACTATCTTCCCTCCTTTGCATCTTGATCTACTTTTGTTATGAGATTTGGGGGTTTTATGGTTATTTGAGATCCAATTCGAGTTTGGGGCCTAGAGATGTCGTTGTCACTTCAGATCTAGTGTTGGGATGGTCCAATATGTCATAAAGCATCAAAAGATGAGTAGTTGGTGAAGTCCTTTTGTCCCTAAACCTAGCCCTAGTGTGTTTTGAGCCTTGATCTCTTTAGTTATACGTAAAGTTTGCAACTTTACGTGAGGATTGAGCTGGGAGTATGGATCTATGAGTTGGAGCCCCTGCATGGCTCGAAAAGCCATTGTATGGATTAAGAACTGGTGCAACTCGGCGAGTCACATGGGCGGACTCGGCGAGTTGGATGAAGTTGGGCAGGAACTCAGCGAGTTGGAAGAACAACTCGACGAGTCTGTTGAAGGTTTCCTTGGACTCGGTGAGTTTGTTCTTGGACTCGGCGAGTCAGGTCGTGAAACCCCAAACCCTTTCGAGTTAAGACTCGGATCAGTGAATTGAGTGGGGACTCAGTGGGTTGGACAGGTCAGGACTCGGAAATCGGTGAACTCGGCGAGTCAGTAGGCAGACTCGGCGAGTAAGGTTGACCTTGACCAGGAATTTGTCGTTGACCAGAGTTGACTTGGTTGACTTTTGGGGGACAGTTAGACTAAATGTTGCAATGATATTGGAAGCTCGGGGTAGCTAGTGGAGCAGGAGCTCAAAGAGTTAACGGGTAGTAGCTAGAGGGGTTATCAGCAAGTTCAACAAGAGCAAGTGAGTTTCCCTTTGTGTAAATGAGTCTAAGGCCAATATGATGGCTCATGTAGATACGAGTAGGAAGACCCGGGGGTTAGCCCTAGGCACAGTATGCTAGTATGATATTCAGGATGAGGTCCAATGATAGTGGGCGCGTGCCCAAGGAATGGTTTATATGATTGTTTATACTTGTTATCTGTGTGATACATGTATGTGCCTGGTAGGAAGGTGAGTGTGGGCGAGGTCCTGTATCTCACCAATAGCAGAGGGTGGATGGTGTTCCACATCTCATTAGCAGCAGAACAGGGACGAGGCCCAAGTTAAGGAAAGAGTAAGTGTGGGCTTGGCCCATATCTCACTATCATTAAGGGTGTGGACGGGGTTCCATGACTCATCAGTAGCAGGACAAGGGCGAGGCCCAAGATAGGCAAGGCTTCAGGACAAGATTTTTGAGTATATGTTAGCTTATGTGTTGTTATATGCTTATGTGCTATTATATGTTAGCAGGCAGGGCCCAGTGACAGGCGAGGCCTAAGGTAAATAGATCTGTATCCAAGCGGGGTTCGAACCCAGACGAGGCCTGGAGCGGCGGTGCCGTTGTAGCGGGGGAGGCCCGAGGTAGTGGGCGAGGCTCAGAATAGCAAGCGTGGCCCAGGATGTGCAGTATGTGGTTATGCATGGTATGTGGTAGGCTGGGGAACTCACTAAGCTTTGTGCTTACGGTTTTTAGTTTTGGTTTCAGGTACTTCCGGTAGCAGAGTAAAGAGCTCGGGGTAATTGCATGGCACACACCATAGACTAGACAACCTGGGAATGTTTTACTCTGATAACGAACATGTGTTTTGGAAATTAATACTCTGTTTCTGTTTTGGATTGATGATTTTGCTTTCAGTAATGTTTTATTAAAATAAATTTTTAGTTTTGAATTTTGGGTCGTTACAGCTACATTTCCCGAAGTGTTTGTTCTTGCACTTCTCGCACCATTTCGCTTCATTTCCTACTCCGATCTTTCCTGAACCTGACTTACTCTTCTTATTGGGTTTAGCAGACCCTTCAAACTTCCTCTTCTCACCAACCTCAACCTTACTGGTGGCTCTTCCCTTGATCATATTCTCCATAGACTTGGCAGCCCAAATAGCTGCATCCAGAGTAGGTGCCTGATTCAACTGGTACCGCGTACTCCCATGGAAGTCCCTCTGCATACTTGTCGATTTTCATCAGTTCATCTGGGACAAAACACAGGGAAAACTCCATCTTCTCTATGAAGTTATTGGTGTATTCATCAATTGACATGCTTCCTTTCTTCGAGGTCAGGAACTGGTTCTCTCGCTCTAGTAGGTTTTGGGCTGAACAGTACTTGCGTTTGAACTGCACCAAAAACTCTGTCTATGTCAGTTGCAGGGGCTCATTGGGGCTTAGAGTCTTCCCCAGGGTATTCCACCAGCGTACAACACCTCCCCGGAACTGACGCACTACAAAGGTGGTCTGCAACTTGCCTCTACAACCACACGTCATGAAAGCTAACTCCATCTCCGAGATCCAATTCATGACTCCGATTGAATCTTCCTTTCCAGTGAAAGTCATGGCTTGCAAGTCAGAAAATCCTTGTACTTGCCCCATTCATCTCGACTCCGTCATCTTGATTGTTCCTCCTAATTACTAGCGGTTCAGCTTGTCGTACATTTAGAATTCTAAACACATAAGGTTTCCAGATCTGGTCGGCAACAGACCATAGATCCGAACAAATAACAACATATTAGGCACAAAGCATTTAGATTTTTTGGCATAATTCCTAAAATAAGCTAGTGCTCACATCTCACAATCATCGCTTAGCATTCTAAATTTAAGTCTAGAAATCCTACAAATTCTTAGTTCGCTTAAACTAATGCTCTGATACCAACTGTCACATCCCCATTTTCACGGCCAGAAAAAGACCGATTTTGTTTATGCTTTATAAAAATCAGATTACCTCTTTTAATAAAAATGTTGTGAAATTTGTTCCCAGTAAAACATGATAAACACGTTATCAAAGCATTTCCGAAGAAAATTATTTTTGATTCATTTGAAAACATTTGGGATGTCATCGTCAATACAGAACCATAAGGATAAACATAACTTACATTCATTATCACTAGTGATTTATATCTCTTTAATCTGTCAGTGTAATGTGACTTCATATCAACACATGTGATACAAATAAACTTAGTGGGTCAGGTTGGGAAACCTGGTTTGTACATAGGGTTTTCAACCCATAATAAATAAGTTTATTAACTTTATCAAACCAAACAAACCCGATTACCCGTTCCCGTTATCCTCACTTTACGTCGCTAAAACATCTAACACAAGGGACCTAGTCTAAGGGACTTTCATCGGGGCGAAAACACATGATTTGTGGGTTCCTCAACAATTCATGTCAAATAAGGCAACCATGTGGGGGATGGAGTACTGCTGGTGAGCACACAGCTCAAAAAAACACTTACAGGTTGCGAGCCTGCTAGCGTTCCGCTAGATGACTGGATCATCAATAATATCTATATCGAGGACTCTCATTATTTTATTTTCTCACACATCAACTATTACATCTACCCATGTTTTACCCTACACGTTTTGTAGATATAAAATACATATACAATTTAAATCATTTAAAACGTGTATAGAAGTATTTCACCCAGCATAGACAACAAGTATTCAGACAATATGCACACATAGCACGTAGATATATTAAATACTTCATATCAGTGTGTAAGATGAAAGGGAACATGCACTCACTTGAAAAGGTGGCGATTCCGAACTCAAATAGCGCTTCGATTCTTAAAAATAATTTCTATCGACGAAACCTAGTATTATTACCACTAGAGTTTAGTCTATTATTCGCTGAGACTAATTAATAGTCTAGCTATTATTACTATTATATAAGTGGTAAATAATACTTATATAACTCATAATAATATCCCAAGTACTTATTATAAGATCCTAAAAATGTTACTATAATTAAATAAAAGTTATATTAAAAATATCGTAGGCGTAGCTCACTTACAACGGGCTTTATAGAAAATCGGGCTTTGCTTGAAGCAACGTTCCTGAGCTGAAAAGCTCTTCTTCTCGGACCGGTCGAGCACTCCGGGGCTTCCGCCTCGTGCTAGGAAGGTTCCCTAGGCTTTTCGGGGGGTTTCGGGGCTAGAGAGAGGTTATAGAGAGAGAGTAAAGAGAACAAAGAATTAGAAATGTGTGAAGAAAATGAGGGTTGGAGAGGTTCTATTTATATGGTGAAAAATGGATGAACTTGGTGCCACATGTCACCATATAGTGGCTAGACTTGGGGAGAAAGTAATGGCCAAGATTGTGTCACATCACCCATTTTCGCACAACACACTTCCGACTTCTAAAATCCGTAACTTTCACGTATGACCTTTGTTTTTTACGTTCCTTATATCTACACGTAGGTAAATATAAAATCTACAACTTTCATTTTGACTCTGTCGGCTAATTCTCGACCGATCTTAAATTTAACAGTATGAGGAGGTTATAGTGTTAAACGTCTGCGTAAAATTCATAACTTCTACATACGGACTCCGTTTTCGTCTGTTTTTTTTACCGTTGAGTTCCTATTAATGAGATCTTCAACTATCATTTAGGTCACATAGGCCAAAAACCGCTCGAACTAAAATATGAGTTTCGGGTCGTGTACTTGTAACATACACGTTTTGAAAATCGTGTTTTGTAATGAATAAAATTGTGAAATACTATGTGAAATTGAGTGTTGAGTTCTAACAGATGGTTTTTACTAGAAATGAAGTAAAACTATGTTTAGAATCACTCAGAAAATATTGGAAGTCTTATGAAATTCCAATTAAAAGTCAAATAGTGAAATTTAGCAAAAATATAAAATTTGAAATAAGTAAAATTTTATTATTTGATGTTGTATAGAATCTTGTTAGAAGTGTTTAGGCAAAAACCTCGTCGAAATCCGAGTTATAATAAAGAAGTTATGACCAATCGAATATCCGCGACAAAACCGACACGGCGCCGAATGACGTAAAAAGTGAGTTTTTGATAAACTACTTTTTAGCTTTAGTAATCTAAATGAAAGTCGTGGTATTCGTTAAACCAAGAAGTTCGCTAAAAAGAACGACAAAATCTGACTTAGTATGAGGAAGTTATGATTTTTAGAAGTTTCAGCTTAACACTAGAAAACTAAAAACTCGAATTTTAGATTTAGTGATTTTTAGCCGACACAACCTAAACGAGAATTGAAAGTCTTGTTATTAATAGTACAATGGTAAAAAGTCTGACGAAAACGGATGTTGGATGAAGAAGTTATGAATTTTTAACTTATTTTCTTGTCTCGGTCTATTAAAATTAATAATATTAAAATTAAATTCAAAATTAGCCGACGAAGTCTAAATGAAAGTTGTAGATCATAATTTTAGCTACGCGTGCATATATTGAATGTCAAAAACAGAGCCTGTATGCGAAATTTATGGATTTTAGAAGATCGGGGTCAATTTCCGAGAAATCTCGCAAGGATAAGGTCTGGAATAGGCCACGTCATCGGATTCTCGCATGCATGCCCCGTGTCCGACCACGTGTCATGTTCTTCTTGAGTCCGAGGTTCGGTCCATTCAGCAGATGATGCGTTTAGCCTTGTGTCGCAACCCCCTCGCACCGAAGGCTCGGCCAATCCGAGACTGCCACCTTCCCTTCCCGTGTTGACCTGCGAAGCGAGCCACGTGGTTGCTTCTGATTGTTCCGGATCCTAGCCCTCTCGTCTATAAATAGGAGGCTTGCGAGTCTTCTCGGGCAATTTTGAGAAATTTCCACTTTTCACCCCCTTTTCCATATTTTCTTCATTTTGACTTTCCCCGAAGCCCCGATATCAATTTTAGCACCTGAAACACGTCCCGAAGCTCCTGAGAAGCCTGCAAATTTTATCTTTTCGGTTTTGAAGCCCTACCTTCGCAAAGCCCGGTTTTCAATTAAGCTCCTGGTTTTCAACATAGAAAGTCATACCTAAAGCCGAAGTGCTGTCCAAATTACTATTTTAACCCTTGGTTAATTTAAGGTGAGTTCAATATATAGGAACAATTGTATGTTATGTGTTATATGTGCTATGTGCTTTTCAGTGTCATTATTCCGGGTTATTTTCCCGTGTTATTTTATTCGCTATTTTTATACTAAAAGTAATACCTTTGACCATGTGATCAGTGAAAGGACTTAGATTCACATTGGTACTGGTACGTAGCCTCTGGCCATGTAGAGCATGTCTCCGTAAGAGAATTACTTCTATTCTATGGCATTGGCAAATGGTTAGACATGGCTATAAGCCTGAAATCTAACAAGATCTTAATAATAAATTGTATGTCTTCAATGCCATTTGGGCCAAAGTTGTATTGATATATATCAAGTATGGAAATTGTTATGTCTCATTGATTGTATATATCTTTGAATCAAGTCATCGCATGATATGAAAAGCTTAACACATGATTCACATATGCCTTTGTTGTTCCTTGTTTCTATTTGATTTTGTCATATATATATATATATATATATATATATATATATATATATATATATATATATATATACACACACACAACGTTATATTGTATCTATTATTGAACTCACTAAGCGCCACCGCTTACCCTATAAATGTTTAACAATTGCAGGTGATAAGTAACTAGTATGATCACATACTGTTGAAAGATTTAGAATAGTTTGTAATAGTACTTTTGTACTTCAGTTTATATTTGTATACATTACAATATCTTGGGTAGTTATGTAATATATAATACTTTGTAATAGTCGGTTTGTATCCAGTAGTTTATAATCTCTTTATCAATGTAACATATTGCTTTTATGAATATGCAAGTAGCATGTTTTGGATTAATAAGATTGCGAAGTATGAAAGTTTAGGTCTTTCAAAAATACGAAAGTTGGGGTCTTTCAGTACTGTTATGCCAAATGTTAGAAAATTAATAACTTCCTCATACGAAGTCATATTTGGTCGTTCTTTTTATGGACGCTCTTAGTTTAACATATTCTACGAGTTTTGTTTAGATTACTAAGGCTAAAAAGTCCTCTATCATAAATTCACTATTTATGTCTCCCGGTGTCGTGCCGGTTTTGCCAAAAAACTTCGACGGACCATAACTTCTTCCTTATAACTCGGATTTCAACGTTCTTTATATGTACGAAACCCTTGAGACGTATTCTAAAACTTAGTTAAGATTATTCATTCTAAATAACATTTTGTCAAAAATTCATTTTCGACCCCTATTATCTTTAAATTGACTAGCCCGGATCTACGGGTGTTACAAAGACCCAGGAGCAACATGAGGGGGACTTGTGAGAGGTGTTGGATACCATGAGGAGGGAAATATTGTATGCAAAGTTCTCTAAGTGCGAGTTCTGGTTGCGCGAGGTGGAATTTTTGGGGCACCTTGTCAACCAGAACGGTATTTTGGTCGATCCGGCCAAGGTGAAGGCCATGATGAGATGTGAGGTTCAGAGGTCTCCATCCGAGATTCGGAGCATCCTCGGTTTAGTAGGCTATTATCAAATATCCATTAAGGATTTCTTCAAGATATCGGTACCCCTGACCCGGCAAACGAAAAAGTTGTTGTCTTTCGCTTGGGGCCTGAGCCGCAGGCAGGGTTTGAGAGTCTGAGGCAAAAGTAGAGCGAGGCGTCGATCTTATTCTTTCCAGAGGATGTTCAGGATTTTCTAGTGTATTGTGACACGTTTATCTCGGGTTTGGGCATAGTGTTGATGCATAGAGGGCACGTCATCGCCTGTGCCTTGAGGCAGTTGAAGCCTCACGAGGCGAATTACCCAACGCACAACCTGGAGTTGGGGGCAATTGTTTTTTCCATCAAGATTTGGATACACTGCCTTTATAGGGTACGTAGTACCATTTACACAGCTCACAAGAACTTGAGGTATTTTATGGACCAGTCAAATCTGAACATGAGACAACGATAGTGGTTATACGTGGTGAAGGATTACGATTGTGAGATCCTCTACCACCTAAGGGAAGGCCAATATTGTGGACGATGCGCTTATCCGCAAGGCATTCAAGGCCCCGATCAGAGATATCTGCCTGAGGATGACTGTAGTGACCCCAGATTTTGGAGTGGATACGGGAGGCTCAGCAAGAGGCTATAAAGGAGGAGTGCTGGAAGAGTGAGCCTATCGTGGGTCAGATTTCCTTCATTAACTATGATAGCTGCGGGCTATTGACACTCTATCATAGAGTATGGGTTCCGTACTCTGGTGGTGTGCGCTAAATCCTGATGGAGGAGATGCACAAATCTAGATTTTCCATCCATCCCGGGGGTACGAAGATGTATAGAGATATCCTTCCTAATTACTGGTGGCCCTGCATGTAACGACGTAAATTTTCAAACTAAAATTTCAATTTAAAAACACTTTTATCATAGTAATAAAATCTCAAAATGTGACAATGCCAAATCATCAAATCTCATAACCAAAAACTTTATATATATCAAAACTCCAGGATCCTCTCAATCCTAACTCATTCTCTAATGTGTGTACAATCAAGTTGGCACCTTCCCATGGTTCTGAGAAGTACCTGAAACACATAACACATAACACGATAAGCACAAAGCTTAGTGAGTTCCCAAAAATACCACATACACAAATAATAAATCTCTCATGGCTATAACTCGACATTGATCCTCCGGTCTCACGACACGGTATCGACCCTCCGGTCCTGTATCTCAGTGGGACCCTCTAGTCCTATATCTCAGGTGGACCCTCCGACCCTATCTCAGGTGGACCCTCCGGTCCTACTCAGTAACTCAAAATATGACACATCATAAATCACATAGATATAATGCAGAATATCATAGTACTCAAATAACACATAACACCCTCTGGTCACACACATCTCATAATACCACTCTAGGTATGTATAGTGAGAAGACTAACCTCGTAAGCTAGCAAGTAAAAGTCTCATACTCGGAAATCTCGATCTAGCCTCCACCTAATACATAGGATAATTATCTCTAATTAATAATCTACTCATACTCAAATACACCAAAGGTTGTTCTCTCTTTCTCTCTAACTCTTGGAATGGGTAAAAGACCGTTTACCCCTCCATGGTCTCCATTACTCATGTTGACCAAAGTCTAAAGTCAATAGAAGACAAACTCGAGTCAGTAGTCTAAGTTTGACCTGACTCGCTGAGTGCACTCATCTGGCTCATCGAGTCTACTCGTTCCTCATAAGTCTCGTGGATGTCCAGCTCGTCGAGTTAACCCCTAACTCGCTGAACTGTCGTATGGTCTAGCTTATCAAGATAATCCCCAATTGACTAGTCAAGTCAGTTCATCGACTTGATGAGTCCCTCGATCTGATTTTTCATTCAGATGTTTTTAAACAGATCAATGACTCCAAACACTAAATCTAACATCCCAAGGCTCTATTGTCACGTAAAGCTTCGATCTTTATGCTCATGCATGGTGGTTTTGCTCCAATCCACCAATACATGCTCTTACAAGGTGTTAAACACCATACTCCTCACATGGATGAATAAAGTTGGAACCTTTGCGCTCTAAGGACCTCACAAGGTCCAGATCTGAGGTTTAAATCTCTTGATAACTTGGCATGCTCGAAGTCCCAAACAAAATGTGATGAAAACCCTAATTTCGCGAACGCATGAGGTCTAACCAAATAAAGGGGAGGAATTTAAGCTTTTTACCTTCCTCTTGAAGCTCTGGACGAAATGGCTTGAAACTCAACAACTCCTTCTTGTTCCTTGATGAACAAACTCCTTTTACTCCTCAAAGATGCACAAAAATCCTTCAAGATTAGTTTGGAGACTCTCTTTGATCACTACACTCGTTTAGGGTTTCACACAGTAAGGTTAAGCAGCTGGTGAGCCACGAATGAGGCTATAAGGTGCTGTTTGTTTTTTCGAATCGAAAATTCATGAAGTCTGCAGACCACCTCTGCAATCTTCTGTAGCAGAAGAGGTGGAACAAACGGTTGCAGCCTATAATAAGAAGCATGTTTGTTTTTTAACATTTACAGACTGCTGCAGTAAACTAAAATTTAAATAAACTAATTTTATAAACTGAAAATAGTTCTCAACACTGAAATTTAATAATTTCAGTCTTAAAACATTGAAATAATAATAACAAGAACATGTAAAAAAACAAAAATATAAAACTTTTTTTTAAAAAAAAAAACTTAAAAAAATATAAAAGAAGCTAATAGTTTTATTCTAGAAAAAAAAACAAATTTTAAAAAACATTAAAAAATAAAATAATCAAAAAATTAAGAAAGTATTGCAAACGTTGTCTGCAAAGTTCGTAAAAAATTACACACGTTAAAAAAGATGTAACTGAAATTGAAAATATTATTAATAAAATGGTAAAAAAATGAAAAAAAAAATCTAGTTAGAAAAATCATGGAAATTATAAAAATAAATTGTATCACATCCGTAAATAAACATGTAAGAAAATCAATGTTTTTAAAAAAAATTAAAAAAAGTTATACAAAAATTCTTAAAAAAACACTTAGAGAAAATGAAAGCTGAAGAGGTTAGAAGAGACAAGTCAAGTGTTGCGGCACGCAGCACACGCGCAGAGGTTTTGTAGTCTAAAGTCTTCCAAAAAAACAAACTGCTGCGAGAGAGAAAGTGTTGCGCGTGTGCTGCGCCGCGCAACAATAAGTGGTTTGAAGAGGTTTTTATAGAAAAACAAACAACACCTAAGTGTCCTTATATAGGCCCCAAACCCATGGATTTAAGGTTTCACCTCACGGTGTCTACTCGTTGAGTAGGTCACTAATACCACGTGGCCACACACGACTCTACTCAACGAGTTGTAGCACCAAATCGTGGAGTTGCTCAATAATCCTCAAAAATAAATAAATAAATAATATAACTAGGAGTCCGGATATTACTATTCTCCCCCCCCCCCCACCCCACTACTTCGCCCTCGAAGTCCTGCTTTGGAAGTATCTTTGGGTATTGCTTTCGCATATTGTTCCTTAGAACCTTAACCTTTCAATCCAAGATCGCAATTGGCCTCGAAATATTGTTCAGGCTCGCATCCACCTGAATGTCCTCTAATAGCACCACTGCCGTCTCATCGGCTACATACTTCCTCAACTGAGATACGTGAAAGGTGTTATGGATCTGACTCGACTCTGCAGGTAGCTCCAACCGGTATGCTACATTTCCCACTCTGGCGGTCACCCTAAAAGGACTAATGTATCGAGGCCCCATCTTGCCTAACTTCTTGAATCGGATCATCCCTTTTCAGGGGGATAATTTCATGAGGACAAAATCTTCGACCTAAAACTCTAGCTCCGATCGTCGTCTGTCTGCATAAATCTTCTGGCGACTCTGGGCCATCAATAACCTCTGTCTAACTTGTTGAATCTGCTCAGACATATTCAACACTATCTCAGTGCGACCCATCACTCTATGCCCCACTTCTCTTCAACAAATGGGAGTCCGACATCTCCTCCCATACAGAAGCTCAAAGGAGTCATAACAATACTCGAATGATGGTTGTTGTTGTAAGAAAACTCATCCAGTGGTAAGTAAGTGTCTAAACATCCACCAAAGTCCATGACACATGCACACAACATATCCTTGAACGTTTGTATCGTCCGCTCATTCTGCCCGTCTGTCTGCGGGTGGTACGCAGTAATAAAATGCAAACGGGTGCCCAACTCCTCATGAAATTTCTTCCAAAACCTGGAAGTAAAATGCACGTCTCGATCGAACACAATCGAGGTTGGCACTCCATATCGTGCTACCACCTCTCTCACATAGATCTCGGCCAATCTCTCTGTAGAAGAGCTCTCACTAATGATGAGGAAGTGAGCAATCTTCGTCATCCGGTCAATGATCACCCAAATCGCTTCAACTCCATGTGTATTCCTCGGTAAGTTAGTGATAAAATCCATAGAGATTTGTTCCCACTTCCACTGGGGAATCTCCAGAGGCTGTAATGGGCCATGTGGATGTTGGTACTCTGCCTTAACTCGGTGGCAGGTCAAGCACCTCTCAACTACCCAAGAAACCTCCCTCTTAATAAAGGGCCACCAGTAGTCTCTCTTTAGGTCCAAATACATCTTATTGGCCGGTATGGATCGAGAATATTGATATATGTGCCTCCTCCATTAGTATACGCCAAGATTCGTCCATATAGGGCACCTAAATCTGCCCTTGGAAATTCATAAGCCCTTCGCTATCCGTCACAAACTCAGACACCTGCCCAATCACCTGCTCCCTCTTGCGGTTCTCCGGTCTCACGGCCTCCACCTAGGTCTCTCGAATGGTATCTAAGACTGGAGTCATCATCGTCATCCTCATACACATATCTCGGATCGGAGCACTCTCAGCTCTAACCCTTAGGGTATCAACTACCACATTAGCATTGCATGTATTATACAAGATCTTGCAGTTATAGTCTTTAACAACATCCAACCATCTCCTCTATCTCATGTTTAGGTTGGTCTGATCCTTAAGATATTTCAGGTTCTTGTGGTCCGTGTATATGGTACAACGAACCCCATACAAATAGTGGAGCCAGATTTTGAGGGCGAACACCACCGCCCCCAGCTCTAGAACGTGGCTGGGATATCTCCTCTCATGAGGCTTCAATTGCCTCGATGCGTATGCTATCAAGTGCCCTCTCTACATCAGCACCAAACCCATCCCGAATATAGATGCATGGCAGTAAACTATAAAGTTATCCACTCCCTCGGGAAGGGCTAACACAAGGGCTTCACACAATCTTTGGCAAAGAGTCTCAAATGAGGCATGCTGATTGGGACCTCAAGTAAAAGTAACACCCTTTCGAGTCAACCTGGTAAGGGGGTGGCAATTTTGAAGAAATCTTTTATAAATCTCCGATAATAGTTGGCCAATCCCAGAAAACTCCTGACCTTGGTGGGAGATCTCGGCACCTCCCATCTCATAACCACCTCAATCATGGCCGGGTCGACCAATATCCCATTCTGGTTAATAAGGTATCCTAGGAACTCGACCTCTCGTAACCAGAAATCACACTTGGAGAATTTGGCATAAAGCCTCTCCGATGTCAAAACTCCAAGAATCTCTCTCAGATTCTCCTCATACTACATTGCTTCAAAATAAGTTACAAAGGTTTACCTAGACTATTACATCATCATTAATGCCTATCCTAGAAACACAGGCGTTACATACAGTCTGCGCACAAGAATTTCAATTTTTTTAGAATATTCTTATTTTTTTCATACGAGCTTCATTTTCGATGGGTTTTATGTCCAAACATTGCTATCGACAAGATTTACAATTTTCATTTATACTTTGTCTGCTAATTTTAACTTTATTTTTAAAGTTATATTTTAACAAGCTTAGACTGTTAAAGTCCATTTATATTTCATAACTCTCTCGTCCGACGCCTGTTCTCGAATGTCATTAATATTTCATTTAGATTCTGGTTTAGATTTTTTCAGCTAACAATAAACCGATCTAAAAGTTGATATCAATGTTGCACACTGTTACCCTAAAACTTAGAAAAATCATAACTTCCTCTTATGAAGTCAGATTTGGACGTTCTCGATATTCACACTTTCAGTTTAACGACCACTGCGACTTTCGTTTAGCTTACTTAGGCTATTAAGTAAGCTATTTTCAATTCACCATTTGCGATACATCGACTGATCATGAAATTTCGGACGTCCATGACTTTTGCATACGAAGTTGGATTTGAGTGTGTTTTATATGTACAAGATCATATCACAACTCCAACCTGATTTGTCAATATTATTTGTCTAAAAGAATCTTCTATCCATATTTCCATTTCATAATTTATTGATAAATTACTAAAATGGATTTATAATACGTACTCTGTAACGTGCATGACTAATGAGATTTCCAAATTGAGGATTTAAATTATGATTATCGCTTATTTTTTCTAGCCCGAAGACGCAGGCGTTAGAGAACCAAACTTCATTAATTTTATCATAACCAAGATCAGGCTGACTCCTTTACAACCTTACCAGCGAGACCCATCGAAAAGATATTCTTTGAAGATCCAAATTCATTCCATAAAACTGGTCAACGTTGCCCTAACACCCTATTCATGGGTCCAAAAATACATGTTACTCCTTACTAGTAGAAGATTGATGGACATATAGCACCGTTAACTAATACTACTTGATAATTCTCTAACAATCTCAACAATCTCGAATACCAGGCGTCTAATGAACTTACACTAAAAAGACAATCTAGCTGTTGGTCCTTTATGCGACACTCTTAGTCCTCTTCCACTCGGGTCTTACTCCCTCTTTGGCCGATGTCTTCTACGTCGAAGCCTAAAACCGGTTCATCCAAACACTCTTTAAAATAGCTCTCCATATGCAAAATGGCATATGACAATTTTGAATAATCATCATTATTCGCAAGGAAATCCCAAACCATAGTTGGAGATGTTAAAATCTTGCTAAACCTTTACAAGTGATCCTCTTACTTATGATTTACGAAACAACCCGAAGGATGAATCCTTGGTCATTAAAACCTATAGATCCTAACATAATAGTTCTATAAGCCAACTACATGAATGACTATCCATTTAGCACTACACTAAACAAGTACATCCATTCAAGATAAATCAGAGGATTAAAATTTATACCTACGATTTCTTACGATTCAACCTTGACCTTCAGTCTGAAGGTGGTTAATTGGTCTAGTACTCCATCCACTACCTATGCAGGATAGTCGGGTTTGAGATGACTCGGATGGTAACAGTGGAAACTATGGATTAGGTTTCTAAACCCATAACTATAATTGGTATATACTTGAATTGATAGTAGCACAATCCTTTTGGGTTGTGGTCAAGACTAGCAATTTGACAGATGATTTTGGAGAAAGGGATTTGATTTAATATATTATTATAAATTGAAATAAATGATTTGTTAATATATTATGAAAATAATATATTAATTAGAAACAGTAATATTTAATTAATATTGAATCAGAAATTACTTAGAACTAATTTTGGGATTAAAAAGAATTAATTAAAGTGTAGGGACTAAAGTGCATTTGTTCAATAGTTGAGCAAGAGGAAATCTAGAGCCCTCCATGATGGCATGAATAGTCTATTCATGCCTAAGGGATTCTAGAATAGTCTTTGGTGGATAAACAGCAAAGTGGATAATTACACGGTTTTAGATAATCTTGGATTAGGGCTTATTTAGGATTTCCTGATTGGACTACATAAACATCCTAAACCCTTGAAATTTTGGCCATTTGTTCTTTGGAAGACTTACCCGAAATTTTGAGCCTCTCTCCTCCTTATCAATCATCTTCCATTGCTAGTGTGGTGTGAACCACTACAGGCGTGACATTGTGACACTTGCTCTGAAGGCTTCATCAACACAATGATTTTGCATTGTTATTACTATATAACAATCAAGGTATGAATCTTCTAACACTAATTGCATATTTCAATTATATACAAGCGTGCTAGGTTTTTATATTTTGCTATTCAATTTGTATGTTCAATTAGAGAAAACATAGATCAAAATTATTTAGGGTTGCATGCACACATAGGATTATATATTTTTCATAATACCCTACAGAAACATGTTTGATCCTTCTAGCAGTCACGAATGACATGCCATTTCTCTCCACACTTGTAGCATTTGAACTTGTGACAAGCAAACTTGTGGGTTCCACTACAATTCCACAGATATCAAAGTCCGCCAAAGTTCTAGTACCCAGGTTAGCAGCCTCGAAGTGTTTGCCCATCTCTTAATGAGTCATCTTTTTCTTTCCATGTCGTATTCTCACATCAAGATCTACCCTTTTAGTAATCTCAACAGTCTCTCTCACAGTCTGCAAGGTTGTAGTTTGTTCCTCGAACTTCACAATTAGTTTTTCAGTAATGCGACCAACAATACTAGGCAATTCTTCTAGAAAAATCTATGAAACCTTAGTTGTAATCCAATTGCATAAACCGGTGTTGTCCACATCAATCTTAGAGGACTCAGCTCCCTGTCCCGGTACTGACACCCTATAAAACAAGATCAAAATGTCATAATTAATCCATCACACTTTATCTGATATACAAAAATCCACACATTAAACCCTTACCGACTTCTTAGATTCCAGGTGATTTTCCTTGACTTTAGTACAAATATTGTGCTTCAAGTAGTACGAGCCTTATACTACCTTCCACACCTATCCATAGCATCCTCAAGAATAATCATGAGTCCTGTAAATCACCAACTTAGAATAATATCCCTAATACCCGTTAAATAACGAACTACTCGCTCTAAATCACCCCTAGTCTCTCCTATGATCCCCACCTCACCCTACCATCGGCTGAAAGAAGAATCCTCTTAATTTCATCTAACTACTTCATGAATACAGCTACATGTAGCAAAACATAAATAATCTTAGAATAAAAGAGTCACCCTACAACAGTTAGACTCAGACGAGAGTTGCATAATAGGACCAATTCTTTCATTCTAAGATCATTTAACCTTTGTAGCATGTAACTTAACATATTTATGTAGTAGTTAGCTCACATCAATACAACTCCTCCAAAGAACAAGGAAAGAAAAATTTGAGCAGCGGAATTGATTGGCAATAAAACATCATAAATAACAGGCATATACTCGTTCATGATTCCTAACCAATAGACTAAAACATCCCAAAAAATACAGCCTAAAATTTTCATTTTTAATCATTAATAAAAACCATAAGTATCATTTGCCATCTAAAAATCACATATTGTGTATCTCAAAAGTATACTAACATCTACAAAATATATAAAAATCATATTTCAAAACATCAGAGTACATCCTCTTAGGCTAAAATGTTATGTGTGTGCTATCATGTCATCCTGAGCTCTTCCCCTTAGTAGCAAAAGTACCTAAAAACAAAACTGAAAACTGTAAGCACGAAGCATAGTTAGTCTCCCCAACCACGACATACCATACACATAATCAAATAAACATAGAACAGATAACTTGGGCCTAGCCCACTACATCGGGCCCCGCTCGACATTGGACCGAAGTCCGACATGAGGCCCCGCCCGGCATCAGACCGAAGTTCGCATCAGGCCCCACCCAGCATTGGACCTAAGTCTGGTGTATATATAACATATCAACAAGTATATAACATAGTCACATAACATAAACATCTACACATTCTTCGAGCTTGTCCCGACATCGGACCAAGGCAGGAACATATAAACATACACATGCAAGAATCACAAAGACATCAAGCATACAAGCATTCCCCGGGCTTGCCCCAACATCGAACCGAAGTCTGTAAACATATAATCTTCATCAGGCTAACCCCGACATCGGATCTAAGTCCGACATATGCTAACATACATAAATGGGTCGACATTGGTGCCTTTGACCCGTACTACTGGAGGAAAACTCACCTCTCAAAGGTGAATGTTAAATCTCGTGGTGAGGAATCTCTAACTACTGCTCGAATGACTCCCCGTCTATCATTGTCATAATAACACATAGTCAAAATCCAATAATCCTTCTTAGGGTAAAATGATAGCTTTACCCCTGGTCAAAGTCAATCTTCTGGTCAAAGTTAATGTTCTGGGATGACTCAACTCGCCGAGTTAACCCATTAACTCGTCGAGTTCCATAAATCAGGAACCGTAAAATCATGATCAATCTCATCTAGTCAACCCCCTGCCTCACCGAGTTCCCTTGCTACACGTAGACGTGATAAAGCGAGTCAACTCGTCGAGTCCCTCCTCGATCCCGTCGAGTTCTACCTGGTACAGTATCAGGAAAAATCAACTCAACTCGTCGAGTTACTCTATGTACTCAACGAGTTCCTCAATCTGTTTAGGCCATCTTAACAGATTAAGCCACTACTCTTTAGATTTAAGCTACATACTTCTCATAAACATTGAAAATGTCCTTTTAAGGGTAAAGTTTGCAACTTTACCCGTTAATACCTTTACATAATGGGTATAGCTGAAACCCTACCTCTATAGGACCTAGATCTCGGTCCACAAGCCATCCATACTCCAAACTAAAGCATACAAACAGAGTTCTAGACCCTAAATACTACATGAACACGTAAACCTTCCACCTTTCACTCCATGCATGGCCTTTTGGAGCTTAAAAGGCCAAAATGACATCCTTTGGCTTGCATGGGGCTTCAATAGTCATAAAGTTTGCAACTTTATGCCATGAAAGCCCCCTTGATTCTATATCTGATATTTCACTAACATGGGACGTCTATATCCCAAAGATCAAGCTTTTTGGACCAAAACCATATAAGATGATGATAACAAAATCTAAGATGCTACTAGGAAAGTTTAAGATTTGCTTACTAGAAAATGATGAGGAAGAAATGAAGTCTCTAGATCTACTATCTTCATCTTGAATCCCCATGCTTCTCTTTCCTTCACAAGCTTCAAAACAGGAAAAGTTTCACTCACAAATAGCTCAAAAGCTTACAAATGCATTAAGGTTTCTGAATCTAGGGTTTGAGATTTGGAGGTTGGAAATGAGGCCAGTAAATGGGGATTAAGATGCTTAAATAGGGTGGAAAAGCCCAAAATTAGGGTTTCATTCTGACAGCCTTACTCATCGAGTCGAGGGCTCTCAACTCGTCGAGTAGGTTACCTAAAACATGCGTCCATTATGGTTTCTACTCGATGAGTTTGGGGCTCCCAAATCATCGAGTTGCTCTACAAAATGAATAAATTTATAATTTAAATGCGTACCAGGAACCAGACGTTATCATTCTCCCCCACATGTCTTAAACTTCGTCCTTGAAGTCTTTTGCGTCGAGAAACAACTCTGGATAGTGATCTCGCATTTCCTCCTCGGTCTCCTAAGTCCACTTCGAGGCCTTGCGGTGCTTCCATTGCAATTTTACTAGCTCCAACCTCTTTTTCATCACCTCCTTCATCTTCTTGTTGAGGATAGCTACCGGTCGCTCGATGTAATTCAGGCTATCATCAGCATGAATATCCTCTAAAGGCACAAGCGCTGAGTCATCAACTAAGCACTTCTACAACTAAGAAACATGGAAAGTGTTGTAGATCTGGCTTAGCTCTGCTGGAAGATCCAAACGCTAAGCAACACGACACACCCGATCCAAAACCCTGAACGGATTAACGTATCTGGTGCCCAGCTTGAACCGTTTCCTTAACCGGATGATACTTTCCAAGGTGACACCTTCAGAAGGACCATGTAGCCTACCTAAAACTCTAAGTCTGAATGTGGCATGTTTGCACAGCTTTTCTGTAGACTCTGAGCAGTGTGGAGCCTACTCCAACTTGTTGGATCCTCTTAGTAGTCTTGAGTAATACCTCAGTCTTCCCCATGAATCTCTGACTGACCTCCCCCTAACATATTTGGGTCCTACAATTCCTCCCATAGAGCATCTCGAAAGGAGTTCAATCTATGCTGGTGTGGTAACTATTTTTATACGAAAATTCTACTAATGGAAGATATGTATCCCAACTGACAACAAAATCCAAAACACATGCGCGCAGCATGTACTTGAGAGTCTGAATTGTCCTCTCACTCTGCCCATCCGTCTGAGCGTGGAAAGCAGTGCTAAAGTGGAGACGAGTACCCATCTCATCGTGAAACCACTTCCAAAATTTGGAAGTAAAATGAACATCCAGGTCTAACACAACCGAAACAGGCACTCTATATCGTGCCACTACTTCACATACGTAGATCTCAGCCAGTTTCTCAGCCGATATACTCTCCTAGATTGGGATGAAGTGAGTACTATTGGTTACCGATCCATGATGACCCATATCGAATCTACTCCATGTACGGTCCTGGGAAGCTTCATAATGAAGTCTATAGTGATATCTTCTCATTTCTGCATGGGAATGTCTAACGGCTGCATCTTGCTTTGTCGGAACTGGTGTTCAGCCTCGAATTTCTTGTAAGTCAAATACCGCTCTACGTACCATGCTACATCCTGCTTCATGCACGGCCACCATTAATCAGTTCGAAGATCCTGGTACATCTTCGTCCCCCTGGGGTGGATGAAGAACCTCGACTTACGGGCCCCATCCCTCAGAGCCTGTCATTCTCCACCCTAGTATGGAACCTAGACCCTCCCATTCAGGGTCAACAACCCACAGCTGTCATAATCAAATGAGGCCACCTAGCCTATGATCCGTTCGAACTTCTGGCACTCCTCCTTCAGACCCTCAACATGCATCTCCCGGATCTTCTCTAGCAACGGATTAATCACTGTTATCCTTACACATATGTCTCGAATCGGGGCCACCAATGCCTTGCGGCTCACGGCATCGGCCACCACATTGGCCTTGTTTGGGTGGTAAAGGATCTTATAGTCATAGTCCTTCACTACATCTAACCACTGACGTTGCCTTATGTTCAGATTCGGTTGATCTATGACGTACCTTAAGCTCTTGTGGTCTATGTAAATAGTATAATGAACCCCATAGAGTTAATGCCGCCAAATCTTGAGGGCGAAAACCACATCCCTCAGCTCTAAATCGTGCGTCATATAGTTCTACTTTTTAGGCTTCAACTGCCTCGAAGCATAAGGTATCACGTGACCCCGCTGCATCAATACCGCACCCATACCCGTGATTGAAGCATCATAATAATCCACAAGGTCCTCGATGACCTCTGGCAAAGTTAGAACCGGTGCCTCGCGTTAGGGATGAGATTTAGAACTGGAAAACCGGAATCGGACCGGAACCGGAACCGTTAGAACAGGAATATATAGAACCGGTTCCGGTTCCGGGTTTAAAAATTGGCTTTATCCGGGTTCTGAGTAATCTGGGTTTGGGTCCATCGGGTCCGAGTAAACCGGGTCTAAAAACTGGAACCGGTTTTTGGACCCAAAAGCACTTTTTGGGCCGGAACCGGTTTTTTGTGAAACGTTTAAAAGATGCATATCTCATTCGTTTAAACTCCCATTGACATACGGTTTTTTCCAACATGTAATTTAGAGTTTGTACATGATTTTAGACTATAAATTTGTCATTTTTAGTTTAATATTCATTTATTTATAGTCCCCCAAAGTCGATATATCAAAGTTGGAAGTTTTTAATTTTTCAGTTTTTTTGTATTCGGTGAAAGTTTTAAAACATGCATATCTAATTCGTTTGAAGTTGGATTGATGTGTGTTTTTTTCTAACTTGTAGTTTACAGTTTGTACATTATTTTAGACTATAATTATGTCATTTTTGGTTTAACATTCAATGATTTACAGTTCTCAGAAGTCGGGATACCAAAACTGAAAATTTTCAACTTTTTAGCTATATTTTTTGTACTTTGTATTATGTGAAAATGAAAAACACATGCATATCACATTCGTTTAAAGTCAGATTGACATGCGGTTTTTTCTAGAGTTTATTTTAGAGTTTGTACATGATTTTAGACTATAATTTGTTAATTTTGGTTTCATATTCATTGAGTTACGATCCCCCAAACTCGGGATATCAATATGAAAATTTTCAAAGTTCAACCCACTAAGTAGTAAGTAATTACCAAAAAATTCCGGTTTTTTCGGGTTTTCCGGTTCTAAACCCACTTTATCCGGTTCCAACCTACCCACTTTGATGTTTCCGGGTTTTCTGGTTCTAGACCCACTTTACCCGGAACCATACCCGGAACCGAACCGGAACCGGTTCTTATATACCGGTCCGGGTTCCGGTTCTACAAAATCTCATTAACCGATTCCAGGTTTTACGGGTCCGGGTCCATCCGGTCCGGGTTTGGACCCACTTTCATCCCTACCTCACGTAACCACTATCTAAGACTCTCAAATACTATCTACTGCTTAGGCCCCCAACAAAATGTTACCGACTTCTTAGTCAATCGGGTCAAAGGAACAAGGATCTTGGTGAAATCCTAGATGAATCTTCGGTAATAACCCATTAAACCAAGAAAACTCAGAATCTCAGTTGGAGACCTTGAAACCTCCCACTGCATCATGACCTCTATCTTGGTCGGATCGACCAGAATACCATTCTAGTTGACAAGATACCCTATAAACTACACCTCGCGCAACTAGATATCAAACTTAGAGAACTTTGCAAAAATTCTATCCCTCCTCACAGTCTCCAACACCTCCCTCAGGTGTTCCTTATGCTGCTCCTGAGTCTTGGAATAAACCAAGATATCATCGATGAAGACTATCACAGAACAATCCAACATTGGTTTACACACACGGTTCATGAGATCCACGAATGTAGCAGGGGCATTGGTGAGACCAAATGGGATTGCCACAAACTCATAGTGACCATAGCAAGTCCTGAAATCTTTCTTATATACATCATTATCTCTGACTCGCATTTGGTGATAAGTTGATGATATATCAATCTTGGTGAACCAAGATGCACCCTGCAACTGGTCAAACAAATCATCTATCCTCAGGAGGGGACAACGGTTCTTCATTGTTAACTTATTCAGCTCCGAGTAGTCTATACACATGCGATGTGATTCTTCCTTCTTCTTCACAAACAGAATCGGGGCTCCCCCATGGTGAACTGCTCGACCTGATAAATCCCTTGTCTAATAGCTCTTGCAAATGTGTAGACAAGTCCTGCATCTCGGGAGAAGCCAACCGATATGGTTCATTCACTATCGGAGATACACCAGGGACTAGGTCGTTTTCGAACTCAACCTATCTCTCTGTAGGTATCCTATACATATCCTCCAAGAATACATCCGGGTACTCTCGCACTTTCAGTACATCATCCACTGTCACCTTACCCTTATCCCAGGTATCCATAGCATAAGTAACATAACCTGGGAAACCTTATTGAAGGTAGTGCCTCGCTCTCGCTGCTGAACATAGGGTCATTCCACCCTGCGACCTCTCCCCAGAATCACTAACCCTCCCCCACTAAGAGTTTGAAATCCTACTAGCTTCTGCTTGCAGTCGATCACTGTCCTATTGGGGCTCCACCAGTCCATACTAACTATAACCTTATTCCCTCGCAGGAGAATAAGGACTAGATCCACAAAAATCTGCTCATCAAATAACTGAAGTGTACATCCTCGATGAACCCTCACGGCCTGAACGATCCTATCATTAGCTATCTCTACGTTAAGTGGGCAATCCAACTCTCTTGGAGCCCCTACAAATCGCTTGCTGAGCATGGGCGACACAAAAGATCCGGTAGCTCCCGAATCAAATAGTACCAAAGTTGATATACCGTTCACTAAGAATGATCCTATAACCAAAACCCATAAACACAAAAAATAATCAATATAAATAAAGAGATAAGGAGAAGATACATACGCATCACCACGTCGGGTGCTGCACGTGCCTCCTTTGCTGCCAACCGAAAGGCCCTGCTCTTTGCAAGAGATGCCTCTACCCGTCCCTGATGATCATCTGAAATCCTTTACGTAGAAGGAGCGGGTGTTGCCACCTGCCTTACTGCTGCTAGACTCGGGCACTAGGACCGCTTGTGTCCCCTCTGATTGTACTAGAAGCAAATCAGATCTAATACTATGGTGGTGCTGGTGGTAGTTGTAGAATCCCTACTTACATGACCAGTTCGGCCACACTTCAAGTATCCCGAACTCCCCACCTTGCACTTCTCCTCATGCAACTTGCTAGATTTGCCACAATAGCTGCGACCTTGCTAGATCCTAGGTCGATGATCTGATACCTTGGACTTCTTGCCCTTCTTCCTTGACTAAACCGCCTCTGGTTTCCTGTTATTCTGCATCTCTATATCCAACTCTCTTTCTCAAGCCCTAGAAATCATATCTTCCAGCATCTTGCAGCTGGATCAGCTCACAAACTGATGGATATCACTCCACAGCATCTCATGGTATCGGGCCTTCTTCATCTCCTCATTCGCCATGTACTGTAGAACGAGAAGAGTCCTCTCCCTGAACATAGCAATGATTTCATTCACTGTATCATTCATCTACTGGAGATACTGAAACTCCCTAGCAAGTTGTTACACCTGTATCACAAGTGCAAACTCAACTCTGAACCTAGCCGAGATGTCACTCCAGGTCATACTGTCAAGGGCAGCGTCACCCACAGTATGCCCAACCTCCTCCCACCAGTCGCATGTTCTGTCCTTTAGGAGATAGGAAGCAAGTCAGAACCTGTCCCCCTCGGGACATCTACTGGTACGGAAACGTACGTGACATTAGTCAACCATCTGGTGCTAGCATTGGGGTCCTGAGCCCCATGATAATAGGGAGCGCCACAAGCTCTGAATTCCGTGAATGTCAGTGTGTGACCCCATCATGGCCGCCACCTAGGTGCGGAATACACCCAATCTCTCATCCAATAGCTCCAAGATACCCTCTTTCATCATGTCGAAGATCACATGAGTCTGGTCCAAAATACTGCGTGTGATCTAAGATTAGATGAACTCGCTCATCTAGTCATCTAGCTTCCCGGCTCCAGAACCCAAGCCCGATCCCTCAACGTCGCCTGAACATCCGACTAGTCAGTGCACAGTGTCACCATACTGAAAAACACACCATTACAAACATCAGAATACTCATCATATTTTAAGGGATCACATATACTACAAGTTCCCTGGATTCATCTCAGTCTTCCTTGAATCTAGTACAGATCCTCTACTTTGAGTAGTACGAGCCCATACTACCTTCCACATCTATCTGTACTTTCATCGAGAACTGCCTTGACTTCACGAAGTCCCTTCTACTACTACTTCTTTACGTACTAATCTCATTATAGGCTTGCCCTAGGGTAATCACCATCCCACTCTCCGCCATCAGCTGCATAAGAAGTTTGTGCTACCTCCCCCTAACTAGCTCATGGATACCATTACATATCACTTAAGACTTGATAATTCTTCAAATAAGATATCATACCCTACAACGGTTGGACTCAAACAAGAGTTGCGAAATAGCTCCTAACCTTCTGAAATTATTTAGTCCTTGTAATATGTAACTTACCATATTTGCTTAATAGTTAGTAAAAGATAACTAGAACTCCTAAAAGCACAAAGCAAGAAGCATTCGAGCATTGAGTAAACATAATCTGTACTATCATGCAGTTCATAAATCTCATACACATAAACTAGGGACATATGGCATCCTTCCTAGATCCTTAGCCCTAATCTAGCATGTAGTTCTCATAAACATATCATTAAATAAACTTGTATGGATAATTTGGTCGCACTTAGCTGAACTCGGTTGATTGTATGCACCAAACCCTTTTCTCTTTTCAAGGTTATTTTCTCTTTTCAAAATTTCTTTTTTTTTCAAAATTCTTTTTGTAAAAATGATTTTTCTGTTGATAATTTTTATACCAAGTACCCAGTTAGAGTCCAGACACACCCGAGAGTGCGGCCGAATCCCTCAAACCAAGGCTTTGAAACCTACTTGAAACATCCCAAAAATACCGTCTAAAAAAATCATTTTTAATCATTTATAAAAACAATAAGTATCATTCATCATAAAAAAATAATATATCGTGTATCTCAAAAATATCATAGCATCTGTCAATATATCAAAATCATATGTCAAAACTTCAGAGTAAAATCTCCCAGGCTAAAACGTTGTGTTGTACAGTCATCCCGATCTCTTCCCCTTACTAGTGGAACTACCTGAAAACAAAACTGAAAATAGTACACAGAAAGCTTAGTGAGTCTCCCCAAACTACCACATACCATACACATAATCACATAAACATATAACACATAACTTGGGCCTAACCCATTACATCGGGCCTCGCCCGACATTGGACCGAAGTGTGGCATTGGGCCCCGCCCAGCATCGCGCCCCGCCCGACATCAGACTGAACTCTGGTATACATATAACATATCAACAAGTATATAACATAATAACATGATATAAACATATAAACATTCCTCAGGCTTATCCAGGCATCGGACCGAAGCCCGGAACATATAAACATACACATGTAGGAATCACAAAGACATCAAGCATACAAACATTCACCAGTCTTGCCTCGGCATCAGACCAAAGACCGGAAACATATAACCTTCATCGGGCTAACATTGGCATTAGACCAAAGTCTGACATACGCTAAAATACATAAATGAGCCGACATTGGTGCCTTCGACCCATTCCTACTGGTGGAAAACCCACCTATCAAATCTAACTGTGAAATCTTGCAATGAGAAATCTCTAACTGCTGCTCCAACGGTTCCCCGTCTATCATTATCAAAATAACACATAGTTAAAATCCAATAATACCTCTTAGGATCAAATAACCACTTTATCCCTACTCAAAGTCAACATTATGGTTAAAGTCAATCTTATGGGTTGACTCAACTTGCCGTGTTGACCCATAAACTCGCCGAGTTTTATAAATCAAGAACCCTAAAATCACAATCCAACTCATCGAGTCATTCTCCTAACTTACCAAGTTCCCTTGCTACTCGTAGATGTGATAAAGCGAGTAGACTGTTCGAGTCCCTCCTCGGACTCCTCGAGTTCTACCTGGTACAGTATCTAGACAAATCAAGTTAACTCGTCGAGTTACTCTATTGACTCAACGAGTTCCTCAGTCTGTTTCGGCCATCTTAATGGATTAAGCCCCTACTCTCTATATCTATGCTTCATACTTCTCATAAACACTGAAAATATCCTTTTAAGGGTAAAGTTTCCAACTTTACCCATTAATACCTTTACATAATGGTTTTAGCTCAAACCCTAACTCTTTAGGACCTAGATCTTAGTCCACAAGCGATCGATACTCCAAACTAAAGCATACAAACAGAGATCTAGACCCTAAATACTACATGAACACATAAATCTTCCACCTTTCACTTAATGCATGGCCTTTTAGAGCTTAAAAAGCCAGAATGACACCCTTTGGCTTGCATGGGGCTTCATTGGTCGTAAAGTTTGCACCTTCAAGCCATGACAGCCCTTCATGATTCTAGTTCTGTTTTTTCACTCACATGGGATGTTCATATCCCAAAGATCAAGCTTCTTGGACCAAAACCCTATAAGATGATGATAAAGAGATCTACGATGCTACTAGGCAAGTTTAAGACTTGCTTACCTGAAAATGATGAGCAAGAAATGAAGTATTTGGATCTACTATCTTGTTCTTGAATACCCAAGCTTCTCCTACCTTCATAAGCTTCAAAACTCTCAAAGTTTCACTCACAAATGGCTCACAATCTCATAAATGCATTAGGGTTTCTGAATCTAGGGTTTGGGACTTGGAGACTTGAAATGAGGCCAGGAAGTAGGGATTAAGATGCTTAAATAGGGTGCAAAACCCCAAAATTAGGGTTTCATTCTAGCAGCCCTACTCATCGAGTCGAGGGCTCTCAACTCTTCGAGTAGGTTACTTATAATCCATGTCAATTTTGGTTTCTACTCGACAAGTTTATACCTCCCAAATCATCGAGTTGCTCTACAAAAATGAATAAATTTAAAATTTAAATGCGTACCATGAATCAGGCGTTACATAGACCCAAGGATCATGCCCTATATTCACTCTCTCGTCATCAGTGTTGTAAAACTAGCTGAGTTTCCCGATGACTCCTCCGAGTACTCACTACTCAGCCCCTTATCGAGGCGAGTTACAGAATCCTAGTACTCCCCAATCGAGCCTTTACTAAACTGAGCAGTGTTGTAAAATCCGGTCAAATCGGTGATTAATATGAATAATATACTTAACTATTTATTATTTGACACAAACACATGCGATTATTACTACATATATCTTTAATTTTAGTAATTATTCATGAAGTGAGACCATTATGTGTTTTTTAGTGTTTTAGTATTCACATGTAACTAATTTTGTTATATATTTTAATCAACTTAAGATTTTAACTTATCATTTTAACATATATAAATTCCCTAAAAATATTTCTACATGAATAATCGAATCCGAGTACTCCGCGAGTACTCCTGAGTACTCGCTACTCGGTAGTTGGCCAAAGAGGTACCGACTACCGAGTTCTACAACCTTGCTTGTGAGTAACTAATAATTCCTTACCTGCTCGCTTTCTTTTACCCACACTCCATCATGAAACTTTCACTAACCTTGTAGTCGCTCGTTTATGCTAATCATACATAACATTAGATTCGATAGACAGTCGAATACTGGATTCTACCCCAAGCCCGCAATTAGATGAGGAATAGAAAATAGGGCTAAACCAAACATTCTCAAGCTATAAAAGCTTAGTTATGTATAACTATGATGCATACACTAAGCAACCATAATTATACTGTCAGTTCCATATAGCATAACAGGAAGTTCTCCTAGGATATCAAGAGTCATAAATTAGGCAGTTTGATATTTTTATGTATATATTTTAATTGTTCAAGTTTTAGATTTCTAAAACTGATTTTATCGCAACTAGACTAATAAACACACTAGCAAGTGTACCTAATCGTGCAATAGTATACTTGTGGTAAGACCAGGTCTCAAACACAAGGGGAACGGTGGTGAATTAATTCTAAGTTTTTGATTATAGCTAACACTAAACACACGAAAATAATAAGATGGTTTTTATGGAATTAAAACTCAAATAAACAATTAAACAGAAAATCGATTCGTAATATGATTAGCATCATCATCCAAATACTAGTCCTTTGATTTGAGCACAACTATTAAGTCGGTGATCAAGTGAACAAACAACTATGTAAATCATTTTCCAATTAATAATAAATCAATATTTGATCTTTATTAATCCTTATGATCATAGGAATTAAATCATGGATAGAATGATCATCTACTCATGTACATATATTAAAGTTCGTCACTTTATTTCCTAACCCTAGGTTTTGATCTAATTGTAGTTATAATTACCAATGATCATAGACAATTATGATTCAAATTAACACAGTCCAAAATGGTCATCTAAACTCTATTAAATTAGAATATGGAATTGTAACGCTCGGGTTTCAGGGCTAAGCATTTTAGACAACGTAATAGTCTAGGACAACTCTTGTAGCTCTTTTTGAAGTAATAAAGATGAAATATTTGAGTATTATGTGAATTATGTGTATTTATGTGCTTATTATTTAATTATAAATGTATAATAAATAAAAAATAAAAATAAGCGTCAAAATGAAAGTGTGAGATAAGTCTGATATCTTTACATAATCTTGTAGTGGTCGAAACAAGGATCCCGAGGATATAAGGAACGCCGAAATCTGAGTTATAATGAAGAAGTTATGACTCGTCGAAGTTTCACGATAGAACCGGCACGATACCGGGAAGCGTAAATAGTGAATATACGATAGAGCGAGATTTAGCCTTAGCGATCTAAACAAAAGTCGTAGAATGTGTTAAACTAAGAACATCGATAAAAAGAACGCCCAAATCTGACTTCGTATGAAGAAGTTATGATTTTTCGAAGTTTTGGATTAGTAGTATACAACTGAAATTCGAATATTAGATCGAGTGATTTTTAGCCGACACGACCTAAATAGGAATCGAAGATCTCGTTAAGAGAAGCGTAACGAGAAAAAGAT
This sequence comes from Lactuca saligna, assembly GCF_052625555.1. Classification (NCBI taxonomy): domain Eukaryota; kingdom Viridiplantae; phylum Streptophyta; class Magnoliopsida; order Asterales; family Asteraceae; genus Lactuca; species Lactuca saligna. The sequence continues at coordinate 149,566,217 of NC_136424.1, forward strand.
GGGCGAAAACGGATGTCAGATGAAGAAATTATGAGGATTTAACGGTCCAATCTTGTCCCGGTCTGTTAATAATATAAAATTTAAGATCGAGTCAAAATTAGCCATCAGAGTCTAAACGAAAGTTATAGAGTACGTTCCCACCTTCGCGTGGATATAAAGAACGTCAAAAACGAAGCTCGTATGCGAAAGTTACGAATTTTTAAAGTTTAGACTCAAAATTGTGAAACCTGTTGCTCGACCGATGATGTGGCGCAATCTGGACCCTCCATCGCTGACTCAGTACCCGCCTCGGATGAGTGACACGTCGCCCCTCGCTACGCCCAGCATCCGGAGCTCGGTATGCCCAGCGTACAGCTACACCCCTCGGTCCACAAGCAGCTGCGTAGCTCCGGTCTTCATCCAACATGTGGCTCGTACGAAGCTTGTTGGCTCCCTTATCCAACGAGCGCCCAACATAACCAAGGACTACGCCCAGCGTAATCCGAGGCCTTGCTGGGTATAAAAAGGGGCGAGGGCCTCCAACATGTTCACACTAATTCTCATTCTCTCTCTAGTTTCTTTCTCTCTCTACAACCCCAAACCACCCCTAAACCCTAGATAAACCCTCTAGCACCCTAAGGAAGCCCCGAGGCTCCCGGAGTCCCGAGAAAAAGGAGTCTTTGGGTTTCGAAACGTTGCTCCAATTAAGTTCTGGTTTTCGATAAAATTAGTTGTAAGTGTGCTACGCTTACGCAATTTTTAATATAGCTTTCAAATAATTATAGGAATGTTATTAGGTCCTTAAAATAATTATTTGAGCTATTATTATGAGTTATATTGAGTGTTATTAACGCTTGTATAATAATATTAATAGTTAGACTAATTAATTTGTCGCGGTTATTGTTAGACTAAACCATAGTGGTATTGATACTAGGTTTTATCAAAGGAAAATCGTTTTGAGAGTATCAGAGTGTTGTACGAGTGCTGAGTCACCACCTTTCAGGTGACTGCATAGTTACTTTCAGCTTACACATAGATATGAAGTATTTTTATATAAATTATGTGTTATGTTTGCATATTATCTGAATACTTGCTATCTATGCTGGATGAACGTTTTTATACATGTTTTTAATGATTTAAACTGTATATATCTATTTTATATCTATGAAAATGTTGGGGTAAAACATGGGTAGATGTAATAGGTGATGTTTGATAAAATGATGAGAGGCCTCGGTGTTGTTGTTGTTGATCCAGTCATCTAGCGGAGTATGGATGACGACCACAGACTCTTCTAGACAGTTCAGTGGAACGCTGGCAGGCTCGCAACCTATAGGTGTTTGTGAACGATGTGTTCACCGGTGTACTCAATCCCTCACATGGTTGCCTTTAGGACATTTATTGCTGAGGAACCCCCTTAGCAGTAATGTTCATCCCGATGATGATCCTTAGGATAGGTCCCTTATGATAGGTGTTTAGGGACACAATGTGAGGATAACAGGAACAGATAATCGGGTTATTGTTGATTGATGAAATTAATAAACTTATGCATTGTGGGTTGAAAACCCTATGTGCTCACTAGGCTCCCCAGCCTGACCCACTCAGTTTTATGTATTACAGGTAGTGGCGCTTGAGCATAGATATGATGTTTGGACAAAAGATTACGGATATAGGCCTGTAGATATGAAAGAATGTACTAAGGCTTATATTGTATTGTTTATACTTATGTACTGTATCGAACATGACATCCCGGCTTTTCTGGCCGTGATTTTGGGGATGTCACAATTGGTATCAGAGAATTAGTTTAAGCGAACTAGGAATTTGTAGGATTTATAGACTTAAACTTAGAATGTTAAGCGATGATTGTGAGGTGTGAGCACTATCTTATTTTAGGAATTATGCCTAAAATGCTTTGTGACTGATATGCTATTGATTGTTCAGATCTATGGTCTGTTGCCGACCGGATCTGGAAACCTTATGTGTTTAGGATTCCAACCGTACAAGTACGATATTAGAACTAGCATTTAAACGTTTCGAGAGATAAGGATGATTTGAACATCAGTCCTAAATAAAGATCTAAATTCACCTTATTCGGTGTATAGATTAAGATGGCAAGGACCCGTAGTGGAAACGTGAACACAAATGGGGATAGGAAGCAACCCCCAGTGGTTCAGCAAATACCTGTTGTTGAAGAAGTTGCACCTGAGCCAGTCACCATGGCTGGAGTTCAAGCCATGATTCAGACTATGCTAGCTGAAGAAAGGGAAGAAATGAGATGGATGCTCCACGAGAATAGGGACGCACCTACCATACATGTCGACCCGATGGAGCCAGTTCCCAAGCAATCTGAGGAAGGGAACTACAGCCACCAAGTGAGTCAAATAGGGGCTCAAGGTGAGCAAAGGGATGGCCCAGAAGGGAGAAACAACAAGGATGGGCAGATGTACAAAAATTTCTTGGGTGCGAAACCACCAAGTCTCTCAGGAAGCCTAAATCCTGTTGAGATCATGGACTGGATCTCCGAGATCAAGATGGTGTTTGAAAGCTGCGACTGCAGCGAGAAGCAGAAGACTGTCTTCGCTGTGAGACAATTGAAAATTGGAGTCTTGAGCTGGTGGAAACTATTGGCAGATACAATGCCACGAGGAGAAGCTCTGAAAATGTCGTGGGATGAGTTCTTGGAACAACTGAAGGCGCAGTACTGTTCAGAGATAGATCTAATTGATCTGAACAATGAGTTCCAAAATTTAAATAAGGGGAGAATGAGCATCGATGACTATGCTCTTACACTCATGGAAAAGATGAAGTTGTTTCCATACCTAGTGCCAACCGAACTTTCCAAAATTGAGAAGTTCGCAAACGGACTGCCGGCTGACTTTGGCCCAACAGTTAAGATGGCAACCACTCTGAAATCAGTCGTTCGAGCAGCAAAGAATCTGGAGACCCAACAAAAGGAAAGAGGTCTCGAAAGAGCTGAGGTTGGTGAGAAACGGAAGTTCAATGGATCCTCGAAGTCCAACAAGAAGCGTAGATTCTCGAAGTCTGGTTCGAGAGGAGAAGGATCAGAAGCGAAGTGGTGTGACAAGTGTAAGAAGAAGCACTCTGGGAAGTGTGACAGAGGGGTCACTTGTTTCAAATGCGGAAAGCCTGGGCACTATGCCAATGAATGCACCCTCATCCAGAAGGCCTGTTATGGGTTTAATGAAGAAGGGCACATTTTGAAGGACTGCCCAAAGAAGAAGGAGGCAGGAAGACCCAACATACCACCGAAGCCGAAGGCGAGAGCCTTCCAGATGACGCTCGAGGCTGCGAAGGAGGCGGCAGACGTCACTTCAGGTACCTTTCTTGTAAATGGTTTGCCTGCAAATATACTATTTGATTCCGGAGCCAACTACTCCTTTGTGTCGCATAAATTTGGTAGGAAATTAGCATAACCTGTAGAAAAACTTGATAATGACCTGATTGTAGAAGTTGCCGGTGACAAATTCGTACCTGTTAGTAATCGTATTAGGAACATCATCATTGGCCTAAACGTAACCAAATTCCACGAAGAGCTATTACCCATAGAGTTAAACGGTTTCGACATCGTTTTGGGTATGGATTGGCTTAGCGCCAACGATGCTGAGATTCAATGCCAAAAGAAAATAGTAAGGGTAAACCCACCCGAAAATAGTAAGGGTGAATTTTGGAATCATCTCCCTAATGAAAGCCAGGAAATGTTTGTCCAAAGGATGTGCATCATACTTGGCATTCGTAATTGATGCTAAGAAGGAGAAGAAAGAGGTGTAGAATATATCGGTTGTGTGTGATTATCCGGAAGTCTTTCCCGAAGATCTTCCCGGATTGCCACCTAATAGACAAGTGGAGTTTCGTATAGACTTGTTACCAGGAACAATACCGATAGCAAAGACACCTTACCGATTAGCACCGACGGAGATGAAGGAGCTCATGACACAACTCCAGGAGCTGTTGGATAGCGGTTTCATTCGACCTAGTTCATCACCCTAGGGAGCTCCGATGTTATTCATAAAGAAGAAGGACGGAAGCATGAGAATGTGTATAGACTACCAAGAGCTGAACAAGGCAATGGTGAAGAACAAGTATCCAGTGCTGAGGATTGACAACCTATTCGATCAACTGCGAGGTTCGAGCTACTTCTCAAAGATCGATCTTAGGTCGGGATATCATCAGCTGAAAGTGAGAGATCAAGATATCGATAAGACTGCATTCGGAATGAGATATGGATACTACGAGTTCTTGGTTATGTCGTTTGGACTAACCAATGCTCCTGCAACATTCATGGATTTGATGAACAGGGTTTGTAAACCATTCCTTGATAAATTTGTGATATTGTTCATCAACGACATTCTGATCTAGTCGAAAAAGCCAAGGGGAGCATGGCAAGCATCTACGGGAAGTGTTGGAAGTGTTAAAGAAAGAGAAGCTTTACGCCAAGTTCTATAAGTGTGATTTTTGGATCCGAGAAGTCCAATTCTTGGGTCATGTGGTTAACCAAGAAGGGATAATGGTTGACCTAGAAAAAATCGAAGTTGTAATGAAGTGGGAACGTCCAAAGAGTCCCACAGAAATTCGAAGCTTTCAAGGTCTAGCTGGATACTACCGACAATTTATCCAAGGTTTTTCTTCGATAGCTGCTCCGTTAACAGCTTTGACCCATAAAGGAGCTACGTATACGTGGAATGAGAAACATGATGAGGCATTCGAGAAATTAAAGAAGAAGTTATGTGAAGCACCGATACTTTATCAACCCGATGGATTCGAAGATTTCACGGTTTATAGTGACGCTTTTGGAGTCGGTTTGGGTTATGTTCTGACCCAAAGAGAAAAGGTGATAGCTTACGCATCTCGATAATTGAAAGAGCATGAAAAGAACTACCCCACTCATGATCTAGAGTTGGCAGCGGTAGTATTTTCCTTAAAGATATGGAGGCATTACCTCTATAGCACGAAGTGCAAGCTCTTCACTGATCATAAGAGTCTCCAGTATCTCTTTAATTTGAAAGAGTTGAACATGAGGCAATGATGCTGGCTAGAGCTACTCAAGGACTATGACTGCGAGATACTTTACCACCCCGGTAAATCAAATGTTGTTGCTGATGCTCTCAGTCGGAAAGTCAACCTTGAAAGGAAAAGGCTAAGAGCGTTGAGAATCGAAGTCGTCTCAACAATTGTGGAAAGTATCAGGAAAGCCCAAGAAGAAGCTTTAGAAACGAATGACCGAAAGGAAGAACGTTTGGGCAAAACGTTAGTATTCGGTACAAACAATCGAGGACTGAAGGTATTCCAAAATCGGATTTGGGTACCTAAGACGGGAGAAATAAGAGACCTTCTGATGGAAGAAGAACACAAGACCATGTACTCGATTCATTCCGGTAGCACTAAAATGTATAGGGACATAAAACCCTACTATTGGTGGTCGACGATGAAACTCGACGTTGCGAAGTATGTGGCCGAGTGTGTAACATGTGCGAGAGTTAAGGCACAACATCAGAAACCGTATGGGAGTTTAGAACCTTTACCCGTATCCATGGGTAAATGGGAAGACATCACCATGGATTTTGTGACTAAACTGTCCAGGATGAAGAACGGACACGACATGATTTGGGTAGTCGTGGATCGTTTCACCAAGAGTGCACACTTCATAGCAGCTAATGAGAAGTGGTCTATGGATAAGCTCGCAAATGCTTACGTGAAGGAAATTGTAAGACTTCACGGTATCCCTCTTACGATTGTATCAGATCGTGATAGTCGCTTCACGTTGAGGTTTTGGCGGAGTCTACAAGAGGAGTTAGGTACAAAGTTGTGTTTGAGTACTGCTTACCATCCGCAAACCGATGGTCAGAGCGAAAGAATGATTCAAACACGGGAAGATATGCTGAGAGAATGTACCCGGAAGGGTTTGACTGTGTGACCGGAAGGTCCGATATGATATGTGATATATGTGCTATATGTGGTAAGTTAATTGTTATGCGTGCTGTGTATGTTTATATGGGCCGGAAGGCAATGTGTTATGGGCCGGAAGGCAATAAGTTATGGGCCGGAAGGCAATATGTTATGGGCCGGAAGGCGATTATGTTATGGGCCGGAAGGCGTTGTGTTGTGGACCGGAAGGTCAGGGCCTGGAAAGGCGTATATATGTAAGTTTTATATTGGGGAACTCACTAAGCAATTATGCTTACAGTTGTTATGTATGTGTTTCAGGTACTAGCGAGGACTGTGGGAAGGCGCCGACGTGATGCGTACACACTGATTGATGTTTTGAGATCTTGGGAATTCTATGAATTGTATTTCGACATAAAACTTGGAATAATTTTATTTAGTTTGAATAAAAACACTTTATTTGAAATGAAAAATTTGTTTGAAAATTTGCGTTGTTACACTGGGCGTACATGTCTGGTACGCCGCGCGTATGCATGCAGATTGGGAAGAGGATGGGCCTAGACTTTTGGATCCCATGGCCCACTTTGAAGTATCATTTTGGACTTAGGAATAAGAAACTTGGGTATCGGGCCTTTTTGATCCAATATTGGGCCCTTGAGGATTATTATATTAGACTTGGGAATTTTGGGCCCATTTTGGGAAATAAGGTCTAAATCAGGAATTGGGCAATGAGTGGGCCCCTAGGGAATCCTTAATGGGCCATAAGAGAGTTGGGATTCATAAGCTAGAATCGCGAGTTGAGTATGTCCATATTAGACCAAAGGGTAAAACGGTCATTTTACCCTAAGTAGTGTTATGGACTTTGATTGAGTGTTATGTGTCTCTGATATCCGGGAGTCATCAGAGCAGTTGTTAGACATTTCCTCCGCAAAGTTCGACATACAGTTAACGAGGTGGGTTACCTTCCAGTATAAGTGGGTCTAAGGCACGAAGGCCGACCAATTGGTAATTGATTACAGTTGAGATGATTGTCTTTGTGATAATTGTCTGGTTTGCTATTATCTGATGTGTTCTATGTGCCAGTGTAGTATGTGTTATGTGATAGTGGTAGTAGAAGGGGAATAGTCCCCCGATCAGTTGTTAGGACCGAAGGGTAGGTAGGACACCCCAGATATGTCTGACAACATGTTTATGATATGTTATTTTGTGACAGTAGTAGGGGTGAAATAGTCCCCGTGACCGGGTGAGATAGACCGGAGGTTAGGCAGGCACCCCGGAATGGCTTGACATGGGGATTTAGCACCCCAGAATGGCTTTAGAAGTGTAGTTCGGGATCCCTAGAATTGCCAAGCAGTATGTATGCTATGTGATTGTATGGTATGTTGTATGATGGGAGAACTCACTAAGCTTTGTTCTTATAGTTTCCGTTTTGGTTATAGGTGCCTCTTCATCCAAGGGGAAGGAGTCAGCGGCGTAGCAGTGCATCACACACACACACGATTTCCGCATTGAGTGTTTTGGGATTGTACTCTGATTTTTATTACGGTTCGATGTTTGTTTTTGAGACATGTTTATTATGGCTTATGGATGGATATGATATCAAAAATGTTATCAGTAAACAAGTTTATAAATTAATTAATTAAAAACGAAATTTTTTCGACTCGAAAATTGGGATGTTACAAAACCAACCGATTTATAGCATGAATTTGCTATGTAATGCTTCAGATCTTTTCTCCATATCAGTTTAACGGTCCTTCGGCCGCCTTCTAGACCCTCAACACAACTTCTATGAGGTTTATAATCGTTAGGAATGAATTAGGTGTCAAAATATATCATTAAGGGTAATTTTCAGCTCAATTAATAGCTTTTAATGTCATCATGGCATGATTGATAGCCACCACGGTGTAGTCTTCATGAATATCCTATATTCTCTAAGTCACTTCAATGATCACAAAGTTTCCGTTTACCACATCGTGGTGGTGATCACCACGTCATGGTGAATGGGAATCAAAATTTTCTCAAAACATGAAAGTTGTCCAAAATTGTGCCTAGCTTTCATATCATTTGGAATCTCGAAAATCGGAGTTACGAGTCATGAGATATGGAAAGAATACTAACGAGGGGCCAAGCCATCCAACAACATCCTTTTTGCATCTTTTTAGCTCCTTTCTCCTCTTTTTGCATTCCAGCTCCCATTTTAACTGTATTGAACATTTCAAAGAATATTAAGTTTGATGTATCTTAAAATATAATATTCTTACTCAAATACATTAGGATAATGGCATAAAATATTTAGTTAAATAGGGCCATATCAAAATACCCCACACTATTCTTCTAATTTTCCACAAGCAAAACTGATTTTATTATTATCAGACCATCACATCAAAACCCTAGCTACCAATATCGCACAAGAAAATAGATTTTATATTTCTCCATTACATCAAGACTGCAATGCATGTATTTGTGTCTAATTCCTATAAACTTCGCCAATCCTAAATACTTACGATAGTTATAAACACTCTCACACTAATTTTGAACAACACTCATTTTATGCATCCCTCTGAATCCATCCCCATAAATTTTTCTTAACCTCAAGGTAATTTTTTATTAAGTACCCAAGCTATATAGAAAAATAACGTGAAAAGAAAAATTACAATAAAATAAAATAAACAATTGATTGTTAGCAATTTCGCTCCATAATTAATTATCTTCATTCTTTAGACTTTGTAAGCTTTTATTCACTCAACATTTCTCTTTTTTCTTCTTTTTTTTGGAATTCACTTTTTCACACAATACTAAAAACCTAAGAAAAATATATGCTTAAGCAAGGGAGGTTAATCTTCAACCCTTATTGCTTAAAGGCATTATTCTAGAGTGAAATGACTACTTAAGCTCTCCTAAATACATTTCTGATACACAATACTAAACGTATTATGTCCCCCAAACTAAGGAAGATCGTGTTTTTTGTGCCATGATTTCACTAGGAAAGGCAAGCCACAAATAAACTAGAACATATTTTGGCTCAAATAAACATTGAGGCTCACATCGGATCTTCCCACACAACACTAGCAACCTAGGTTTCAACACAATAATAGACTATTTTTACAAATGTTTATTATTACTATTTTTAAATTTTTTTCCAATCTAGCAATGTCAACTAATGTTGAAATTTCTTTTTAGCTTTCAACCCCCAACCCCACAATTAATTCATACAATGTCCCCATTTCATGCATAAACAATTAAAGAAGATAAAAATAAAGAGGGGGAAAAGGAACAAACGCCCCTACGGGAGTAGTGGCTAGAAAAAATGGGTCTACCAAAAGTTTCTCCAAAATTTGTTAAACACTAGAAAAACTAGAATTGCTGCTTTTGAATGTGGCAGCACATAAGACCAAAAACACCCACTTCTAGAAGTGTGTTGGCTGTCGTCCACAATGTGGGAAAACAACTCCACATCGTGGTGTCGAGAAAGAGTTCATCATGATCGCAAAATATAAAAGCGTCACGATGTGGTTTAGTGTTGCCACGTCGTGGTAACAGGTTTGATGCAGCTGTGATAATAAAAAATGCCACGATGTAGAGAAGATGGCCACGTCGTGGTGACTTCTCAGAATGTCTTTAACCACCAAAATAATGCATCTTTTCTTCTTAATGGCTTAAGACCATTCCCATCCTTTTCTTTCTATAAAATTCCTTCAGAAATCTTCTCTTCATCAAGTGGGAACCCTACACTTATTAAAAATTGTGGCTCTCGATATTCAACTTCAGACTCTCTCCACTTTTTCTCTCGTGACAAATCAACACTCAACCCCAATTATTGAAATTTCTGAAAGTATTCGAAGAAGGAAAAATTTTGCAAACATCTGAAAACATCAACAACATCAACATGGAAAATAAAATTAAAAAAACTAAAAAATATAAATAAAAGCACACTGAAATAAATAACTAGGATATCACGATCAATCGTCCTCATCGCAATCATGCTTCAATGGTTGGTTGAATCCGTTTCATGCAAGAAGTGGTTTGTGGAAATAAAAACTTTCAGGACCTGTCAGACTATTTCATTTGTTTTCTTTGAACCATTAACTAATAAGTAGGACAAGAGTTAACCCAACTAGTCAAGAGGAGAAAGAGTTCAGTCTTCCACTTAACCACCTCTATACGCCTTCTTATACTACACCTTGTGGATTGAGTTGGACAAATCACCAAAGTAGGAGACTAAACAAATCAAGAACTCCCTAATCGCTTGCAATCTTGAAACTCATGCAAAAAGATAAAACAAGTAATGTGCATGATCACGAATTCCTTCAAAAAAACAACAAAAACCTTCCCGACAAGTGACATGAAAATAAACCAAAAACTTAGAAACAAATAAAAAAAAATAATTAAATAAACTAAATTAATTGAAAACTGTTCCCTGGTAATGGTGCCAAAAACGTGATGTGTGTTTTTATGTATATATTTTAATAGTTCAAGTCTTAAATTAATAAAACTGATTTTATCACAAATAGACTAATAAGCATACTACACAATGTTCCTAATCATGCAATATTATAGTTGTGGTAAGATCAGGTGTTGAACACAAGGGGAATTGTGTGAATTAATTTGGAGTTTTTGATTATAGGTTACACTAAACGTGCAAAAACAACAAGAGGGGTTTCATCGAATTAGATCTCAAATAAACAATTAAACAACAAATTTTGATAAACTGAATAAAGACAAATCTCTTTACGTACTTTGATTTAGACTAGATTTCATCTCAAAATACTGGCTAACTAGTAAGTGCAATTGATATTTATTAATTATTCACGGATTCCTAATATGACTAGCATTAAGATTAGACTACTAATCCTTTGATTTGAACACAACTATTAAGTGAGTGATCAAGTGAACAAAAAATTATGTAAATCAGTGTTCAATTAATATTAAGAAAGATTTGATCTTTAATAATCCTAATGATCATAGGAATTAAATTATGCATAGAATGATCATCTACTCATGTAAATACATTAAAGTTCGTCAATTTATTTCCTACCCCTAGGTATTGATCTAACTGTAGTCATAATTACCAATGATCATAGACAACTATGATTAAAATTAACATGATTAGAATGGTCATACAAACTCTATAATTCAGAGCATGGAATAAAGTAACAATATCTAACACATATGAATTTTACAATAAAACATGACGAAATAAATTAAATAAGAATAAACAATCCAAATCGTAATTAATCCATAATCTAAAAAATTCATCTAGTCATAAACACAAAGCAAAGGGTTTTAACACCCAAATCATAAAGTAAACACATATGGAATTACATTGGAATGATAATCATGACTATAACAACAAACCAAACGGTTTTTGGCATGAATCCACTCTCTAATCCTTTAGATCTTCGCTCCATATCAGCTTAACAGACCTCCGGCCGCATTCTAGACCTTCAAAACAGCTTCTCTAAGGTTTATAATCGTGGGGAACAAATTAGGGTTCAAGATATGTCATTAAAGGTAATTTTTGGCTCTATTTATAGTTTTTAATGTCACCATAGTGTGGTTGATAGTCACCACGTCGTGATCTTCATGGATATCCCATACTCTCCAAGTCAGATCAATGATCACAAAGTTTCCATTTACTACACCGTGGTGATTAGGAATCAGCATTTTCTAGAAACACACTATTATTTCGAAAGTATGTCTAGTTTTCAGATAATTTCGTATCTTGAAAATACGAGTTACTAGTCATGAGATATGGCAAAAACACTAACAAGGGGTATAGCTGTCCAACAACATACTTTTTGCATCCTTTTATCTCCTTTCTCCTCATTTTGCACTCAAGCTCACTGTAATTGAACATATCAAAGCATATTAAGTATCATATATCTTAAAATATAACATTTTTACTCAAACACAATAGGATAACGACATAAAATATATAGTTAAATATGGCCATATCACAATTCAATCATGCAATTCAGGAAGATCCCTAGACTACAAACTAGCATGCAGTTCTATGATAATCATCATAATCAAATACAGTGTGAGTATCTTAGGGAATAATTTTCTTTCTTTGGCTAATCGTACACATCTCATCCCTTCATGGATACTTTTGATAATCATTTTTTAATGATTTGAAAACTTTTGCAAATAGTACACATCTCATCCCTCCACATGGCCCAATAAGGCCCAACCAAAATAGCCATGGCCCAAAACAGATAAATTTGACCTTCAACCCAAAACATGACCAAGCCCCAAAACTGTTTAAGGCCCAAAGGGCTTACAAGCCCAAACCCATCTTAGTGCGTACACCTAGCGTACCACTCCACCTCAGTGTAGTGGCTCCTTCAGTCGTACGCGTTGCGTACATGCTACTATGTGTGGCGTACTAGTTTAGCATGCATAAATGACCATTAAGTTCTTAATGCTTGGGATATAAATGTCAAGCTTTAGATCTGAGTCCATTAAGACGTTATAAGGCATAAAGATGGCAACTTTATGCCCTTACATGCTCTATATGTTCCCAACAACCCCTTATAACCCATTAAGACCTTTCCAAGGGTCTTAACTCATGCATGGGGTCAAACAATCATCAAGACATCATTTTTATGGTATGAATGAACTAAGTGACCTCAAATCTATTCTTTCTAAGCTCTTGAGTTGCTCAAACTCCCAAGAGATGATCCATGAACACAAATAGGACAATATATCACAAATAGGATAATACGTTTCTAATACTATCTAATCTATACTAATATCATCCTTCAGCCCAATACTCCTAGCATGCTGCAAGTGCTTAACCCTACTCAGTCCCTTCGTAAGCAGATCTGCTGGTTTATCTTCTGATGATATCCTCTTCACCACGAGATGTCCTTCTTCTACACGATGTCTTATAAAGTGATATTTTCTATTGATATGTCGAGATCTACCATGATCCCTCGGTTACTTAGTCAAGGAAACCGCTCCTTCATTATCACAGAAAATCTCCATGGGCTCCTTTATGGTAGGTACAACTCCAAGATCACCAATGAAATTCTTTAACTATATTGCCTCTTTCGACGCTTCGCTCACTACGATGTACTCTGATTCGCACGTTGAATCAGCTACGGTTTCCTGCTTGGAAATTTTCCAAGTTACTGCTCCTCCATTCAGGGTAAAGACCCAGCCCGACTGCGAACGGTAGTTGTCCCTGTCGGTCTGAAAATTAGCGTCACTATACCCTCACACCTTCAAGTCATCACTCCCTCTGAGGACTAAAAACCATTCTTTGGTCCTCCGAAGGTACTTAAGGATATTCTTCACCGCAATCCAATGGACTCTTCCAGGTTTCCCTTGATATCTACTAACCATGTTCAAAGCAAAGGCTACATCGGGACGAGTACAAGTCATAGCATACATGATTGAGCCAGTTGCGGAAGCGTATGGTACTCGGCTCATTTCTGCTATTTCGGCTTCGGTACTCAGACTTTGAGTCTTACTCAACTTGGCATTATATTGTATCGGTAATTCTCCCTTCTTCGAGTTTTCCATACTAAAACGTTTTAGTACTTTATCTAAGTAAGTGCTCTGACTAAGTCCTATTAGTCTCTTACTTCGTTCTCTCACTATCCTTATTCCTAGAATATAGGAAGCCTCACCGAGGTCCTTCATAGCGAAGCACTTCCCGAGCCAGGACTTAATCTCCTGAAGTGTCAGGATGTCGTTTCCTAAGAGCAGTATGTCATCGACATACAAAATGAGAAAGCTAACTATACTCCCACTGGCTTTGACATATACACATGATTCATCTTCACTTCGTACAAATCCAAACTCTTTGACTTTCTCATCGAAGCAAAGATTCCATCTGCGAGATGCTTGCTTAAGTCCATAAATGGACTTTTCAAGCTTACACACTCTATTTGGATGCTTTGGATCAACAAAACCCTCTAGCTGAGCCATGTAAACATCCTCAACCAACTTCCCATTAAGGACAGCGGTTTTGACATCCATTTGCCAAATCTCATAATCATGAAATGCGGCAATCCTAGCATCACTCTAATACATTTTATCTTCGCAACTGGTAAGAAGGTCTCATCATAGTCAACTCCGGGAGTTTGAGTAAAACCCTTCGCAACGAATCGCGCCTTATATGTGTGTACGTTTCCATCCACGTTGGTCTTCTTCTTGAAGATCCATTTGCACCCAACGGTCTTACGTCTGGGCTCATAATCAACCAAACTCCAAACTTGGCTGTCATACATGGGCTGGATCTTGCTGTCCATTGCATCTTTCCATTTTGCAGACTCCGGGCCTACCATGGCTTCCTTATAGCTAGTAGGTTCATGTAAATTTATTAGTGTACCATCACTAATATACGTGTCCCCTTCGGTAGTAATATGAAAACCATAAAACTAGGGTTGAACTCTAACTCTTTCGGAGCGCCTAAGAGGTAAGGACGCATCAATCGGTTCAACCGGAGTTTCCTCCTCGGGTTGAGGGCCAGCGGTAGAGGTTCCTTCATCTATCGACTCTTGAATTTCTTCAAGCTTGATTTGCCTCCCACTGTCTCCTTGGCTTATGAGTTCTCGCTCTCGGAAAACTCCTCTCCTCGCAACAAAGGCAACATTTTCCTTCGGTCTATAGAAGAGATATCCAATGGATTTCTGCGGGTAGCCGACGAAAATACATCGCTCACTGCCAGGTTCGAGCTTGTTGTGAGTATCTCGTCTTACGAAAGCCTCGCAACCCCAAACCTTGATATGTGCTAACAAGGTAGCCTTCCCTATCCACATCTCGTGAGGTGTTTTGGCAACCTTCTTAGTAGGGACTCGGTTAAGGATATGGGTGGAAGTCTCTAAGGCATACCCCTAGAATGAGATAGATAGTTAAGCACGACTCATCATAGAGCGGACCATGTCTAATAAGGTTAGATTACGCCTTTCTGCCACACCATTCAATTGTGGTGTCCTAGATGGCGTTAATTGTGAAACTATTCCACATTCTTTTAGATAGTCATGGAATTCAAGACTTAGGTACTCTCCTCCTCGATCGGATCGAAGCATCTTGATTTTCCTGCCCAATTGATTCTCCACTTCATTCTTGAACTCTTTGAATTTTTCAAACGTTTCTTCCTTTTGTTTGATTAAGTAGATATACCCATATCTACTATAGTTATCGGTAAAAGTCACATAGAAGCGGTTCCCATCCTTTGTGATTGATCTAAACGGTCGACATACATCGGTATGTATGAGGTCCAATAGACCCTCACCCCTTTCACATGTACTAGTGAAGGGTGACTTGGTCATCTTTCCATGTAAACAAGACTCGCATGTACCATCTTCCCTAAGGTCGAATGACTCCAACACTACATCCTTTTGGAGTTGGACTATGCGCTTCTTGGTGACATGTCCAAGACGACAATGCCACAAGGATGCTCTATCCATACTATTGGAAGAATCCATGCATAAAACATCATTTCCTAGGTTATCTACAATCATAACAGTTTCATAAATTCCATTACATGGTATTTCTTCAAAATATAAGACACCATTTAGATAAGCACAAATAGAACCATTCTCGTTATTAAAAGAACATCTAAATCCTTGTCTAAACAAACCATGAAATGAAATGATGTTACTTGCCATTTCTGGTGAATAGCAACAATTGTTCAAACATAAACCATTCCTAAGCACTAGAGAATACACTCCAATCTTGGTCACAGGCGACGATCTTCTGTTCCCCATAATTAGATTTATTCTTCCATGCTCCATATCCCTATTTCTTCTTAGTCCCTGCAATTCAGAACAAATGTGGTAACCAAACCCGGTATCGAGGACCCAAGAAATAGCATGAGATGAATCATTAGATTTAATTGTATAAATACCTACGAAAGACGGCTTGATCTTTCTTTCCTTGATAGCTTACAAGTACTCTGGGCAACTTCTCTTCCAATGCCTTATTTTGTGACAATGGTGGCACTCTGCCTCCTTTGTGTTAGAGGTAGGCTTAGCGGGATCAACTTTGGTCCCACTAGAGGAGGAACCATCTCAGGACTTTCCCTTGCGGTGGCTCTTAGATGGACCCTTCCTCTTCTTACCTCTTCCTTGCCCAATGGCCAAAACATGAGCAGCGGGTGGATTGGGAGTGGGTGTAACGGACTTGTCCTTGAGATTTCTCTCAGAAACCCTAAGGAGACCTTAGAGCTTGCTTAGGGTGACCTCTTCTATGTTCATGTGGTAGGTCATCCTAAATTGGTTGTAACACGGAGGCAAGGAGTGAAGCACCATGTCGATCGCTAAGTTTTCCCCAAAGTCAACATTCAACTTGCAAAGACGATCAACATACCTTTGCATCTTTTGCAGGTGCACGGTTAGAGATTCACCATGACCCATCTTAGCGGAGATCATGTTAGTGAAGATCTCGTAACGTTCTTGCCTTGCGTTTTGGTGGTATCTCTCCAACAAGTCTTGGTGCATTTCGTACGGATACATGTCCTCGTAGGACTTTTGGAATTCAGAGTTCATAGTGGCTATCATGATGCAATGAACCTTTGTTGCATCACACTCATGAGTTTCAAAACCGGTGATTTCAGCCGGAGTAGCGATTTCAGGATTGATCTTCTCGAGCTTCTCATCGAGGACATACTCCTTGTCCTCGTAGCGAGTAATCATGCGAATGTATCTTATCCATTCGCTAAAGTTCGTTCCATCGAAAGTCACCTTTTAGCAAAGGCTCATGAATGTGAACGAGCTAGCAGCAGCGTTGTTCGCGTTCGACATCTACAAATAGAAAGGACAAAGATAGATTAGAATTTGGATCCCTAATTATCACCCAATAAGAAAATTAGGGCTAGGATCCAACAACAATATTTACATATTAGAAAAGGGATGCTGTAATATAACATGAAAACAATTTGAAGGTAAGTGAATGATGATTCACTAATTCTCCACCATGAAAACATAACTTTAAGTTCTAAATGTATTGAGAATTCCTAGGTTTGGATGAGATTCATTGAAACTTTTCAATGACATGTTTAAATCTCGATATGCCCCTCTCGTTTGTGATTGGGATACCGAGGATCACAAAGTAGGTGTGAATTACCATGCAAATTCACATGGTGCCTTCATTGTAACAATCACCTATTCGATGTGCCGGTAAACCACACACGCTCCATCGAACTATGATAAACAATGAATCACCCTTTGCCACCTTCGATTAGAACCAATTAGTGTGCCGGTAAACCACACACGCTCCACTAACTCCCTAGCAAGGGTGCAAAGTGTAATTTCATGGGATTGCATCAATTCACTTTTCCTAAAGTAACTAGGATTCGGAATTTTTGAAAAACATGTAGTTACTTTGTATTTAATATTATACTTTTAATGACGAGATGAGGTTGCCCTATCTTACCCGTTCGGCTAACGACCTTCCACCAATCAAGCAAGCGGTGGGTGTGAGTGTACACCCATTAAGCGCCATTTTATAGGCAGCAACCTTATACCCACCTTATAGACCGGCTTCGTAAATGACGCCTACTAACGGTAAGACTAGCATCTTAATTATACATATATATATATATATATATATATATATATATATATATATATATATATATATATATATATATATATATATATATATATATATATATATATATATATATATATATATATATTAATCTTGTAATATTATATTAGTATAGGGTTGAATTTTAAACTTGTAAAATTCTAGGGTTTGAAATTTTGAATTGTCCAAATTAAACTTTTAATCACAAAAATTAAATTTCAAAACTTGAGGGCAGGTTTTAAACTTTTCAAAACATAAGGGATCAAATAACAAATAATCTAAATTAACATTTAATCACATAGTTATCCATATTTGATTTATTTAATTATTTCTTGCAAAACAGTATACCAATTTAATTAAAATAATTAATCAATTATCACATAAGGAAACTAATATTTAATTAATTGATAAATATCTTCAATTAGGTCAATGATATACTCAAATATATCTTAAAATCGGATTTATATTGACCTAATATGATTAAGGTAAGTATCCAAAGGATAAATAGCACGAAATCCCGAAATTTGCTCTTTCTGACGCTCGAACTCGCCGAGTCCACTATGGGACTCGCCGAGTTCATCAGGCAGGAACACAAAATTCGAATTTTGCAAGCATCAAACAAGCAATCAATGCATCAATTCAATAGAAACCAATCTAGGCTCTGATACCACTGATGGGTTTTGGCCATATGAACATTCCTATGTGCATGTACAAACCCTAATGCTTGGATCTAGGTTTATCTAATTGAACATGCATGGATCCAAGACTTCTAATGGTTATTCTATCATAATAACAAAGAGAAATCAGAGTTATAATTTTACCTTGAATCACTTGTTTGATCTTCTTGTCCTTAGAGCTTTAGAGTCATAATTGTCACTCCTCTAATGGCTTACAAACATCAACTAGCAAGAGGATGATTATAGAGAGTGGGGAGGGACTTAGAAATCGGCCAGGGTTCCTTTAGTGACAAGAGGTGCCGATTTCCATGACCCCTAGGGTTTATTTATACTTGTAAGACTCCTAGGGTTTTACCTTTAAACCCTAATTGGATAACTTAGACCCTAAGCAATCCCAATCCCCTTCATGATAAGCCTTGGATGGATTTTAGGTCTATCCTAAGCCCCTAAAATCGTCCACCCCATTATCCATAAGGGATTATAGCCTAAAGTACAACTATCATACACTTAAAAGTTTATTCCCTTCTATTTAATTAATCTCTTTAAGTCACCAAATTAATTCCTAATTAATTTATGACTTATATTAATCAAATAACAATATTATTATTCCTTATAATATTTCAACTCTCATTGTAAATCATCCTATCAAGTTGCTATGGTGAAGGCAACCCAAAATGACCATGCTCAATCGGGTCAACTACTTACTTAATATAGTTGCAGCCTTAGACACTATTCCAACAATTGCGTCCGTTTAAATGGGTTATGTCATTCGTAACTTTAGCTTACGCCCAACATAAGGACCACATAGCTAAAATTTTAATTTTTGGGCCAAAAATGAAAATACCCGGTCAACAAGTGTTACACAAATAACATCGACGTAACATAGTTAATAAAATTAAGCAAAATAATGAAAGATGAATAAACGTGTTCTTAAAATTCAGAAATAATTTCTTACCATGTCACTGTAATTAGCGTGTATGTCTTCTTCCACACCTCCAAAAGTTGCATGATACTTCTCATACCTATGTCAAAAACAAAAATATTTCTAAATTGACCACCTCAATGGGAAAAAAACATAAGAGTTTGATATATGCATTTTGTAGTTTTGAAAAAAAAAATCCACAAACTTGCTACATGTTACATGAAATATGCACAAGAATTGAGTTTTGAATCAAACAGGTTGAAATCAATTTCACCCGCCCATTCTCCAATTAGCGACATTAAAGAAACAAGAGGTGGACCTTCGTTGATCATGTTTTGTTTAGCCAAAAATCCATGAAAATCGAACTCTGATCACATATGTTATTAGATTGACATTATATGACTAAAACAACTATTTATACATCTAACATACCTGAAAAAAGTAATTTAGCAAAGAAACCTGTGTACCATTGTACAATTCAAGCACGAGGCTGAGAAACCTGCAAAAATTAAACATTAAAGAATTTGCATCTTGCATCTCATTCTTGTCGTCACTAGTACCAAATAATCGCAAATAAAACCCATAAACAAAGAAAAATAGAGAACAATCAATTACCATGAAGCAACAGTTCAAATAAATTTTAGCCCAATGATACAGTGAATCAATGATTGTCAGCCCAAGCTCAGTGGAAGATGACAAATTAAACAAAGAAAATCAGGTGAAATGTAAAAGCAAGAATTTAATCGGGAAGTTAATTTACCCGAAAACGTGGAAGCCATTAACAATCAAAGATCAAGAGAAATGACACGTAGAAAATATATAGCCAACCTAATCCAATACAACAACCGAGAAACAAAAATGATGGAAGAGATTGATTGGAAGCAAGAAACAATGGATAATTGTGCATCAAGCAGCGATTGCAAGTGAACTGGAGAAGATGATTGGTTGAAAGGGATGGTATGGCGGAACACGGACTAATATTATGAGGGGGGCCGAAACTAAAACTTAAAAACAAGAATATGAAAAAGCTTAATATGGTTTTCATTTATAACATTTATAACATACGAAAGAAACCTTATATTTTTTGTTTAAGCATTAGTTTTCTATCAATTTATCTCAAGCCCTAATTAAACACCTAAACTTAATGCAAATATAAACGCCAAAATAAAATGAATAACAAAAGCATGTCAATGTATCAAATTCTGGCGTAGAGAGGCATTAGGCAAAAAAAATGTTATAGTCTCCTGAGAAAAAAACCCAAAAACTATTTCCTAAACAATTTAGTAATATATATATATATATATATATATATATATATATATATATATATATATATATATATATATATATATATATTATAAAAAGTAGATATCTATAGTCTGAGTGAAAAGAAACATATTATAAGTATATAACAATTTAGTAACATATATATAATTATATAAGTATTTATGAAAAGAAACAAAGGTCAGCAACTATCGTTGTAGTCTGAGTGATTGTGAGGCTCACTATAGCATAGAGACTCACAGTACAAGTGACCACACGTTACAAATGTACTATACTCATAGATAAGTAAATAAAAAGCAATAAAAAAAAATCCTAAAGCAATACTCTAAATTTGTAATAAGAAAAAGAACAAAAAAACAAGACAAGAGGGAAAGAAGAAACAAGACAAGAGCGAAATAAGATGTATAGTGTCAGACTTACAAGTAAGCAATGCTGTAGAGATTAACCGGAGTCGGTAGGTGCTCCGGCGATTTGAGTCGTGAAAGCGAGAGAGGCTGAGAGCCCACGCGATCAATCACAGAGGTACATCAACTCAGAAACTTACCGAAGAAGAAAACCATATAACACAAGAGAGGCGTCGGCCGATGACTTACGATCAAGGTTTAGGTTTTAGGTTTTATATTTTTTTATAATTTTTTTGTTTATCTTTTCTTTCCATGGTTATTAAATACTATAAAATTTTAATCTTCTTCTTTTAGGAAAATAAGTTTTCTTCCAAATTAGGAATTATAGATATCCTCAAATAGTTTAGATTTTTACGTGATTTCCTTTCAAGTTTCTATAATCATGATCTTTCTCTTTTGAATAACTTGTGCATAATTTAAGTATATATATATGTATAGCAGGGGGCCATGGCCTCCCCTGGTCCCTGAAGGGATCCGCCCTGGGTATGCTACTGTTCATAAGCACATGTGTGATAAAATTGTATATATATATATATATATATATATATATATATATATATATATATATATATATATATATATATATATAGTAGTAAATTACATGAATGGTCTCTATCGTTTGGATTAATTTGTATGTTTGGTCTCTAACTTATTTTTTTAAATCGGAAGGTCCCTAGAATTTGTTTTTGTTGCGCGCTTGGTCCATGCCTTACCTTAAAAGACTATTTTGCTCTTGATTTATTAATTTATTTAAATAATATGGGCTAGCTAAGGTAATGTGAGGTGGAAGTGGGGTTCGGGGTGTTTATTTAAATAAATTAAAAAATCAATGACAAAATAGTTTTTTCATGTAAGACAGGGACTAAGTGCGCAACAAAAATAAACAGTAGGGACATTCTGAGTTAAAAAATAAATTAGGGACCAAACGTGCAAATTACACCAAACCATAGGAACCATTCGTGTAATATACTCATATATGTTACCGATTTTATTTAATGTTTAATTTTTTTATTCGAAATATTAATAATATGTTATAAAAATCAACATAATAAATCAAATTTCAGATTTTTTTTTTTAAATTATTATTTTTTTGAAATGTAGATTTTTTTTTACAGAAAACATGAATTTAAAAAAAAAAACTGATAAAAAAACATTTTTTTTAAAAACCGCAATTTAAAAAAAAAAAAAAAAAAAAAAAAAAAAACTCTATTGAAAAAAAAAACTGCAATTTTTTTTTTAAAAAAACTACATTTAAAAAAAACCGCATTTAAAAAAAACTGTGTTTTTCTTTTAAAAAGTAAATTTTTGAAAATCAGTAAATTAAAAAAATTAATAAAATAAAATAAAATAAAACTAGAGTATCTAAGAAAAGGCTCTAATTATTTTAACTAAAAAAATCAATATTTTAGGTGAATATATGCATATTTTTTCAAATGCATATATGCATATTTCTTATACTATAATATTCGTAATTAAATGAAAAAAAAATCTCATTTTTATTAATCAATCTATAAATATAATAGTATAATTATTTTATTTGATACAAAACAAAATATAACAAATAAAAAATGCTGCAAAGATTCACAATGTTGTAATTTTTTCATATCAAGATTTTCATATTTTCTTCAATTTATCATTTTTCAACTCTTCAGTATTCTCCACAAATTCTTCAAAATATACAATAAAATTAAAAAAAAAAAAAAAAACCGATTAATATGTGATTAATATGTAAATTACATGTGAATCACATGTAATTCATATGTCATTTACTCGTGATATACATGTAAATTATATATGATTCATATGTGAATTAGAATCACATGTAATTCACATATGAATCAATTGTAATTCACATGTAAATCACATATAAATTACATGTGAATCACATGTAATCCATATGTGATTCACATGTAAATCACAAGTGAATCACATATGAATTACATATGATTTACATTTGAATCACATGCAATTCATATGTGATTCACTTGTGATTTACATATGAATCACATGTAATTCATATGTGAATTACATGTGAATCACATATAATTCATATGTGATTCACATGTAAATCACATTTAATTCATGTGTGATTCACTTGTGATTTACATGTGATTCATATGTAAATTACATGTGATTCATATGTAATATATATGTTATTCATTTATGATTTACATGTGAATCACATGTAATTCATATGTAAATTACATATGAGTTACATGATTTTATGATTATTCAAGGGATTTAATGGTGAAAAATAGTTTGATTAGTGCATCACTATTTGACATCATTTGTATCATAAATTCTCTTTATTCATCATCATTTTTCTATATAAACTTTTTAATATTATTTGAAAATAACAAGAAATCCAAGAAATCTGCAATTGTAGAAAGCTCTCACAACTACAATTTGATAGGAACCTGAATGGAAAAAATGGTAAGAAAAAATTTATAAAAAAAAATTAGGATAAACCATCTAGGGGATAATTATGTTTAAGTAATAAGTATGTAACTAGGGAAATGTAAATTATAGTTACTTTTTGTAACATCCCAATTTTCAAGACCAAAAACTTCGTTTTAATTACGTTACTTATGAATCAGTTTCCTGAAAAACATCATTGTTATCATATCAATCCATAAAACCATAATAAGCATGTCTCAAAATCATAACATCAAATAGTAATAAAATCATAGTACAATCCCATGAATCTCAAAATGTGGAATGTTGTGTGTGTGACGCACTGCTACTGCGCCGGCTCCTTCACCCTTTGACGAAGAAGTACCTGAAACAAAACTGAAAGTTGTAAGCACGAAGCTTAGTGAGTTCCCCCATCATACCACATACAATACAACAAACATACTTTTGGGTATTTCTGGGGTTCCTGACCTATACATGTCAAGTGGTTCAGGGTGCTGACCTACCCATGTCAAGCCCTTTTGGGGTGCTGACCTACTCTTGTCAAACCATTCTAGGGTGCTGACCTACCCATGTCAAGCAGTTATGCGGTGCTGGCCTACCCATGTCAAGCAGTTATGGGTACTGACCTTCCCTCTGGTTTATCCCAATTGGCTCCGGGGATTATTTCACCCCTACTACTACCACACATATCATAACATAATCATACTGTCAGGCATATCTGGGGTACCCGGCCTACCATTCGGTCCTAACAACCGAACTTGGGGACTATTCCCCTCGTACTACTGTAACAGCCCGGAATTTCAGGTATTATTATAATATTGTTTTGGGGCATCTTAGGAAGGGACTCGGCGAGTTGGAGCCAGACTCGCCGAGTAGGACCACAGACTTGGTCGCGGGTTCGCGACTGGACTCGACGAGTCCAGATATGGACTCGGCGAGTCTACGCTGTTCAGCAGAAACCCTAGCCGTTTGGTTTTGGATCGTATATAACGCCCTATATGTCGTCATTGTCCGTCTTTTAGCCGATTGAGAAGAACCCTAAGCGTCTGTGGACATCTAGAGCAGGAGTGAAGGCTATTGGAACCTTGAAGAATTTGTTAGGCAAGAAGAAGAAGAGTTTTGGCCAAAGGAATATCAAGGGGATCGAGTCCTGAGGTTTGGGAACACAGAGAGGGTGTTATTCAGGTAATATTTCGGATCATTTCTTCTATATTGATGTGTGCACGAATTTAGGGTTTATGAAACCCATTTGGTGATTAGATGGATTATTATCTTGTTACCCAAATGATTATAACCCAGTATTAGGATGTTTAGAGGTCCAGAAGGTCCCATGCTTGTGTATTTCGGGACCATACGTATTTCAGGAAGCAGTTTGATCGACTGCATGGCATGGACTCGCGGAGTCCAATGAACAGACTCGGCGAGTAGCTTGAAGATTGTCTAGGACTCGTCGAGTTGTTCTTCAGACTCGGCGAGTGGAGTCGGGGTGGCCCCGCGATTCTTCCACGAGGATCTCGTCGAGCCAAGAGGGATACTAGACGAGTAGAAAGGGAACAGCAGGATTACCACGAGTGCGAGTGATTTCAAGAGTTGATAGGTTCCATTACCACGAGGTGAGTCTTCTCACTATACTGTACCCGGAAGGGTTTGACTGTGTGACCGGAAGGTCGGATATGATATGTGTTATTTATGCTATAAATAGAAAGGTAGTTGCTATGCGTGCTATGTATGTTTATATGGGCCGGAAGGCAGTACATTATGTGACAGAAAGGTCAGGTATGATATATGATATATGTGCTATATGTGTTAGAGTAAATGTATTATGTGCTGTATATGTTTATGGGCCGGAAGGCAATACGTTATGGGCCGGAAGGAAATATGTTACGGGCCGGAAGGCAATATGTTATGGGCCGGAAGGCGATTATGTTACGGGCCGGAAGGCGATGTGTTGTGGACCGGAAGGTCAGGGCCTGGAAAGGCGTATGTGTGTAAGTTGTATACTGGGGAACTCACTAAGCATTTATGCTTACAAGTTGTTATGTATGTGTTTCAGGTACTAGCGAGGATCGTGGGAAGGCGCCGGCGTGATGCATACACACTGCTGTTATTTGAGATCTTGGGGATTTTATAAATGTATTTGATATGAAACATGGAATAAATATAATTGGTTGAATGAAATCACTTTATTTTAAATGAAAAATTTATTTGAAAATTTGCGTTGTTACAATTGGTATCAGAGCCTTGGTTTGAGGGATTCGGGTGTACCTTCGGGTGTAACTGAACTCAAACCGAGTATTTGAGGAAAAATCTTTTAAAAATAATAAAGGCATAAATTTTTATAAATGGTAAAGTGGTAAACAAGAACGGAGCAGTGTGTACGATCAGCCAGCGCCCGAACGGTAAAGATCCCCAGAATACCTTACAATGTTATGTTATGCACTGAATTATGAATTGTTATGCATGCTAGAAGACAAGGTATTCATGATAGGACTAGAATGGCCTGTTTTGTGATGCCTTAGTCTAGGGAGTTTGCTTATATGAGATATTCGATAGCGTGCAGGTAGATAGTGCATACTAGAAGTAGAGTACTCACTATTCGGGGTTTGGGAAGGAAGATTTGGGACGAATGCTGATACGGTGTGGTCGGTAGTATTGGGCCCGTACTACCGAAGACACCGGGTCGGTGGAAGACCCAAGTAAGAATCCCTGGATATCGGAGACTGAGTAAGGTTGCGTTATCGAGTACAATTGTACTTGATGGAGTCTTTGATAATTTTATGTT
Organism: Lactuca saligna; assembly: GCF_052625555.1. Taxonomy (NCBI): domain Eukaryota; kingdom Viridiplantae; phylum Streptophyta; class Magnoliopsida; order Asterales; family Asteraceae; genus Lactuca; species Lactuca saligna. Next base: position 149,592,119 of record NC_136424.1, read on the forward strand.
GTATTTCAGAGACATCATGGTTACCACACGTCATGGGGCGAGTTCGAGCAGTGTGAGCGACGAGGATATTCGTCAGATGATTCAGGAGGAGGTAGCTGCAGCGATCCGAGCTGAGATCCCGGAGATGTTTGGGTCTATTAAGACCACACTGATGGAGACGTTCGAGGAGCGGTACGCCGCACTGACTGAGGCTGCAGCCACTGCCGCTACCGCAGCTGTGGCCGCTGCCAGGCTGCAAGGGGGCGATTCGTTGCTGTTCTGGGAATTCAGCAACACGAAACCCCCTGAGTTCGATGGGACGCAGGATCCGATTGCTGCGATGAGGTGGATCGCCGACATTGAGGGGTGCTTCTACACTTGCTCATGCCCGGAGCACCTGAGGGTACGGTTCGCCTTGAACCAGCTCCGTCTGGGAGCGAAGGATTGGTGGAAGTTCGTGACGGCGAACTTCACTCTGGCGGAGATTACAGCGGTGACATGGGAGGGGTTTACTGAGATGTTCAGGGACGAGTATGTTCCCCCAGTGGAGAGGGAACAATTGATTCAGGAGTTCTTGACCCTTAAGCAGGGTACTGATTCCGTTGCGGTGGTCACACGGAAGTTTCACGAGAGGGCGATGTTCTGCCCAGAGCTGGTGTCTACAGAGCAGTCACGGATAAGCCGGTATTTAGGCATGTTGAGGAGGGATATCCGGGAGTTTGTGTCAAACTCCACCTATCGTACTTTCACTGAGCTTCAGGCGAATGCCAGGAAGCGCGAGATCAAGTTGGAGACCCAGGCCAGGGAGGAGGCTGAGTCTCGGCAGGTGGACCGGCGACCGGCTCAGTCTCAGCCGGCAGCCAAGCGGATCAAGTCTGCTGATTCGAGGATGGGAGGTCCGAAGGGCCGCACTTGCGGAAAGTGCGGCAAGGGTCATGAGGGGGTGTGTCGGGCGGGTGGTTGCTACAAGTGTGGCAAGGAGGGACACATTGCCAGGGATTGTCCTAAAGGGTTTATGGTTTGCTTTCATTGCAACCAGACAGGCCATCGGAAGGCCGAGTGCCCGCATCTTCGTGAGGGATCTACACCTACTACCAGGACTACTGAGACCCGACCGGCGAAGGTTGAGGCCCCGAGGGCTCGCGGGAGAGCCTTTCAGCTGACTGTGGAGGAGGTCCGCGCTGCGCCCGATGTTGTGGCAGGTATGCTGTAATTCACGTATTTACTTTAAAGTCGAAATGTTATGCTTATGTTAATGTATGTGTAGGTACTTTTCTTGTGAACTCTATGCCTGCTCTAGTGTTATTTGATTCGGGTGCGAGTAGGTCCTTTGTATCTTTAGCTTTTTGTCAGCATATCAGCATTCGTCGTGAGCCGTTAAGTCGGCCTCTGAGCGTTTCTATAGCGGCCGAGAGGGTGGTTTGTGCCACGGAGGTTCTTCGGGGATGCGTACTAGAGATTTTCGGGGTTGCGTTTCCGATTGACCTAATTCCTATTGCGATGGGTGATGTCTGTGTCATCGTGGGCATGGACTGGTTGAGCCAATTCAGCGTTGTCATCGACTGTGAGCGCCAGCTAGTGACTATACAAGACCCTAGTGGGGGAGTTCTTACGGTATACGGCGAGGGTACCCGTTCGGGATCAGCTTTTTGTTCGGCTGCTAGGGCGAGGCAATGTCTATAACAGGGATGTAAAAGTTTTGTGGCGTATGTAATGGATACGCGGGAGGCTTCCGAGAGACCGAGGGCAGTGGAGGAGGTTCCAGTGGTGCGCGAGTTTCCAGATGTTTTCCCGAGGAGTTGCTGGGAGTACCTCCTGCGAGGCAAGTAGAGTTTGGTATCGATCTGATTCCGGGGGCTGCGCCTATTGCGAAGGTGCCTTATCGTCTTGCACCTCCAGAGATGCAAGAGTTGTCCTCTCAACTCCAGGAGTTGCTGGGGAAGGGATTTATTCGGCCAAGCAGCTCGCCGTGGGGAGCACCGATTCTGTTCGTCAAGAAGAAGGATGGTTCACACCGGATGTGCATTGATTACCGGGAGTTGAACAAGGTGACGGTCAAGAACCGCTATCCGTTACCGAGGATCGATGATTTATTCGATCAGTTGCAAGGGGCATCTTGGTTTTCCAAGATCGATCTGAGATCAGGGTACCATCAGGTAAGAGTGCGGGATGAGGACGTCCAGAAGACAACATTTAGGACGCGGTATGGGCATTACGAGTTCGTGGTGATGCCTTTCGGGCTCACCAATGCCCCGACAGTGTTCATGGACCTCATGAACAGGGATGCATGCCAATGCTGGATCGGTCTGTGATTGTATTTATCGACGACATCCTAGTGTATTCGTGATCTAGAGAGCAGCATGAGGGACATTTGAGGGAGGTCCTTGAGGTACTGAGGTCGGAGAAGCTATATGCAAAATTCTCCAAATGTGACTTCTGGTTGCGGGAGGTCCAATTTCTTGGACATGTTGTTAATCAGGCAGGGATATTGGTCGATCCGGCCAAGGTGGAAGCAGTGATGAGTTGGGAGGCACCGAAGTCACCTTCCGAGATCAGGAGTTTCCTTGGGTTGGCGGGGTACTATCGGAGGTTTATTAGGGACTTCTCCAAGATCGCAGTACCGCTCACCAGATTGACCCGGAAGGGTGTTGCATTCTCATGGGGACCCGAGCAACAAACTTCCTTCGAGACACTTCGTCAGAGACTGTGCGAAGCCCCGGTATTAGCTCTCCCAGAGGGGATGGAAGATTTTGTCGTATATTGCGACGCATCGATTTCGGGACTGGGTGCAGTGTTGATGCAGAGAGGCCATGTGATAGCTTATGCATCGAGGCAGCTAAAGCCTCACGAGGCGAGATATCCCACGCATGACTTAGAGTTGGGGGCAGTAGTGTTCGCTCTCAAGATTTGGCGTCACTACCTGTATGGGGTTCAATGTACGATATATACGGACCATAACAGTTTGAAGTATTTGATGGATCAACCCAACCTAAATATGCGTCAGAGGAGATGGTTGGACGTGGTCAAGGATTATGACTATGAAATCCTATACCACCCGGGCAAGGCTAATGTGGTAGCCGATGCATTGAGCCGCAGGGCGGAGAGCACTCCATTGCGAGATGTATGTCTGAGACTGACGGTGATGACTTCGGTATTGGATGCTATTCGTGGGGCACAGGCCGAGGTTGTGAGATCCAAGATGCAGAAGAAAGAGCGGGTCGTTGGGTTAATTTCAGAGTTCGTTAAGGATGGACGAGGACTTCTGACGTTTCAGGGTCGGATTTGGGTACCATTCGTGGGCGGTACGCGTGCTACTTTGATGGAGGAGGCTCATAGATCGAAATTCTCGATCCATCCCGGTGCTACGAAGATGTATTTGGACTTGAGGAAGGAATATTGGTGGCCTTGTATGAAGAGAGACGTCGCTTGGTTCGTTGAGAGGTGTTTGACCTGCCGTAGGGTTAAGGCCGAGCACCAGAGACCGCATGGTAAGTTGCAGCCCTTGGAGATTCCTGAGTGGAAGTGGGAACAGATTACTATGGATTTCATCACCAAATTGCCAAGAACTGCCAGAGGAGTCGATGCAATTTGGGTGATTGTGGATAGATTGACGAAGAGTGCACACTTCCTTGCCATTAGCGAGAGTTCATCAGCGGAGAAGTTGGCGGAGTTATATGTGAGAGAGGTGGTATCTCGGCATGGAGTTGCGATCTCGATTGTTTCAGACCGTGATGTACGCTTCACTTCTAGGTTCTGGAAGAAATTCCATGAGGAGCTGGGTACTAAACTGCATTTTAGTGCCGCATACCATCCCCAGACAGACGGTCTGAGCGAGCGGACGATTCAGACATTGGAAGACATGCTTAGAGCGTGTGTGTTAGACTTCGGGGGTAGCTGGGATGCGCATTTACCCTTGGCTGAGTTTTCCTACAACGAAATCCATCATTCGAGCATTGGTATGCCACCTTTTGAGTTGTTGTATGGTAGGAGGTGTCGGACTCCCATTTGCTGGGGAGAGGTGGGACAGAGAGTGATGGGCAGTACAGAGATCGTACTCCAGACGACAGAGCAGATTCAGCAGGTTAGGCAGAGGTTATTGACCGCCCAGAGCCGACAGAAGAGTTATGCGGACAGACGCCGGTCCGAGCTTGAATTCCGGTTCAGAAAGAGGGGCAAGTTGGGGCCCCGATTCATAGGTTCATTTCGTGTGATTGCAAGGGTAGGTCGGGTAGCTTATCGGTTGGAGTTGCCAGCAGAGTTGGGATAGATTCACAATACCTTTCACGTATCACAGTTGAGGAAGTGTATAGCCGATGAATCGGCAGTGGTTCCGTTAGAGGATATTCAGGTGGATGCGAGCCTGAATTACACCGAGAGACCAGTAGCTATCAGGGATCGGAAGATCAAGGTTCTGAGGAACAAGGAGGTACCTCTGGTGTTGGTTCAGTGGCAACACCGGAAAGGATCGGAGATGACTTGGGAGCCGGAGCGTGAGATGCGGGAGCCACATCCGGAGTTATTTGCAGAGTGAGACTTCGAGGGCGAAGTCTAGTTCTAGTGGGGGAGTGTTGTAATAGCCCGGAATTTCAGGTATTATTATAATATTGTTTTGGGGCATCTTAGGAAGGGACTCGGCGAGTTGGAGCCAGACTTGCCGAGTAGGACCACAGACTTGGTCGCGGGTTCGCGACTAGACTCGACGAGTCCAGATATGGACTCGGCGAGTCTACGCTGTTCAGCAGAAACCCTAGCCGTCTGGTTTTGGATCGTATATAACGCCCTATATGCCATCATTGTCCGTCTTTTAGCCGATTGAGAAGAACCCTAAGCGTCTGTGGACATCTAGAGCAGGAGTGAAGGCTATTGGAACCTTGAAGAATTTGTTAGGTAAGAAGAAGAAGAGTTTTGGCCAAAGGAATATCAAGGGGATCGAGTCCTGAGGTTTGGGAACACAGAGAGGGTGTTATTCAGGTAATATTTCGGATCATTTCTGCTATATTGATGTGTGCACGAATTTAGGGTTTATGAAACACATTTGGTGATTAGATGGATTATTATCTTGTTACCCAAATGATTATAACCCAGTATTAGGATGTTTAGAGGTACAGAAGGTCCCATGCTTGTGTATTTCGGGACCATACGTATTTCAGGAAGCAGTTTGATCGACTGCATGGCATGGACTCGCCGAGTCCAATGAACAGACTCGGCGAGTAGCTTGAAGATTGTCTGGGACTCGTCGAGTTGTTCTTCAGACTCGGCGAGTGGAGTCGGGATGGCCCCGCGATTCTTCCACGAGGATCTCGTCGAGCCAAGAGGGATACTCGACGAGTAGAAAGGGAACAACAGGAAAGTTGGGAAGGACGTCTAGACTCGTCGAGTCGCCTTTGCACTCGCCGAGTCCGGTCAAGTTGACCGTTGACCGTTGACCAGAGTTGACCTGCATGTAATTTCTTAGGGTCAGTTGTCTTGAATGATAAGAGTATTAATAAGGGTATATGGTATTATAGGGAGTCTGCAGATCGGCGGATCGAGTGCGAGTGATTTCAAGAGTTGATAGTTTCCATTACCACGAGGTGAGTCTTCTCACTATACTGTACCCGGAAGGGTTTGACTGTGTGACCGGAAGGTCGGATATGATATGTGTTATTTATGCTATAAATAGAAAGGTAGTTTCTATGCGTGCTATGTATGTTTATATGGGCCGGAAGGCAGTACGTTATGTGACAGAAAGGTCAGGTATGATATATGATATATGTGCTATATGTGTTAGAGTAAATGTATTATGTGCTGTATATGTTTATGGGCCGGAAGGCAATACGTTATGGGCCGGAAGGCAATATGTTACAGGCCGGAAGGCAATATGTTATGGGCCGGAAGGCGATTATGTTACGGGCCGAAAGGCGATGTGTTGTGGACCAGAAGGTCAGGGCCTGGAAAGGCGTATGTGTGTAAGTTGTATACTGGGGAACTCACTAAGCATTTATGCTTACAAGTTGTTATGTATGTGTTTCAGGTACTAGCGAGGATCGTGGGAAGGCGCCGGCGTGATGCATACACACTGCTGTTATTTGAGATCTTGGGGATTTTATAAATGTATTTGATATGAAACATGGGATAAATATAATTGGTTGAATGAAATCACTTTATTTTAAATGAAAATTTTATTTGAAAATTTGCGTTGTTACAACTACCACTATCACACATAACATATCATGCTAGCACATAAACATATTAGGTAGTAGCAAACCAGAAAATTATCACAAAGACAATCATATCAATTATAATCAACTACTAGTGGGCTGGCATTGGTGACTTCGACCCACTTCTACTGGAAAGTAACTCACCTCAATTTCATGTAGTGTCCGCATTATCCTCGGTATGGAAATCAAATCTTCTTGTCCTTAATTCCTACACAACAACCCTTCTTAATTACCATCTCATACTCTTAACCCTTGCAAGGTTCAACTCAAGTCTAAGTCAAGGTCAAGGTCAAAACCCTGGTTAAAGTCAACTTTTGTCAAATTCAACCTCTGTTTGAATCGACTCGCCAAGTTGGTCCACCAAATCGTCGAGTCCCCAAATCCACGGAATGCTAAAACCCCGAACCTACTCGCCGAGTCTAGATAGAACTCGTTGATTTCTCCTTCAACAAAACATCGGGACGTTCATCAACTAAATCGTTGAATTCATCAGTGAACTTGTTGAGTTCATCCTCATCTGTATGAAGGTTTTTAGCCTATGGCTTGCTGAGTTCTCCTTGAACTTGTCGAATCCGTCTTCATGTGTTTGGGTCATGGCCTTGAACTCGCCGAGTTCATCCTTGAACTCGTCGTCTACGTTAACCTCCAAGTCCATAACGAATCCCAACAAGCTGTGTTTTCCTTCAACTCAACATATGACCATTTCCAGAAGGCGTTTGGGGGAAATTAAGATCAGACTCGCTGAGTCCCTCTTTGTCCAAAACTCTACAGTCGATTCCAGTTGGTCTCAATGCATCTTCCTAGATCCTTATCCCTATTCTAGCATGAAGTTCTCATACATATACAATAGACATAAAAGGCATCATTCCTAGATCCTGAGTCCTAATCTAGTATGCAGTTATCATAATCATATCATATCACATCATAACGTAAAATGTATGGGTATCTTGGGGAAAACTTACTTGAGCTCGGTCGGTCGTGCACATCACACACCTTGTTCTTTCTCAAAACTTTTTACTTTAACTTTTAGAAAAACCCATTTTCTTGTGAAAAGTTTTTCAAACCCTCGATTTGAGTCCAGAGACTCCCGAAGGGGTGTCCGAATCCCTCAAACCAAGGCTTTGATACCAACTTGTAACATCCAAATTTTCAAGACCAAAAATTTCATTTTAATTATGTTACTGATAAATCAGTTTACTAAAAAACATCATTGTTATAATATCAATCCATAAAACCATAATAAGCATGTCTCAAAATCATAACATCGAATCGTAATAAAATCATAGTACAATCCCATGAATCTCAAAATGCAGAATCCTATGTGTGTGCGACGCGCTGCTACCGCGCCGACTCCTTCCCATTTGACGAAGAGGTACCCGAAACAAAACTGAAAGCCTTAAGCACGAAGGTTAGTGAGTTCCCCCATCATACTACATACCATACAACAAACATATTGTCGGGAAATTTTGGGGTGCTCGACCTACCCATGTCAAGTGTTTCTAGGTGCTGAACTACCCATGTCAAGCCGTTATGGGGTGCTGACCTACCTATGTCAAACCATTATGGGGTACTGACCTACCCATGTCAAGCAGTTATAGGGTGCTAACCTACCCATGTCAAGCAGTTTTGGGGTGCTGACCTACTTTCCGGTTTATCCCAACCGGCTCCGGGGACTATTTCAGCCCCTACTACTACCACACATATCATAACATAATCATACTATCAGGCATATCTGGGGCACCTGTCCTACCATTCGGTCCTAACAACCAAACTTGGTGACTATTCCCCTCCTACTACCACTATCACATATAACATATCATGCTAGCACATAAACATATCATGTAGTAGCAAACCAGGAAATTATAACAAAGACAATCATCTCAACTATAATCAACTACTAGTGGGTTGGCATTCGTGCCTTCAACCCACTTATACTGGAAGGTAACTCACCTCAATGTCATGTAATATCCACAGTCTTCTCGTTACAGAAATCAACTCTTCTCGATTCCTCAATTCCTACACAACAACCCTTCTTAATTACCATCTCATACTCTTAACCCTTGCAAGGGTCGACTCAATTCCAAGTCAAGGTCAAGGTCAAAACCCTGGTCAAAGTCAACCACTGGTTGACTTAACTTGTCGAGTTGGTCCACCAACTCGTCAAGTCCCCACTTCCATGAAATGCTAAAACCCCAAACCTACTCGCCAAGTCTAGCAAGAGCTCGATGAGTTCTCCATCAACAAAACATCGGGACGTTCTTCAAGTGACTCGCCGAGTTCATCCTTGAACTTGTCAAGTTCATCTTCATCCGTATGAAGGTGTTTAGTCTATGACTCGCCGAGTTCTCCTTGAATTCTCCGAGTCTGTCTTCATGTGGTTAGGACATTGCCTTGAACTTACCGAGTTCATCCTTGAAATCGTCGAGTATGTAAATCTCCAAGTCCATCTCAAAGGTGGCTTAGAAATGTCCCAAATATGGGAAGATCCATGCCTTAAAGAAGATCTATCAAATGATAAGTCAAGGTTCAAGCTTTTTACCTTGAATAAGATGGAAATGAAGCAAAATCCCTGGATCCACTTGCTTCTTCAAGGACCCCCATGCTTCCACTTCTTCCTTCAAGCTTCAAATAACTTTAAACACTCAAAAATTCCTCAAGAACAGTAAACAAGCTTTAGGGTTTTGAGTTAGGGCTTTCTGGAAGTGAGAGGGACAATGAAGGCTGAAATGAGTCTTGAAAAAGTGTATAAATAGGGGTAAAACCTGAATATTATGGTTTCATCCAGACAACCCTACTTGTCGAGTCGGGCTCCCAACTCGTTGAGTAGGTCACTTAACCGCGCGACCAAAAATCTAGTCTGCTCGATTAGTTAGGCCTCCAGCTCGCCGAGTCCAAGAGCAAAACAAGAAACTACATAAATTTAAATACATACCAGGAACCGGGTGTTACACTTTTTGATCTACTTGATCATAAAAACAACAAAATTAATTTTACATATATAAAGTGAATAGGATGAAAGCAGCATAACAGTTACATATATTTTTTAGCTTACATAAAAATTAAAAATATTAGCATCTTGTTGCAAAAAACTTAACTCGTGCCAAAGGTGAAATGAAAATAATGATATTTTCATACAAATAACACATTTAGAATCAGGTTAGAAACCGAAATGCAGAGGCAACAACTGTTTATTTCAACCAAAGATAGTCAATTGCTACTTTTGTATCTAAAAACACAAGTTATAGAAATGTAGAAAATAATTGTAAAACATAATAATCTTTATTTATGGAAACAAAAGGGATATTTAGGGAAATTATTTACTATCTAAGAATCAAGATCTGTGAGTTGAGATACTACTGGAATAACAACATCTAGTTTACAAGACTCATGCATATAAGATGGTGGTGATCCTATTCCGATTTCAGTCGCATGTTGTTATGATTATGAACATATGGAGGAGAATGTGACCAAATGATGGGGTTAAATGATGATGATGATTATGGAAGGTGTTAATGTTATAAGGTGAACCCCTTAACATGTGTTCCATTTGTGGAATGTATGGATTCAACATATTATAGAAACCTTCATGGCCGATAGGTAGTGATTGATGATGAAAAGTCGGGTGTTCATAAGTACTTGAAAAGTATGAACTGATTTGAATTTGATCATTGTTATTAAGTCCTTTAGAAATTACTGGATTCTGTTGAGTGAAATATAATTTAGAATTTTCTTCCATTTCCATTCCTCCACTGCTGCTGAAAAATTAAAATCTTCATCATCGTCATTGACAGTAGTAATAATAGTAGCAAAACCTAATTCATCGAACACCCCGGAGAAGAGATTAACGTTACATATTCAGATGTTGTTATTCCGGTAGTATCTTTTAATTCCATGATGCCATCTCTACATGTTGTTATCAGAAATACTCTTTTTTAAATGTTCAACCCTAGGCCATGTAAAAACAGTGTGAATTTTCAATTTTGGATTGTATTATGGTATAGGATTTGGAATTGACAAGAACAACAAGGCAGCAGCAGCAGCCATGGAAGTTAGGACCCACCTCTACATAATAAAAGTGTTGCTTCAACAAATGGAAGAAGAGAAACCAAAACCAATGATGGATGTTTGAACCTAAATAGTAGGTAGTGAAGAATAGTCTGGATGCTCTTAATCCTTTACTTGTCTTTTTTGTTATACTAGATTATTCGAACTCATGGCTGCTCCCCTTCGCCATGGATACTATTGTTGGCCGATGAATGGCATCTAGTTAGATTTCAGAAAAAATCATTGAAAATTTCCAGGTGATCAATGTAAATAAGTTTGTTAACTTGTTTCATTCAATCAAGAAACTATTGATATACAACCAGAGTAAAACTGAATCGATTAACGTTACAAATTCGGTTATGATTCGAACATGACTAAATTGATGGCATGAAACTAATCAGATGGTCAATTATCGATAGAAACATAAAATCTGGTTAATCAAAGGCTCATCGTTGTCGATTTAAGGAAGAATACATACCATGTGATGCTCAATTTTGATGGTAGCACTGTGTATCATCGCGGGTTCCATAAATTAACATCTACAAGATTCAAATCGAGAATCTACTTCGCGACTTCTTGATTACAATACGTGTCTGCATAATGTAAAGTTAACGCTCCGTTTAAAGTGATGTTTTAGTCGCTCAAAATTAGTTTAACGAGTTCAACTTTCTCGCAATCGAGGGCTTTTTGAATGCTTTTAATTCGTTTTTCATGTAATCGAGGGCTTTCTGTATGATTTTAGTTCATTTTTCACGTAATCGAGTTGGACATCGTCTCAATCGTCGCAATCGACGGCTTTGTTTCGACTTCAACTTCTCAAGGCCGATTGAGGAGGCGAATCCGATAATAGATGAATCAATGACGACCGGTAAAGGATGATGGCGGGTAGTAAATAATAAAGATGTTTGTCTATGTGTGTGAGAGGGAAAGAGAGATGATCAGACGATTGAAGAATTAGGGAGAAAGACAGACGTCGATTGATTCGGTGGAGATAGTGATCAATAGCATAAATGCCCTTCGATTAATTTCAAAACCATACCCCATGTTTAATTTTTTTCAATTATTTACGAAAATGCCACAAGTCATCTTGACCTTCTATTATTTTGATCTAACGTTTATTTGGTTCTCGGGATCTTCGGAAACTATAGGTTCCCAAATGATCATTCCCCTCTCTCTCTCTCTCTCTCTCTCTCTCTCTCTCTCTCTATATATATATATATATATATATATATATATATATATATATATATATATATATATATATATATATATATATATATATATATATATATATATATATATATATATATATATATATATACTTCACAACATAAAACACTGAACATGACTTATTGATACCTTTAAGATCACTAAATGATTTTTATGTTTTTAATATTTATGTACTTTTGTATTACCCAATAATATAAATAAGAATTTAAGTTCAGATATTGAAATAAACTTTCATTTTTTTTATTTTATTTATTTATTTATTTATTTTTGTGTGTGTGTGTTTTTTTTAAATATTCATGTCGTATCACAATTTCTTATCCAAATATATAATATGTTCTTTAACTTATTTGCAGTATTAATATGTCCATTAATTCGGTATAAACAATTACATCTTGATATAAAATATTTGGCATTGATTATCCATACATCATCATATTTTCATAAAAAATATAAACGATAACCCTCGTTTTAGGTGTGGATCAGTGGGTGTCATTAACCAAACAAGAGAAGAGGTTAGACTTTGTCAAAACAGTGCCGTGTTGAGACGTTTTCCTGACAAACTTCCTAAACCCAGAAAGTAATCCCCCAACTTCTTAAGAAGCCTTTCACTCATACTCTCTTTCAAGAACGATCTGTCTCTGCGTATCGAGGATGGCTGAACCAAGTTATCCACCTTTATCCTCTCCGGTCGCTGTGATAGGGTCTCAGTTCATAGTACCATATCAATTTGATATTATAGTTGATAGAAATTCAAGAGGAAACCTTGTGATTAATGATATGAGCCATAAAATCATGCTCAAAGTAAAACCATGTGATACATCCTTTCATCATCAACGACTGCTACTAGATGTTGATGAAAAACCCATCGTTTTGATGCGTAAGAAGGTAACTTTTAGTTCAGTTTTAATACTTCCTTTTTGTTCTTTGGGTTGTTTTGAAAATTTGATGGTAAGTTTAACATTGAAATGACTAATTTATCTTCTAGATCATGAGCGAACACGATAGATGGAATGTATTCAGGGGTAACAGTAAAAGCAAATCGGAAATGATATTTACTACAAAAACACCTGACATGATGCAGTCTATGACTAACGTACATGTGCACTTGGCAAACAAAACCCGTAGTAAAGATGTTTGTGATTTCAAGATGACAGGAAACTGGTCGAAGAGAAACTGCACTATTTATATGGGAGATACTTCAACAACGATAGCCCAAGTAATTTCCATACAAATTAGATTTATCAGTTACGTGATATAACTGATAAAAGATTTGGTAAGTTCGTAAGTAAAGCTCAAGCTAAAACTAATTAATTGACTTACTCTTGTAGATGAATAAAATGCAATCATCTGAGAATATAAAGTTGGTTAAGAACAAATTCATGGTGACAATTTATCCCAATGTTGATTACGCCTTTGTGGTTACACTTATAGCGATTGTTGAGGCTATGAAAAGCTCTAACTCTAACACAAAAGGTGAAGTTGCTGTGGAACTTACTACATCAGGGGTGGGTGACGTTATTGGTGCAATTTTTTCCTAGTCATATTAGTCGCATTCTCTATGACTAGATTCCCTCTGGATTGTATTATAGAATGGTATATAGTTTGTCCCTCAAATCATCTTTTACCATGGCTATGGATATGGTATGATTAGCAATTAAAAATGACAGGAATTGTGGTTTCTTAATTGTGTAAGAAGATATAATATAGGCTCGTTAGTGTAATTTGTGGAAAAAAAAAGTGGTTAGGACAGTTTTAACAGTTTGTATAAATGTTTAGAAGTAGTTACAAAACCACCCAAGAAGCATCAAAGATTGTAGTATAAATATGTAGCAAACAGTCCACATGTATGCGTCCTTTTGTATGAAGTCCCAAGAGTCCAGTTTAGTTTACTCTGTTAAGTTTTCTCCTTTTTATCTTTTTCTTTATTGCAAGGTTTGGTTGGTTTTTTCTTGAATAAAAAACAAAAAGTTATAAAGGCAACAGTGGTAGAGTTATATGGGCGTTGGGATACTACAACATCAGTCCCTAAAAAAATTATTTTATGTATATAAAAAAAATATTTGTAAACATATTCTATGTTAATATACCTTCAGCTAAACAGATTATATCATATTTTTTAATTCCCGGAATACGATAATACATAGAATATTTATTAATAGTATTTGTACCCCATATAAAAATTTCTATCTCCACCATTGAAGGCAAAGATCAATGCAAATTGTACATAGAATTTCCAAGAGACATGTCCTTAATGACATCAAAAAACTTGTTGGAACCCCAACTTCTGAAACTAGATGAAAGAAATTACCATCAATAAATATTCAAATTAGTGAAAGTCTTGTAGGAATCTCAAGATTTATGGAGTGTACATTGTTAAAGTTTATACAAGATTCAAAGTAGACTGTCATTTAGGACGAAGCCCCTGAATGAATGGGAGTACGGGGGCAGCGTCCCTAGGAGTGGGGTCCAAGGGGTGGTAGCAGCTGGTTGGGGTATTGTTTTGTTAAAAATGCATCAGAAATCCGAATTATTTAATATGAACCCGATTTTTGATCTTATTTTTATCCTTATTAAAATGCCCGTTTTTTTGTGACAGATTTGATTGTTGGAGAGTGTTTTGGAATAGAAAAATTGTCTTGTGACATTTTCCAGATACATACTAAACCATATTTTGGTCAAAATTCGTACTCACGAAAACATAGTCATTCTCTTCTTCTGTTTTTCTTTTAATTTCGAGCCTTATCTAATTGAGGATTTGAGAGTGCCATCCAAATATTTTGATTTGAAAGTGTTTACAAAATTCTCAGAATTTCCAAATGTTTTTACTATAAAATTTCTAACAAGCGGAAATGGTATTCTCAAACATACAAATAAATATAAATCTCAGTACACTCTAAAAATGGAGTAAAGGAAAACCGAAAGAAAGACAAAAACAATTTGTTTGATTTCTGATCATTAGATCATGCTAATGGGAAAATGATTTTTGAGAGAATTTAACATATGTAAAATTTATAAGGAGTACCTAGAGTATTTCCAACCATAAATTTATATTTATAACTCAAAATTTTGCCAACTCATCATTTCACTCATTTTAATGACTTATATTTTTCAATACTTTTTTTTTTAAATTAACTAATTTATCTTTATTAATCTAAAATATTCTATAAAATCTCTCACTTAATTTGGCAATTTTTTTAAGCATATCATATTTTAAATAATTAAAAATAGTATAATACATTGTTCCAAAAGAAATATATATTATAATACATCTTCGGTAAATTAAAACGTCATAATTATAAAAATAAAAAATAAAAAAAAAACTTGAAAATATTAGAGCATCTTTAATGGTTAACCTCAAGAATACTTATTATTTTTGCTACAGTATATATTCACTAACTGTTATTTAAAAAAAAAAATTAGTAAAAATACATTTTCTATTAACCTTTTCAAAAGTTTTCTTTTTCCCGAATTTATCCAATTTACCTTGTATCTATATTAAATATTTAATCTAACCCTCCCTCCCTCGTATAATTTATAATTTATCATTATAGGATTTTTTTTCCAAAAAGATTGTACAACTAAAAAATTAATACAATATGTAACCAAAATGTTTTACAAGATTTGATATTTTTTTAAATTTTGACAACTACTTTTAAATTAGATAAATTTTAGGTTGAATACAACCAACTTTAATCTTTTTTATTTTAAATGGTCACTAAACTTCTTTTTGTGGATTCTAAATCACTAAACTTTCAAGTTACACATTAAATACATGAATACCTCCAAAATGAAGGGTCATCCGTTTATCCACGCGAATTTGCATCTACATGGCACTTTGTTAGACTGATATGCTTCACATGGCATCCATGTTGGATATTTCCTGTTAAAATACAAAATTCAAAACTCTCTTTTTCACCTAAATAAAATCATGACTCAAAGACCCTAGACCCCTAGATAACTTCTTTTACTTCTTTTCCGAAACTAGAGTAAACTGCAAGTTTGGTCCCCATGGTTATCAAAAAAATGTGGATGGAGTCCATAAAGTTTTCAACTTGCACCACCTGTAACATCCTAAAAATTATGATGTAAAAATTACACTTTTAATTCAATCAAAACACTAATTGTCTTTTATTGAAACATCCAAAAGTATTTCATAATAAAATAATCATGAGAGTAAAGTTGACAACTTTACTCCCACAAAAGAGAGCCAAAATCCCACAAAAGCTATTAATAATTAAGACAATGACTTCCAAACTCATATATGACCCTGAAAAATGTCTTAAGATGTAAAGCTGGCAACTTTACTCCTTTGCATGTCTTAATGGAACCAACTCCTCAATAAAATCCATAATAAACACCCAAACTCAAGCATGGTCCAAAATAACTCATCAAGATGACATTTTTATGAATAATGGACCTCACAAATACAAAGATCCAACATTCTAAGCTCTTGGAGTATCTCATACTCACATGGATGACTCTAAGGACCAAAATTAACCCAAAACATTCCATAGACTTGATCTAACATCTAGAGTCATCAAGTTAGAAATTTTATTCCTCCAAAAGGTAGATCAAGATATACAAAGCCTATATCCAAAAGCTTTAAGCAATCCCACACTAGTCCAATAAGCTCTTTCTTCTTCTATGAGCACTAAAATGCATGAAATACCACCAAAACCTCAAGAACCACATGAATGGGAGCTAGGGTTTCGTATCTAGGGTTGAATGGGATGGAGGTTTAAGATAATAGGTTTTGGTGTGGAGTTAAGGAGCTTAAATAGGTCCAAGACCCTAAATTAGGATTTAAGTCTGATTGGAGTTCGTTATGCGTACTTCTGGTGCACCCAAATTACTCCAAGAGCACCCACAATGCACCTACCTAGTATGCACAGCGTACTCCTATGTACGCCCCGTGTACTAGGCTCAACCCTAATTACTACCAAACTTTTGAAGATCATAACTTCTTCGATCTATGTCCATTTCGATGATCCTTATATCCCTGAAAAGATAACGAGAAACTCTACACTTCTATCAAGTCATCCTTACCATAAAAACTCTTGAACTAAAATTCAAAATTCATAAAAAGCTCAAACTCCCACTTTACGATTATACCATTGAGCTTCAAATCACAAACCGAACTATCAGATCATCCAACCTACAATACCTACACCCAAAAAGGTTTAAATCTCTCTTTTGCGAAGGCCCTAAGCCTTATGTAACAACGTAAATTTCCAAAACAATTTTTCTTTTTTAAAACATACATTTACTCATAAAATAATGTCAAAATATAATGTATCAAATGTTATCATCACAAACATATCCCAGAATCTCAAAACATAAACTCCACGAGTGTGTACGGATCACGCCAATGCCTTCCCGCGATCATCACTAGGACCCGAAACACATAACACAACAACTGTAAGCATAAATGCTTAGTGAGTTCCCCAAAATACCACATACAACACGTACGCCTTTCCACACCATAACTCTGTGAGATCTTCCTATCCAAGTGTCTCAGGGGTCTTCCGTCCCGAATCTCGGTAGACCTTCCGGTCCTACCCGTATCGACCTTGCAGTCCGTAATTTCCTGACCTTCCGGTCCATGTCATCCTGACCTTCCAGTCCTTATCATACATAACATACATAATATACACAACACATACATATCACATAACAGCATATAGCACATACATCTCATAGCATACTGTGACATCCCCAAAATCACGGCCAGAAAAGACCGATTTTGTTTATGCTTTATAAAAATCAGAGTTCTTCTTTTAATAAAAATGTTGCGGAATTCGTTCCCAGAAAAACACGATAAATACGTTATTAAAACATTTTCGAAGAAACGTATTTTTTATTCATTTGAAAACGTTTGGGATGTCATCGTCAATACATGAACATAAGCATAAATAGAACTTACATTTATTTACACTAGTGATCTACATCTCTTTAAATCTCTCAGTGTAAAGTGACTTCGTTTCAACACCTGTGATATAAATAAACTCAGTGGGTCAGGTTGGGAAACCTGGTGAGTACATAGGGTTTTCAACCCACAATAATATAATTATTATGTTTAAACAATCAAACAATCAACCCAATTACCCATTCCCATTATCTTCTTTAGTCTTAAGGATCTACCCTAAGAATCAGCTATTCCTCGTTTATTTATTCCTAAGGAATCGATACGAAGTCCATCATTACCAAGGCTTATAGAATGTATCTGGTGAACACGTAGTCCGAAACGTCTGGTAAACACTTAGTTCAAAAGTAACTAGTGAACACACTTAGTTCAAAATACCTAGTGAACACACTTAGTTCGAAGATATATAGTGAACACACTCAGTTCAAAAATATCTAATGAGAACCTAGTTCAAAAATACCTACATGTTATGAGCCTGCTATCGTTCCACTGGATCGTCTAGTATCGTCCATAGTCGTCATCTATACTCCACTAGATGACTGGATCACTCACAACACTGAGGTCTCCCATCGTGTTATCACAAAACAACTATTTCATTTACCCATGTTTTACCCAACACATTTTATAGATATAAAATACATATACAGTTTAAATCATTGAAAACATCTATAAAACGTTCATCCAGCATAGATAGCAAGTATTCAGATAATATGCACACATAGCACATAATTTATATAAAATACTTCATATCTATGTGTAAGCTGAAAGTAACTATGCACTTACAACACGTAAATTATATAATAAATACTTCATATCTATGTGTAAGATGAAAGGGACCATGCACTCACTTGAAATGTGGTGACTCAGCACTCGGACAGCACTTCGATACTCTCAAAACAATTTCCTTCGATAAAACCTAGTACCAATACCACTAGGGTTTAGTCTAACGATAACCGCGACAAATTAATTAGTATGATTATTATTATTATTATTATTATTATTATTATTATTATTATTATTATTATTATTATATAAGCGGTAATAACACTCAATATAACTCATAATAATAGCCCAAGTACTTATTATAAGTTCCTAATAAAGTTAATATATTAAAACATAAGCTATACTAAAGATAGGGTAGGTACAACTCACTTACAGCGGGTTTTCTCAAAAACCGGGCTTCACTGGAGCAGCGTTTCCGAGCCGAAAGACCCTTTTTCTTGGGACTTTGGGAGCCTCGGGACTTCCTTCAGGTGCTAGGGGGTTTAGCTAGGCTTTAGGGAGGTTAGGGAGGCTTAGAGAGAGAGTTTAGAGAGAGAAAGAAGAGGGTTGAGGGGTGAGGAAATGAGGGAACCCGGCACCTCTATTTATAGGGGAGAAATCTGATGGACTCGTCGAGTAGGGGGGACCTACTCGCCGAGTTGGTCAATGTGGTGGCCTTCTGGTGGTGCCACGTGTCCAATTCTGGTGGTGCAACGTCACCCCCTATCGTGTATCAGCCCTCAAACTTAGAAAAATCATAACTTTCGTATACGAGCTCCTTTTCGACGTTCTTTATATCCACGCGTAGATAAAATCAAGATCTACAACTTTCGTTTAGACTCCGTCGGCTAATTCTCGACCGATCTCAAATTTAACAGTAGGAGGCGTTTAGACTGTTAAATGACCGCGAAGAATTCATAACTCCTTCATGCGGACTCCGTTTTCGTCTGTCTTTTTATAGTTGAGTTCCTATTAATGAGATCTTAAACTCTCATTTAGTTCGCGTAAGCCAAAAACCGCTCGAACTAAAATTCGAGTTTCGGGTCATGCACTGCTAAGCCAAATCTTAGAAAAATCATAACTTCTTCATACGAAGTCAGATTTGGGCGTTCTTTTTATTGATTTTCTCGGTTTAACATATTCTACGACTTTCGTTTAGATTGCTAAGGCTGAAAAGTCTTCTATCATAAATTCACTATTTACGTCTCCCGGTGCCGTGCCGGTTTTGCCGTAAAACTTCGGCGGGCCATAACTTCTTCGTTATAACTCGGATTTCGGCGTTCTTTATATGTACGGAAACCTTGTGACATATTCCACAACTTGGTTAAGATTATTTATTCTAAATAATATTTTCTTGAAAAGTCATTTTCTACCCCTATTATCTCTAAATTGACTAGTCCGGATCTACGGGCGTTACAATTATCTCCCCCTTAGGATGATTACGTCCCGGAATCATCAACGAAACAGGGCAGTATAATGATTCCATATGTTATTACTTCATCCTAGGTAATAACTGTAACTTCTATGTTGCTTCGAACGGGTATCTAACTCTTGGACTCCTTGATTGCAGGCGGTGCTTGGTCTAGCACCTGCTCGTTAGACTTTCAATCATGACCTTCGTGTCACAAGCTCATTCTTTATCAAAGACACCTTCTTCTTCTTCGGATAAGTTAATTTTATTGCTACAATTGATCGAGGTGTCATATTTTAATAACCTATTATCGTACGTAACAACGCTTAGACTCGGGTCTCTTAGAGTCAAATTCCAGAATGAAATATGCCTTCCTTCATGGTTTAATGTGATATAATCACATTTTAACATGTACCATTTCTAGCTACCAACCTTTTTAACAACAAGCGCGATACTTCTATTGATTGCTTTGATTTCAATCGTTTGGTTTAAGTCGGACGCTAAATCAAAATTGGTCTCTGAACCACGTAACCTACTCATCGTAGTCGGACTCAATGTGATATGACCACTAGGTTCGGGATAACAACAATTTTTCTTAGTCATTACCGAAACAATGGTAACGACATACTTGAAGAAAACGAAATCAATTACTAGCTTCTTGGTAACCTTGTGAATTTCCCTGATCCAAGCGTGAGTCCTGTGCTTCCGGTAGTATATGCATCTACTACCTTTCACACTTACTCATACTCGTCCCAAGTATTGTCTCGCAGTTTTCCCAAGTCACCATACAAGAAAATCACATAACAGTTTAACACATCAGATAACAAAACGAAGGTTTTATTATTTCTTGAAACTATTACATAGGTGTTCAAGTTCACCCTAGACTATGCCTCTAATAGGCTACATCATACGATACTATGGCTACTGCATAACTTGATCTTCGGATATGAAGTCCTCATCCTTGATTCTTCGCATGGTTTTCCGCTTCGTCGAGGATCATGTGAAATGCCCTTACCCTTGGTGGTGTGTTTAGCCTTGCTGCTTCATTCTACTTTGGGCAATTCTTTGAAAGATGCCCCCCTTCTTTACATTCATAACACAACCTCTTGTTGGATGTACACTCATTGGCGTAATGCCCAGACTTTCCACACTTGAAACATGTCACCTCTTCGCCGCATTTTCCAAAGTGTTTCTTCTTGCATTTATCACACCATCTTGCTTCACCTCCTCCTCCAGGCTTTGAGAATTTGCTCTCCTTGTTGGACCTTGAAGATCCTTCAAACTTCCGCTTCTCTCCCGCCTTATCTTTTTCTAGACCCTTTTCTCTTATCTGGGCCTCTACATTCTTAGCTGCCCTAATAGCTGTTTTCAAGGTAGTTGCCATTTTGACCATTGGGCCAAAGTCAGTGGGTAATCCGTTAGCAAACCTATCAATCTTGGAGAGTTCAGTAGGAACAAAGTAGGGGAATAGCTTCATCCTCTCGGTGAATGTGGTGGCATACTCATCAACACTCATCTTCCCTTTCTTTAGGTTCTAAAACTCGTTGTTTAGGTGTATCAGATCTATCTCTGAGTAGTACTGCATTTTCAACTGTTCCAAGAACTCTTCCCATGACATCCTTAAGGCTTCTCCTTGTGGCATCGTATCTGCCAATAGCTTCCACCAGCTCAAAACTCCAGTTTTCAGTTGTCTTACAGCGAAGACGTTCTTCTGTTTCTCGCTACAGTCACAGCTCTCAAACACCATCTCCATCTCGGACATCCAATCCATAATCTCAACAGGCTTTGGGCTTCCTGAGAGACTTGGTGGTTTCGCACCCAAGAAATTCTTGTACATTCGCACATCCTTGTTGTTTCTTCTCTCCGGGCCATCCCTTTGATCACCTTGAGTCCCCACTTGACTCACTTGGCGGCTGTAGTTCCCTTCCTCCGATTGCTCGGGAATCAGCTCGGGTTGCTCAGTGGGCATAGTAGGTTCGTCCCTATTCAAGATCCGCCTCATTTATTCCCTTTGTTCAGCTAGCACAACCCGAATCATGGCTTGAACTCCAACCATGGTGATTGGCTCAGGTGCAACTTCTTCTACAACAGGTATTTGCTGAACTACTGGGGGTTGGTTCCTATTCTCATTTGCATTCATGTTTCCGCTACGGGTCCTTGCCATCTTGATTTATACAACGAATAAGGTGAATCTAGATCTTTATTTAGGATTGACATTTAAATCATCCTTATCACTCCGAAACATTTATATGCTAGTTCTAATATCGTATTCGTACATTTAGAATCCTAAACACATAAGGTTTCCATCCGGTCGGCAACAGACCATAGATCCGATCAAACTATAGCAAAACAAATCATTTAGCACCTAAAAGTAATTTAGGCATCATTCCTAAATTAAGCTAGTGCTCACACCTGACAATCATCGCCTAGCATTCTAAGTTTAAGTCTAGAAATAAATCCATATTTCTAGTTCGCTTAAACTAATGCTCTGATACCAACTGTGACATCCCCAAAATCATGGCCAGAAAAGATCGATTTTGTTTATGCTTTATAAAAATCAGAGTTCTTCTTTTAATAAAAATGTTGCGGAATTCGTTCCCAGAAAAACACGATAAATACGTTATTAAAATATTTTCGAAGAAACGTATTTTTTATTCATTTGAAAACGTTTGGGATGTCATCGTCAATACATGAACATAAGCATAAACAGAACATACATTTATTTACACTAGTGATCTACATCTCTTTAAATCTCTCAGTGTAAAGTGACTTCGTTTCAACACCTGTGATATAAATAAACTGAGTGGGTCAGGTTGGGAAACCTGGTGAGTACATAGGGTTTTCAACCCACAATAATATAATTATTATGTTTAAACAATCAAACAATCAACCCAATTACCCATCCCGATTATCTTCTTTAGTCTTAAGGATCTACCCTAAGAATCAGCTATTCCTCGTTTATTTATTCCTAAGGATCATCCTAAGGAATTGACACGAAGTCCATCATTACCAAGGCTTATAGAATGTATCTGGCGAACACGTAGTCCGAAACGTCTGGTAAACACTTAGTTCAAAAGTAACTAGTGAACACACTTAGTTCAAAATACCTAGTGAACACACTTAGTTCGAAGATATGTAGTGAACACACTCAGTTCAAAAATATCTAATGAGAACCTAATTCAAAAATACCTACATGTTATGAGCCTGCTATCGTTCCACTGGATCGTCTAGTATCGTCCATAGTCGTCATCTATACTCCACTAGATGACTGGATCACTCACAACACTGAGGTCTCCCATCGTGTTATCACAAAACAACTATTTCATTTACCCATGTTTTACCCAACACATTTTATAGATATAAAATACATATACAGTTTAAATCATTGAAAACATGTATAAAACGTTCATCCAGCATAGATAGCAAGTATTCAGATAATATGCACACATAGCACATAATTTATATAAAATACTTCATATCTATGTGTAAGTTGAAAGTAACTATGCACTTACAACACGTAAATTATATAATAAATACTTCATATCTATGTGTAAGATGAAAGGGACAATGCACTCACTTGAAATGTGGTGACTCAGCACTCGGACAGCACTTCGATACTCTCAAAACAATTTCCTTCGATAAAACTAGTACCAATACCACTAGGGTTTAGTCTAACGATAACCGCGACAAATTAATTAGTATGACTATTAATATTATTATTATTATTATTATTATTATTATTATTATTATTATTATTATTATTATTATATAAGCGTTAATAACACTCAATATAACTCATAATAATAGCCCAAATACTTATTATAAGTTCCTAATAAAGTTAATATATTAAAACATAAGCTATACTAAAGATAAGGTAGGTACAGCTCACTTTCAGCGGGTTTTCTCGAAAACCGGGCTTCGTTGGAGCAGCGTTTCCGAGCCGAAAGACCCTTTTTCTCGGGACTCCGGGAGCCTCGGGGCTTCCTTCAGGTGCTAGGGGGTTTACCTAGGCTTTAGGGGGGGTTAGGGAGGCTTAGAGAGAGAGTTTAGAGAGAGAAAGAAGAGGGTTGAGGGGTGAGGAAATGAGGGAACCCGACACCTCTATTTATAGGGGAGAAATCTGATGGACTCGCCGAGTAGGGGGGACCTACTCGCCGAGTTACCACGTGTTCAATTCTGGTGGTGCCACGTTACCCCCTATCGTGTATCAGCCCTCAAACGTAGAAAAATCATAACTTTTGCATACAAGCTCCATTTTCGACGTTCTTTATATCCACACGTAGGTAAAATCAAGATCTACAACTTTCGTTTAGACTCCGTCAGCTAATTCTCGACCGATCTCAAATTTAACAGTAGGAGGCTTTTATACTGTTAAATGACCGCGAAGAATTCATAACTCCTTCATACGGACTCCGTTTTCGTCTGTCTTTTTACCGTTGAGTTCCTATTAATGAGATCTTCAATTCTCATTTAGGTCGCGTAAGCCAAAAACCGCTCGAACTAAAATTCGAGTTTCGGGTCGTGCACTGCTAAGACGAATCTTAGAAAAATCATAACTTCTTCATACGAAGTCAGATTTGGGCGTTCTTTTATGGATTTTCTTGGTTTAACATATTCTACGACTTTCGTTTAGATCGCTAAGGCTAAAAAGTCTTCTATCGTAAATTCACTATTTACGTCTCCCGGTGCCGTGCCGGTTTTGCCGTAAAACTTCAGCGGGCCATAACTTCTTCGTTATAACTCGGATTTCGGCGTTCATTATATGTACGGAAACCTTGTGACATATTCCACAACTTGGTGAAGATTATTTATTCTAAATAATATTTTCTTGAAAAGTCATTTTCGACCCCTATTATCTCTAAATTGACTAGCCCGGATCTACGGGCGTTACACATACAAGACCTTCCGGTTACACATAGGTACCCTTCTAGGTACAGTATAGTGAGAAGACTCACCTCGGATATCTCGGATAATCTTGCACACTTATACACTGATCTAGCCTCCACCTAAACACATAAACAATTATCTCAAATCAATAATAGCTCTCCAGGCTAGACTAGTCTCTTTCATGTCCTCTAAGAAGTCTAAAAGACCATTTTACCCTTCAAATGGTCCTCAAGTCCAATTCTTGACCAAACCCTAAAAGTCAACTAAAGTCAACAGTCAACTTTGACTAGACTTGCTGAGTGCACTCGTGTGACTCGGCGAGTCCATTTATGTCCTCTTCGCCCTTGTTCCTCACTCGACTCGCTGAGTCAACCCTACACTCAACGGGTTATCACAGGTCGCGAATCGCAGGGCAACCCGACTCGACTCGTCGAGTCCACTTATGAACTCAGCGAGTTGCTTCCATAATCACACTCAAATGACCTTCTGAGGTCGAATCCGCTTCTCTAATCTATAGATATGACTTCCCCACGACCAATAACTGTGTAAAGGTCAAAACTTGACTCACATGCAATGCACCCAAGGTTTCTTTTGGTGAAATAACCACTAAAATGGCTACCTAGGTTCGAAACTCAAAAGGGATGGCATAAAGGATAGCTATAAGGGCTCTCTGGACCTCTTGAGGTCCAGATCTAAGAATCATTTCACCTTGGGACCTCATCTACTCCATATTCAAGCCAAAATAATGCATATAGAAACCCTAGATTCAACTAAAGATCATAATCAATAAAGTAAGCACAGATAGATACTTCCAACAGCTTCCTCTAATAAAATGGAAGTAGATCCAAGCTCTCCAACTCACCTAGCCTGTCCTTTCTCCTTTCTTCTTGCTAAAGCACACAAGAAATGGTCGATTAGCCTTCCTCTTGCACCACAAACAATCTCTCTACTCTCTAGGGTTTCTCAGTGGTGTAATGGCTGCAAAAGAAGGCCATAAACGCATTTAAATAGGGCTCACGCCCTGAGATTTAGGATTACACTTTACAGCGCGGACTCGCCGAGTCCACGCATCGACTCGTCGAGTTCGGTCATTAATCTGTATAAGAATCTGCAATCCTACTCGGCGAGCCTGAGCGTCTACTCGCCGAGTCCCTCTATTAAACCCAAAATAAATAATTAAAATAAGATACCTGGGAATCCAAATGTTACAATTCTCCCCTACTAGAATCAGTCTTCGCCCTCGAACTCTCATTCTACAAACAGCTCTGGAAGTAGCTTCCGCATTTCCGCCTCCAGCTCCCAAGTTAGCTTGCACCCTTTTCGATGCTGCCACTGAACCTGAACCAATGGCACTTCCTTGTTTTCTCAAAACCTTGATCTTCCGATCCACCACCGAGACTGTCCTCTTATCTTAATTTGGGCTCGCATCCACCTGAATATCTGTGACAACCCAAAATTTTCTATCCTGTACAGTCAAACACTTCATTTAAAGACAAACTCATTCCTGCTATCATTTAGCACAATTTGGAGTCTGTTTGAGCGTTCTGAGCCTTGTACACTTAAGGGATAAGTGTCGGGGTTTATCTGCTGAAGTTATAGCACAAAGAACAAACCTGGAACACCTTAACCAGGAGTTCACGGCCACTACAATGGAGTTTACAGCTGTAAACTCCATGTGGGCCATAAACCCCACCCTATATGATGATATCTTGGCCATTAGTTCATTCCTTTCTTTCACTTGGCTAAAATCCTCTCAACTATCATCCTGATCTTTGTCCCCGGTCTTCAAAACTCGTAAGTTTCTTGCCCTAAATATTTGATATCTTACATGAACTAGTGATCTTACATGATTTCATCCGTGAAATCATTCCATTTGTGTAGATCTTCAACTTTCACCAAGAACACCAAGAACACACACTAGTGTTCTTGTCCAAAACTGACCATTCAAGCTCCTAGATCGTATGTACTCTAGTCCTAACTCATTGTACACTAGTTTTAACATGTTTAGAGCTTAGAAACATCAAGAATCAATGGACGAATGAGAATTTACGGCCAAGGATCTCCCAAGGTCGTAAACTCCCTTTAAGGGTGCAATGATGCCCTCTTGTCCTTCCAAATGACTAGAAGTTAACCCAGAACCAACCACCATTGAACTAGGGACTTCAAACAACGAAATGGTACTTCACACCATGAGTTTACGGCCGTAAACTCTTGGAGAAGTGGTCCCCATGCCGTAAACACAAGTTAAGGTCATTTCATGGACCTTAAACTCACCTAGCCTCTTGTTTAGCCTTGAAACACTTAACCACTTAAGACATCTTGCCTTTAAGCCTCAAAGGAGACCCATTAGAGAGTTTACGGCTAGGAGTAAACTCCCCTGGGCCGTAAACTCCATTAAGTATGGTCCATAGACCATAAACTCAATAACAATGCCTTGCAATCCTTTGTTGCAACCCAATGGCCTCCTTTGTTGAAATCCTTGTCTAATTATTGTTATAATCATTAATTGTATATATACATGTCTTTATATGTTATTAGGATCATTGTGTGTGTTTAAGTCTTCACTTGACACCAAGCACTTGTCTGAAACTTCCATCTGATCCACTCACTACAGGTGAGTTCATACCCCTTAATTAACCTTTTAAATGTTTATAAATGCTTTTATGGGGGGGGGGGGGGATACAAGTTGAGTCATGCTAGTTATTATATCAATCACATGTGATTAATAACTAGCATACAAATGGATTTACTACAATTTTAGCTGTTTTACCAAACATATTACTTCAAATGACTTTCTCAAATGTTTTTACATGTCAAAACTCTTTATCAAACTGTCTTATATACTGTATGTTTCCTTTCAAACTCTGTTACAATTGTGTTTCAAACAAAGGTTTTTCTTATACTTAAAACTGTCTTATCAAACTACTTTCAAATCGTTTTATAAACTGACATCAAGTCATCATTTCTTAGTTATTAAACTTTTCAAAGGTTTTACAAAACTTCTTTTATACTTTTATATTGTCAAATGCATGCCTATATATGTATAGTTATATAAGTAATGTTTAAAGGACTTAGGAAGACTAGCTCGCTTTAATTCCTTTTCCTCGTTTGGATGTGGCCTTAGGGTATCAGTTATTCGTTCGAATGTCATATAAATATTAGTTATATATCATGTATACATATATAGACATAAAAGTTCGATCAGTCAGTTCAGTACCTTTGGGTAGCAAAGGCATACTTTCGGTTATACACGTACATTACTAGTAACTATAATAGGTATAGTTAGGAGATACTACTTACTATTCAAAGTACAAGGAATCACACAAGATTCAGTTCATTCATGAGTCTATACTAATACAATACATACTATATGAAGAGATACAATACACGATAACATAAGAGAACACACAATAAAGAGAAACAGGGAGGAAAATACAATACACGATAACAAAACAAACATAATAAGGTGCTATAGCATGGAATAATTACAAGATCTAAGTATACCAATGAATCACTAACACATTTTTCTAAACAAAGGTGATAGTTATATTGGGTATACATGATCATATAATCTTAATGTAGATGTTCACGGCTTGCAATCATTGCAGCGGTCGCGTTTGGTTCCTAGAATCTTTTGATAGGGAGAGCGTTTAGTATGGGATCTAGCCATCACATTATACCTTAGTACTCAATTTAAGGCAATTAGTACAATAATGGTCACTTTATACAATACTACAGTACTTACACTTTACAAACAACAAATACAAAGGATACGATTTAAATAATTATATTATTTTTCTTATTACCTTTACTTTGTGACACATTCACATAAACCATGAGGTAGAATATATTTGATATAGATATAATATTTTCCTTATTACCTTTACTTTGTGACACATACACATAAACGATGAGGTAGACTATAGTTTATAATAATAGTTATACATGGAAAAACCATCATATTAATAGTGATGCATACTTTCAAAACAGTTGTGTCTTGGTAGAAGACTACTTTTTATACTAGTAGGAAACATGGTATTTTCTAGGGTTTTCAAATGTTTACAATTACTTACAAACATTTTCATCGATACAAACTTTCTACAAACATTTACAAGTCTTTTCTTTACAATTTTACAAATCAGAGACACATATATACTTATGAATTCACTAGCTTTATTGCTGATACTCGCTTTCAAAATAACTTGTATTCTCAGGTCACAAATAGACAGGTACGACGACCAGGTTTTGTGAAGACGGAGCAGTCAAGACTCATCTTTTATTTTGAGTATTAATTGTGTTGTTTATTACTATGAAAGAACACACTTGTAATTAAAATTATACTATTAATGCAATGGGTGATGTTGTTGCTTGTTTACTACTTTGCATTGTTGTGATACATTACATGACATCCTCCACCCCAGAACGTTTCCGCTGTTCTCGGTTTTGGGGTGTGACAATATCCTCAAATGGTACTATCGCCGACTCGTTGGCTATACACTTCCGCAACTGGGACATGTGGAAGGTATTATGGATCTGGCTCAACTCCGCAGGTAGCTCTAAGCGATACACTACCCTACCCACTTTAGCGGTCACCCTGAACGAACCAATATACTAGGGCCCCAGGTTGCCCCTCTTCCTAAATCGGATCACTCCTTTCCAAGGAGATACTTTCAGGAGTACGAAGTCCCCTACCTGAAACTCTAGATCAGATCGCCACCTATCCGCATAACTTTTCTGAAGACTCTGCACTGTCAACAACGTCTGCCTAACCTGATGTATCTGCTCTGATGTCTGAAGCACGGTCTTAGTGCTGCCCATCACTCGCTACCCCACTTCTCCACAGCAGATGGGAGTCTGACACCTCCTCCCATATAGCAACTCGAAGGGAGACATACCAATACTCGAATGGTGGCTGTTGTTATAGGAAAACTCTGCCAAAGGCAAGTACATGTCCCAACTTCCTTCGAAGTCCAATACACATGCTTGAAGAATGTCCTCGAGCATTTGAATCGTCCGCTCACTTTGACCGTCAGCCTGTGGGTGGTAGGTGGTACTGAAATGCAGTCTAGTACCCAACTCCTCATGGAACTTCTTCCAGAACCTGGAAGTGAAATGTACATCTCGATCTGACACAATCGAGATCGGTACACCATGCTGCGATACCACTACCATCACACACACCTCTGCCGACCTCTTTGCAGAAAAGCTCTCACTGATAGCAAGGAAGTGAGCGCTCTTCGTCAACCGGTGAACGATCACCTAAATTGCATCACCACCTCTCACGGTCCTCAGCAGTTTGGTGATAAAATCCATAGAGATTTGTTCCCACTTCCACTGGGGAGCCTCAAGTGACTGCAACTTGTCGTGTGGACACTGGTGCTCGGTCTTAACCCTGAGACAGGTTAAGCACCTCTCAACGAACCACGCCACATCCTTCTTCATACAGGGCCACCAATACTCTCTCTTCAGGTCCAAATAAATCTTAGTGGCCCCGAGATGGATCGAGAATCTCGATCGGTGTGCCTCCTCCATTAAAGTGGTACGTGCCCCGCCTGCATATGACACCCAAATCCAACCCTGAAAGGTCATAAGCCCGCCGCTATCGGTAACAAAGTCAGGTACCTGACCAATCACCCGCTCTCTCTTGCAGTTCTCCGGTCTCATAGCCTCTGTCTGGGCCTCCCGAATGGCGTCCAACACCGGAGTCATCACTATCAACCGCATACAAATGTCTCAAATCGAGGCACTCTCCGCCCTACGGCTCAAAGCATCAGCTACAACATTAGGCTTGCCCAGGTGGTACAGGATCTCACAATCGTAATCCTTTACCACATCCAACCATCTCCTCTGGTGCATATTCAGGTTGGGATGATCCATCAAATACTTCAAGCTCTTGTGGTCTGTGTATATGATACACCGAACCCCATACAGATAGTGACACCAGATCTTGAGCGCGAGCACCACTGCCCCCAGCTCCAGATCGTGGGTGGGATACCTCATCTCATGAGGCTTCATTTTCCTCAATGCATACGTTATCACTTGCCCCCTTTGCATAAGCACTGTCGAGGTGTCTCAAACGAGGTGTGCTGCTCCAGAACCCACGAAAAAGCCACACCCTTCTGGGTCAACCTGGTGAGAGGCACATCGATCTTGGAGAAATCTTTGATAAATCTCCGATAGTAGCTGACCAATCCTAGAAAACTCCTGATCTCGGTGGGTGATCTCGTCACCGCCCACCTCATAACCGCCTCAATCTTGGCAGGATCGACCAAAATCCCATTCTGGTTAACGAGATGCCCCAAGAACTGGACCTCCCGTAACCAGAACTCGTACTTGGAGAATTTGGCATAAAGCCTCTCCGACCTAAATACCCCGAGAATATCTCTCAGATGCTCCTCATGCTGCTCTCTAGATTGAAAAATACAGCAAAATATCATCAATAAACATGATCACCGAGTGATCCAACATTGGCCTGCACACCCTGTTCATGAGATCCATGAACGTCGTCGGTGCATTGGTGAACCCGAAAGGCATCACCGTGAAATCGTAATGCCCATAACGAGTTCTGAACACCCTCTTCTAGATATCTTCATCCCGCACTATCATCTGATGATACCCAGACCTCAAGTCAATCTTTGAGAACCAAGATGCCCCCTACAACTGATCGAACAGGTCGTCGATATTCGTTAATGAGTAACGGTTCTTGACCGTCAACTTGTTCAACTCCCGGTAATAAATGCACATCCGGTATGAACCATCCTTTTTCTAGACAAAAAGGATCGGCACTCCCCAAGGGGAACTACTCGGTCTAATAAACCCCTTCCTCAGTAGCTCCTGAAGTTGCGAAGATAACTCATGCATCTCTAGTGGCGCAAAATGATAAGGCGCCTTGGCGATAGGCGCTGTCCCTGGAACCAAATCGATGCGGAACTCCACCTTCCTCTCGGGAGGCACACCCGGAAACTCCTCAGGAAAAAAATCTAGGAATTCATACACTATCGGAACATCATCAATCAACCTTGGCCTCCCAGTGGCCACTCGTGTGTCCATCACATAGGCTACAAACCCGCTGCAGCCCTGCTATAAATTCTGCCTTGCTCTAGCAGCCACACATAATGCTGACTCAGAACGGGTACCCTCATCGTACACTGTAAGTACTCCCCCACTAGGGTCTCGTATCGTCACCAACTATCGCTCGCAGTCTATAGTAGCCCCAAAACTGCTCAACCAATCCATGCCCACTATAACACAAATGTCCCCCATCGCAATCGGGACCAGATAATTCGGGAACTAAACACCGAAGATCTCGAGTACACAACCCCGAATCACCTCAGTAGCATAAAACGCTCACTCATTAGCTATGGAAACCCAAAGAGGTCGACTCAACGCCTCTCGACAAATACTGATGTGATAACTAAAAGCTAACGACACAAAGAATCAACTCGCACCCGATTCAACTAACACCAAATCAGGTACAAAATTCACAAGAAAAGTACCTACGCATATCATAAAATAAGGATCGCATCACAATTCAGCATAAATAAATGAAAGAATACGTACCAGCCACGACATCGGGCGCTACGCGTATCTCCTCCACTGTCAACTGGAAAGCTCTCCTACGAGCTTTCGGTGCCTCGGCCTTCACTGGCCGTCCCTCAGTAAATCGCGCAGACCCCTGCGCTGACCCCTACAACAGCTGTGGACACTCAGTCTTCCGATGGCCATTCTGGTTGCAATGAAAGCAAACCATAAATCCCTTGGGGAAATCCTTGGCGATGTGCCCCTCCTTGCCATATTTGTAGCAAGCACCTGATCGACAAACCCCATCATATCCCTTGCCGCACTTCCCGCAAGTGCGGCCCTTCTGGCCTCCAAATCTCGAATCGTTGGGCTTTGCCCGCTTGGCTGCCGGCTGAGAATGTGTCGGCTGCCGATCCTTCCCCTAAGACTCGGCCTCCTCCCTGACCTGAGTCTCCAACTCAATTTCCCTCTTCCGGGCATTTTCCTAGAGCTCGACAAATGTCCGGTAAGTCGAGTTCGACACAAAATCCCGAATATCCCTCCTCAAAACGGCCAAATACCATGCGTGCCTGCTCGGTAGACACCTGCTCAGGGCTAAACATCGCCCTCTCATGAAACTTCCTGGTAACCATAGTAACAGAATCAGTACCCTGCTTGAGGGTATAAAACACCTGGGCCAATCTTTCCCTCTCCACCGGGGGAACATACTCGTCTCTGAACATGGTAGTGAACCTCTCCCAGGTCACCTCTGAAAGCTCTGCAAGAGTGAAGTGTAACGCCCGTAGATCCGAGCTAGTCAATTTAGAGATAATAGGGGTCGAAAACGACTTTTCGACAAAAGATTATTTATAATAAATAATCTTAACCAAGTTGTAGAATATGTTTCAAGGGTTCCGTACATATAAAGAGCACCGAAATCCGAGTTATAACGAAGAAGTTATGACCGTCGAAGTTTAGCGACGGAACCGACACGACACCGCGAAGACGTAAATAGTAAATTTATGATAGAGCTTCTTTTAGCCTTAGTAATCTAAATGAAAGTCGTAGAATATGTTAACCTAAGAGCATCCATAAAAAGAACGCCCAAATCTGACTTCTTTTGAGGAAGTTATGATTTTTCGAAGTTTCGGCTTAGCGGTGTACAACCCGAAGTTCGAGTATTAGATCAAGCGGTTTTTAGCCAACACAACCTACACGAGAATCGAAGATCTTGTAATTAGTAGCGTAACGATAAAAAGATAGACGAAATGGACATCGGATGAAGAAGCAATGAGATTTTAACGGACCAATCTTGTCCTGGCCTGTTAAAAATATAACTTTATATATTAAGTCAAAATTAGCCGACAGAGTCTAAACAAAAGTTGTAGAGTACGTCTCCACCTACATGTGGATATAAATAACGTCAAAAACGGAGTTCGGATGAATGAGTTAAAAATTATAATAGCATATTTACGTATTAAAATAAAGTATAAATCATATATACATACACATATATATACATAGGTATATATCGTTAGAAAGGTATCTACGATGCGGTCATTATAAGACTAATGTTGAGTTCTTTTGACATTAGTTTAGTACAAATATTGTTAAATCTATTTAAAATAATATTATGAAAGGGTGTTTAGTCGTTTATATAACTATAAGGTCATTAAGTAATTGTGGAGGGTAGTTTTTGTAAATTCAATTACTGTAAATAAGAGGATTGGGCTCTCATATTTCTTGCACCATTCTCTTGATTCAAGAGTCTTTCTATTCTTATCCCCCGAGCATTTCGGTCCCTCGTGATTTGACTTCTCTTTCTGTAGTTTTAGTATAGTAAGGTGAGCACCGAAGCGCTGCACGAATATTTCTTAGAAAGATTCAGCGGCGAAGTTCTGCCCCTGCAGAGCCCGACTCCTAGCTAAAATCCCCTTGTAAGTAAGTTATGCTTACCCTATTTTAATATAGCTTATATTTAAAGTTAGTATTGTTATTATGAACTTATAATAAATATTTGAGCTGTTATTATATAAGTGTCATTATAATATGTTTTTAACTATTCGCGGTATGGGGAATCTGGTTTAAAGGGCCGCATAGGATTGTTGGAATTGAGAAGTGCTATATGCCAAAATTGTCCTGCCCTCCGGTGTTTTATGTTTGGCCCCTGTCTGTACATAGTGGTTGGAAAGTATTGTTTAAACTCTTATATAATAATAATAATAAGACTAATAATTAGTCATGGTAAATATTAGACTAAAATCTAGTGGTAATAATACTTGGTTTCGTTGAAGGAAACTATTTTAAAGTAAATGAAGCGTTGTCCGAGTACCGAGTCACCACCTTCTCAAGTGAGTGCATAGTTACTTTCATCTTACACATAGATATGAAGTATTTTATATAAACTACATGCTATGTGTGCATATTATCTAAATACTTGTTGTCTATGTTGGATGAACTTTTTTTATACATGTTTTAAATGATTTGAACTGTATACGTATTTTAAATATACAAGTATGTTGGGTATGGGATGGGTAGATGAATGATGAGAGATAAAAGATAATGGCAGTAAACATTGGTAGCTATAGACTTAGTGCCTAACAAATAACATCGGCAACTATGGACTTAGTGCCTATTGGACAAACATTGGTAGCTATGAACTTAGTACCTGTTAGGAACTAGTAGCTATGGACTTGGTACCTATTAGGAATTAGTAGCTACTAGATAAACACTGGTAGCTATGGATTTAGTACCTGTTAGGAATTGGTAGCTATGGACTTATAATCTATTAGATAAGCACTGGTAGCTATGGATTTAGTACCCGATGAATAAACTATAGCGACTATGGAATTAGTGCTTTACGAACGAGCATTGGCAACTATGGATTTAGTGCCAGTCCTATAACCCTGGAAGAAAGGGACCTCGGAATAAAAGAATGCAAGATAGATGACTCTTAGAATACATCCTTAAGAGTAAAGAAGATAATGGGGATGGATAATTGGGTTGATTGCTTGATTGTTTAAACATAATAATTATATTATTGTGGGTTGAAAACCCTATGTACTCACCAGGTTTCCCAACCTGATGCACTCAGTTTATTTATATCACATGTGTTGATACGAAGTCACATTTCATTGAGAGATTAAGGAGATATAAATTACTAGTGATAATGAATGTAAGTTCTATTTATGCTTATGTTTCTGTATTGACGATGACATCCCAAATGTTTTAAATTGAATAAAAATACATTTCTTCATAAATGCTTTGATAACGTATTTACCATGTTTTACTGGAAACAAATTCTGCAACGTTTTTATTAAAAGAGATACCCTGATTTATATAAAGTATAAACAAAATTGGTCTTTTCTGGCCATGAAAATGGGGATGTCACATGGAGTACGCCGTCACGAACTTCCACCAATCCTTCGCTCCCAGGCAGAGCTGGTTCAGCACGAACCGTACCCTCAAATGCTCCAGACATGAACACATGTAGAAGCATCCCTCGATATCAGAAATCCATCTCATCACAGAGATCAGATCCTGCATCCCGTCAAACTCTGGTAGCTTTGTGTTGCTGAACTCCTGAAAAAATAAAGAGTCACCTCCATGAGGCCTAGCAGCAGCCACAGCTGCAGTAGCTGCAGCTGCTGCAGCCTCAGTCACCGCTGCGTACCGCTCATCAAAAGTCTCAATCAATCTGGTCTTGATAGACCCAAACATCTCCGGAATCTCGGCTCGAATCGCTGCTACCTCATCGTGGATCATCTGACAAAGCTCCTCGTCACTCATGTCGCTCGTCTCAGGTCTGTGGCGTGTCCTAACCATGATGTCTCTGAAATACAACATAAAAATATCATAGACCCGCTCGAGCATATTAGCACTTGACAACTCAACCCTACTTGTTCCCCAGTACCCATAGGATTCTTACTTGGGTTGCGCACTGATCCGGTGTCTTCAGTAGTACGGGCCCTATACTACCCTCCACACCGCATCAGTATTCACCCCAAGTCCTCCTCTTTGGATCACATATCACAAGTATTCTACTTCTCGCTAGTATAGGCTACCTTTCGGTATACCTTTCGTAGCCCCTCACTGCTACCTACTCACTCGCAAGCATCTCATAGCAGCAAGAAATCCTCCTAGGCTAAGGCATCACAAATGAGGCCACTCTATTCCTAATATGAATACCTAACCTACTTAGCATGCATAACATATCATTACATAACCCTTAACACATAATATAAGAGTATTTTGGGAATCACCGTTCGGGCGTTGGCTGATCGTACACACTGCTCTGCTCTGCTCATTTCAAAACCTTTTTATTCTTTAAGAAAAATTGTTTGATTTATGAAAAACTTCTCAAATCCTCAGTCTGAGTCCAGATACACCCGAAGGTGCATCTGAATCCCTCAAACCAAGGCTCTGATACCAACTTGTAACAACGTAAATTTCCAAAGCAATTTTTCTTTTTTAAAACATACATTTACTCATAAAATATTGTCAAAACATAATGTATCAAATGTTATCATCACAAACATATCCCAGAATCTCAAAACATAAACTCCACGAGTGTGTACGGATCACGACGGAGCCTTCCCGCGATCATCACCAAGACCTGAAACACATAACACAACAACTGTAAGCATAAATGCTTAGTGAGTTCCCCAAAATACCACATACAACACATACGCCTTTTCAGGCCATAACTCTGTGAGGTCTTCCGTCCCGAATCCTGGTAGACCTTCCGGTCCTACCCGTATCGACCTTCCCTTCCGTAACCTCTTGACCTTCTGGTCCATGTCATCTTGACCTTACGTTCCTTATCATACATAACACATACATATCACATAACAGCATATATCACATACATCTCATAGCATACAAGACCTTCCGGTCACACATAGGTACCCTTCTAGGTACAGTATAGTGAGAAGACTCACCTCGGATATCTCGGATAATCTCGCACACTTATACACTGATCTAGCCTCCACCTAAACACATAAACAATTATCTCAAATCAACAACAGCTCTCCAGGCTAGACTAGTCTCTTTCATGTCCTCTAAGAAGTGTAAAAGACCATT
Source organism: Lactuca saligna (assembly GCF_052625555.1). NCBI lineage: Eukaryota > Viridiplantae > Streptophyta > Magnoliopsida > Asterales > Asteraceae > Lactuca > Lactuca saligna. The sequence goes on from NC_136424.1 coordinate 149,629,137, forward strand.
TTACCCTTCAAATGGTCCTTAAGTCCAATTGTTGACCAAATCCTAAAAGTCAATAAAAGTCAACAGTCAACTTTGACTAGACTCGCCGAGTGCACTCGTGTGACTCGGCGAGTCCATTTATGTCCTCTTCGCCCTTGTTCCTCACTCGACTCGCTGAGTCAACCCTACACTCAACGGGTTATCACAGGTCGCGAATCGCGGGGCAACTCGACTCGACTCGTCGTGTCCACTTACGAACTCTGCGAGTTGCTTCCATAATCACACTGAAATGACCTTCTGAAGGTCAGATCCTCTTCTCTAATCTATAGATCTGACTTCCCCACGACCAATAACCATGTAAAGGTCGAAACTTGAGTCACATGCAATGCACCCAAGGTTTCTTTTGGTGAAATAACCACTAAAATGGCTACCTAGGTTCAAAACTCAAAAGGGATGGCATAAAGCATAGCTATAGGGACTCTCTAGACCTCTTGAGGTCCAGATCTAAGAATCATTTCACCTTGGGACCTCATCCACTCCAGATTCAAGCCAAAATAATGCATATAGAAACCCGAGATTCAACTAAACATCATAATCAAGAGAGTAAGCACAGATTGATACCTCCAACAGCTTCCTCTGATCAAATAGAAGTAGATCCAAGCTCCCAAACTCACCTAGCTTGTCCTTTCTCCCTTCTTATTGCTAAAGCACACAAGAAATGGTTGATTAGACTTCGTCTTGCACCACAAACGATCTCTCTACTCTCTAGGGTTTCTCAGGGGTGTAACGGCCGCAAAAGAAGGCCATTAAGGCCTTTAAATAGGGCTTAGGCCCTGAGATTTAGGGTTACACTTTACAGCGTGAACTCGCCGAGTCCACGCATCGACTCGTCAAGTCCAGTCATTAATCCGGATAAGAATCCGCGATCCTACTCGGCGAGCCTGAGAGTCTACTCGCCAAGTCCCTCCATTAAACTCAAAATAAATAATTAAAATAAGATACCTAGGAATCTGGATGTTAAATCTTAAGATAACCGGTCCTTGGGTCACGACCCTGAATTAGGAAACAATCCAGAACACGGTGTTACAACTCTCCCCCTTTTAAATTAGTTTTCATCCTCGAAATCACTCCGTACTACCCTCCATGGAGCCAACATTCTTAACAAAACCTCCTAGATTTCATTCCTTGTTCCGATCACAATTACTCAATATACAAGTGGTTAATGAGAAATGCACTAGTCACTACCGATGGTTCTTAGATTTCATTCCTTGTTCTGATTACAATTACTCTATCTCGAGTGGTTATCTCATGGTTCTTCAGATTTGGGTTGTTTCACCATCTTCATAAAAATCTTTACTTTAACTATTGCTTTTTCTAACTTCTATCTCTCAATTCCATGTGCATCACCTGTGGATCTTCTCAACTCATGGCGTAAGCATAGTCATTGCCCACGATCTACACATAATAGTTCTACTCGGTAATATTTATGCCTTTAAAAGTGTAGGTGACAGCTAATCATGTTAGCTTTCTACACAAGAGCTGACATGAATTACTGATTCCATATTTTTGCTCCTTGGATTCATTCCTAAAATCCATTCAATGTCATAGAAGAATCTAGGCTAACGTCACTATTACTTCCATGTTTGTTTCATAAAAAATCTACCTTGTCCTGAGTCGTTGTTCCTTTTGACTTTGTAAGTGACCAAGATGTTAGATACTAGTTGTTCGATTCATTATCTCAATCGTAGTTGCGACAAGCAATTGTGCTAGTGTGAATCGATCACCGAATGGTCTCTTGTGAGACATCTCTTTCTCACTACAATTAGTTCAAGGGGAAATGAGTCGCGTGAAAATTTCGCTGTGTGTATAAACGATAGTGCTAAAATTATGTCAAACGTGTAGAAGTGTCGTGGGTTTTCCCAAGATTGACTCTACTATGAGTATTAGATGCAACACACTTTAATAGTACTAACAAGGGTGAAACTTTACACTTGGAACGAGTGAGAAGAAACCACCGGGTATTGGGACAAGTTACGCAAAGTTTCGAAGAAAATGTTAAAGGACTCAACTTCTACCCGATGTTTTGATCCTGCCTCAATTTTTGAAGTTATGATTCTTTTCAATCGAGCTAGTTTGGAACCAGGCAAGATTTCTAACAACTTTCTGGTTTCATGATTTCATGGAGTCTTGTAACACCCCAAAATACGAGCCAAAAATTTCATTTTTGAAAACATATTTTTTACAAAACATTCGAATTAAAACATTTACTGATCATAGTATTTTAATAAGATATCGCATGTCAGGAAAACATTTCAATAAACATAATAATGTTAGAGTACAAATCCCCAGGAAGATCTCATGATGCGGAATACGAAACATGTGTGTGATGGGCCGCTACCGCGCCAACGCTTTCCCCTTCGAAGAAGAGATACCTGAAACCAAAACTGAAAACTGTAAGCACGAAGCTTAGTGAGTTCCCCCATCATACCACATACCATACAATCACATATCATACATATTGCCAGGCATTTCTGGGGTGCCCGACCTACCCGGTACGGCCATTATGGGGTGCCGACCTACCCGTGTCAAGCCATTATGAGGTGCTTACTACCCATGTCAAGCTATTCTGGGGTACTGACTACCCTTCGGTCCTGACGACCGAACCTCGGGGACTATTTCACCCCTACTGCTACTATCACATATATCATAACATCACATATTATCAGACATATCTGGGGTGCCTGAACTACCCTTCGGTCCTACCAACCGAACTCGGGGATTGGTCCCCTCCTACTACCTCTATCGCATATAACATAACAAGCCAGCATGCAAACATATAATCACATATTGTCAGATGTATCTAGGGTGTCTGACTACCCTTCGGTCCTAACAACCGAACTCTACTACTATTACATATAACATATCATGCTAGCATATAACATATCAGGTAGTAGGAAACCTAGATGTTATCACAAAGACAATCATCTATCCTACATCCCCTACTGGTGGGCCGGCATTGTGGCCTTAGACCCACCGCTACTGGAAGGTAACTCACCTCGTAGTAGCTGCTGATCTGTGTGGGAATAGTCTATCTGCTGCTGCTGCTGCTCCGGAAATCCTCCGGCTGTAATTCCCACCAAACACTTAGTCAAATATTGCTAACTATCCCTTGGGGTAAAATGATCATTTTACCCCTGACCAAGTCATAAGCCAAGGTTAGAGTTAACTTTCAGTTAACCCGACTCGCCGAGTTGGCTTTCCAACTCGCCGAGTCTCTATCCAATCACCTGACCTGTATCCCGTCTCTACTCGTCGAGTTAGGCATTGACTCGACGATTTCTCCTTCTAAACTGATGTCCAAGTCCTTCATCCTACTCTCCGAGTTGTATGAACAACTCGCCGAGTTCATCTTCATCCGATGAACACTTTATGCTGTGACTTGCCGAGTTGTATGAACAACTCGTCGAGTCTGTTCTTGATCTAAGAAGATTGTCTTGAACCCGCCGAGTCAGGGCATTGACTCGCTGAGTTCCTTCATGGATGAGTTCGGCTTCCAACTCACCGAGTCCACCCCGGACTCACTACACTACTCGCCATAACGAAAAGGGGGAAAACTCGGGGACTCGCGTCTCGACTCGCCGAGTCCGATGAACGACTCGCCGAGTCGTTACCATGCAATTACTATATGGTCAATTCTGCTCAAATCTAACTCATGCCATACGTAGATCTATGATCCTGGGGCTTGATTTACATGTAAAGTTTCAAACTTTACGTGTAAATAGGCAACCATGAGGGTTTTAGGGTCTAAAATGCACCAAAAGGGTAGATCTAGGGCTTTGATGCAATATGGTTCCAAAAATATAGTAGATCTGAGCTCCTGGAGCTCAACCATGCCTAGATCTAAAGGTTAATCAGCTTATTATGAACCCTCAAACCTACCCAAGCTGGAAAATGGTTCAAGAAGGATTTTAATGGAGCTATAAGGGACAATAAGCATGAAAACAAGGGGGGAAATGAGTTATACCTTAGGGAACACACTGAGATAGCTCAAAGATGCGTGACCTCCTCTTCTTCTTCTTGATCTACTCTTCTTCCCACTCCAAAACTTCAAGAGGACACACCAAATGCTTCAAATCACAAGGAAACAAAGCTTAGACGAGACATAGGGCTCTGAGGGTGAATGGGGGCAAGCTTGGGTCGCACAATCTAGCTTAAATAGGGGGAAAACCCTTGGAATTTGGGTTTCATCACATAGCGATGACTCGCCGAGTCCAGGATATGGACTCGCCGAGTCGCCAACTTAAGCGTCCCCCCGGACCGCGTCCCTACTTGGCGAGTCGGACCTACAACTCGCCGACTCCAAAGCTAAAATGACAATTACTTAGATAAATTTTTACGTACCAGGAACCAGGTGCTACAAATCTCCCCCACTTATTTTAGACTTCGTCCTCAAAGTCTGCTGCTCGATCCTGAAACAGCTCGGGGTAATGTTCCATCATTTCTTCCATCGGCTCCCAAGTCCACTCGGACGCCTTTCAGTGCTGCCACTGCACCTTCACTAACTCCACCCTCTTGTTCCTCAGATCCTTCGACTTCCGGTCGAGGATTGCGACTGGGCGCTCGATGTATTCCAGGCTGTCATCAACCTATATATCCTCTAATGGTACCACCGCTGAATCATCCACGAGACACTTCCGCAGCTGGGAGACATGGAAGGTGTTGTGGATCTAGCTGAACTCGGCTGGCAAATCCAGCGTATATGCCACCTTGCCCACCCGGGCTACAACCCTGAACGGACCAATGAATCTCGGGCCCAACTTGCCCCGCTTCCTAAATCGAATGACGCCTTTCCAAGGCTACACCTTCAGGAGAACCATATCCCTGACTTGGAACTCCAGGTCTGATCGACGCTTGTCGGCGTAACTTTTCTGCCGACTCTGCGCAGTCTGCAGCCTGCTTCGAACCTGCTGAATCCTCTTGGTAGTCTTGAGCACCACTTCGGTGCTCCCCATAACTCTCTGACCAACCTCTCCCCAGCATATCGGGGTCCTGCACCTCTGTCCATACAACATCTCGAATGGAGGGCGGTCGATACTCGCGTGGTAGCTGTTGTTGTACGAGAACTCAGCCAAGGGAAGATAAGTATCCCAGCTACCACCGAAGTCTAGCACGCATGCCCGCAACATATCCTCCAGAGTCTGGATGGTCCGCTCGCTCTGACCATCTGTCTGCGGGTGAAAGGCGGTGCTAAAATGCAAACAAGTACCCAACTCATCATGAAACCTCTTCCAAAACCTGGAAGTAAAATGCACATCCCTGTCCGAGATGACAGATACTAGCACCCCGTGCCGCACCACAATCTCCCTAATATAGATGTCGGCCAATTTCTCGGCTGAAATGCTCTCCTGAATCGGAATAAAATGAGCACTCTTAGTCAACCAATCTACGATGACCCAAATCGAATCTACTCCATGCGTGGTCATGGGAAGCTTCGTGATAAAATCCATCGTCATATCTTCCCATTTCCACAACGGGATGTCCAACGGTTGCATCTTTCCATGCGGTCTCTGATGTTCGGCCTTAACCTTCCTGCAGGTCAAGCACCGCTTGACGTACCATGCCACATTCCGCTTCATGCAGGGCCACTAATAGTCTAGGCGAAGATCCCGATACATCTTCGTCGCCCCTGGGTGAATAGAGAATCGGGATTTGTGCGCCTCCTCCATCAAGATCTGGCGCACGCCTCCATGATACGGCACCCACACCCTACGGTGTAGTGTCAATAACCCCTGACTATCATAATCGAAAGAGGTGACTTGACCCACTATTCGCTCACTCTTCCGATGCTCCTCCTTCATAGCCTCCTGTTGGGCCTCTCGAATATACTCCAACAGAGGAGTCACCACGGTCATCCTCATGCAAACATCCCTGATCAGCATCGCCTTGCGGCTATGCGCATCGGCCACCACATTGGCCTTCCCCGGGTGGTAAAGGATCTCCCAATCATAATCCTTTACCACGTCCAACCACCGACGCTGCCTCATGTTCAAATTCGACTGATCCATGAGGTACCTCAAACTTTTGTGGTCCGTGTAAATGGTACAACGAACCCCGTAAAGGTAATGCCACAATATCTTGAGGGTGAAGACCACCGCCCCCAACTCCAAATCGTGCGTCGGGTAGTTCTCCTCGTGAGGCTTCAACTTCCTCGAGAAATAAGCAATAACATGCCCCCTCTGCATCAACACTGCGCCTAAGCCTGAGATCGACGCATCGCAATATACCAAAAAATCCTCCATGCCCTCGGGCAGGGCTAAGATCGGCGCCTCGCACAATCTCTGCCTCAGAGTCTCAAACGCTGCCTGCTGCTCAGGCCCCCATCGAAAGACCACGGCTTTCCTAGTCAACCGTGTCAGGGGTATGACTATCTTGGAGAAATCCTGAATGAACCTCCGATAGTAGCCTACTAATCCTAGGAAACTCCAAATCTCGGATGGAGACTTCGGAACCTCCCATCTCATCACGGCCTCCACCTTGGCCGGGTCTACTGAAATCCCATTATGGTTAATGAGGTGCCAAAGAAACAGCACCTCACGCAACCAAAACTCACATTTGGAGAACTTGGCATACAAGCTCTCCCTCCTCAAGGTCTCCAAAACCTCCCTTAGATGCTCATCATGCTCCTCCTGAGTCTTGGAATAAACCAAGATGTCATCAATGAAAACTATCACAGATCGATCCAACATCTGTCTACACACGCGGTTCATGAGGTCCATGAACGCGGCACGAGCATTGGTGAACCCAAACGGCATCACCACAAAGTCATAACGGCCATAACGCATTTGAAACATGGTCTTCTGTATATCCTCCTCTCTAACCCTCATCTGATGATAGCCTGAACACAAATCGATCTTAGAGAACCAAGATGCTCCCTGTAACTGATCAAAGAGGTCATCAATCCTCGAGAGTGGGTAACAGTTCTTCACCGTCACCTTATTCAACTCCCGGTAATCTATACACATCCGGTGCGACCCATCCTGCGTCTTCACAAACAGGATCGGGGCTCCCCAGGGTGAACTGCTCAGATGAATAAATCCCTTGTCTAGTAGCTCCTGCAGCTGCGTAGACAACTCCTGCATCTCAGGAGGAGCCAACCGATAGGGTGCCTTGGCTATCGGAGCCGTACCAAGAACTAGGTCGATCTTGAACTCTACTTGACGCTCCGGAGGTATTCCAGGAAGCTCCTCCAGGAACACATCAGTGTAGTCTCGCACCACTGGAACGTCGCTCACTTTCGCCTTACCCGACTCCCAGGTATCCATAACGTACGCGACATACCCCACGCATCCCTGCTGAAGGTAGCACCTAGCTCTCGCTGCTGAACATACTATAGGTCCATGATGTGGCCTCTCGCCGTGGATCACCAACTCTCCCCCACTTGGGGTCCTGACCCGCACTAGCTTCTGTGCGTAATCTATCATCGCCCCATTAGGGCTCAACCAATCCATGCCTATAATCACCTTGTTCCCCCGCAACGGTATGGGAACGAAAACCACCAGATAACGCTCCTCAAATAACCTCAAAACACAATCCCTGAACACTGCTGATGCTCGCACCGATCGATCATCGGCAATCTCTACCTCTAACGGGCAATCCAACATGCCTGAGGACTCAGCGAACTTCTTGCTAAGCGCAAGGGAAACAAACGATCGGGTAGCACCCGAGTCGAACAACACCTGGACTGGGATATCATTCACATGGAACGATCCTAACACATATAGATACATAAACCGAGTACATATCAATATCATAACATCATAAAATAAAGTAGAGGGAAAGAATCATACCCTTCACCACATCGGGTGTGATGCGTGCCTCTTCTGCAGTCAGCTGGAATGCCCAGCTCCTCACCACTGGAGCCTCTGCCTTGCCCTGTCGGCCATCTGTAATCCGCAGGGTAGCTGGAGCTGGCGCCTTAACCGGCGCTGGTGATGTCAACTGGGGGCAATTGGCCTTCTTGTGGCTTTTCTGGTTGCAGTGGAAACATAGCAACTCAGACGTCTGTATCACAGGTGCAGGAGCAGTACAATCCCTGCTGAAATGCCCCGCCTTGCCGCACTTATAGCAGCCCGATGATCCCAATCTACATGCCCCCTTATGAGGCCTGCCGCATTTCCTACAGATGCTCGGTCCTGACTGGCCTTTCGGCCTACCATCCGATCCCTTGGGCTTCTTCCCCGAAGCCCCTCTTCTCTGTCCCTCCTTAGTCTTCCTCTTCCAGATGTGCTCCAGATCTATCTCTCTCTCCCTTGCCCTGGAAATCATAGAGTCCTAGGTAGGGCAAGCTGAAAAACTGACATGCTCTCGAATATCAGCTTGGAGAATGTCATGGTAGCGGGTCCTCCTCATGTCCTCATCACCCGCATACTGGGGCACTAACAATGCCCTCTCTCGGAACTTGGCGGTGATCTCCGCCACAGTCTCCGTCATCTGTCTCATGTCTAAAAACTCTCTGGCCAGCTGCTGAAGCTCGACAACCGGCGCGAACTCCGCCCTGAACCTGGTCGCAAAGTCCGACCATGACATAGCCTCGACAGTCAAGGCTCCCAACGGGTCGCTCATGGACTCCCACCAATCCCTAGCTCGATCACGCAAACACCCTGCTGCAAACCTCACCTTCGACCCCTCAGGGCAGAAGCTAATCATCTGTGCAGACTCAATGTTGGCAATCCATCGCCTGGCAGCTATGGGGTCCTTCGCCCCATGAAAATCCGGCGCACCACTGCCCCGAAAGTCCTTGAAGGACAGCGTGTGAGATCCCAACTGGCCATATGCCATGTCACTCCTGAATGCCCGGAGGTGATCCTCCATCATCTCCAATATCCCCTCCTTGATCGACCCGAAGATAATGGGGGTCGACTCAAGGATACCTCCGGTGATCTCAAACGCGATGAACTCGCGTAGCCTCTCATCTACTGGCTCCAAACCTGATCCCGAACCCGATCCCTCTCCTGTACTACCTACTGCTGGCCTCGGGCGTAGTACCACCATTCTAAAATACAAAGAAATAACAACTGTTAGCGATACTGATACCCCTGGAGGGATCACACCCACTACAGGTTCCCTGGTCTTATCTTAGCCTTCCTTGATTCGGGTACGGATCCTCTGCTTTCAGTAGTACAGGCCCATACTACCTTCCACATCTATCCGTACCTTCCCCAAAGACCGTCTTGACTCAACCAAGTCCCCTCAACTACCGCTGATCACTGCTACTCTTTATCCTAGGCTTACCCTAGGAAACCTCTGACTCCACCCAACCTAGTCCTCAGCTGCTGAAGGCCTCTTGGTGATGCCAATTAACTATTACCTAAATACAATCACATGTGATGAGGCTCGGATAATCCTTCGAGTAAGGGACTCATATCTACAACGGTTAGGACCCAAACAAGAGCTACGCAATAGAGTCAAATCCAACACTTTGAGATTATTCAACCCTGATCACATGTGACTTTAACGTATTGACCTAACAGTTAACTCCCATCACTTCAAAGCCCACACATCACAAAGCAAACAACATTTGGTCATAAGGAAAACAATCTCAAGCAACTCTATCCTCGTAGAGAGAACTGAACTAGCATACAATGCTAAACTCGTACTATCAGGAATAACCTAAACAAGCTACCCTACTGCTGTCTACTCAACTCTAGCATGCAACTCTTTCATATACTGAAGCACATAAAGCAAGAACATAAGGCATCACTCCTAGATTCTTAGTCCTATTCTAGCATGATGTTCTACAGAAACTGATAAACATAAATAAACTTGTATGGGTACATTGGGGAATACTTACTTGAGCTCGGCCGGTCGCGCACATCACACACTTTGTTCTTTCTTAAAAGCCTTTACTTAGCCTTTTAGAAAACATTTTCTTTTTCCAAAATCTTTTAATCCCTCGATTTGAGTTCAAACACCCCCGAAGGTGTGTCCGAATCCCTCAAACCAGGGCTATGATACCAACTTGTAACACCCCAAAATACGAGCCAAAAATTTCATTTTTGAAAACATATTTTTAACAAAACATTCGAATTAAAACATTTACTGATCATAGTATTTTAATAAGATATCGCATGTCTGTAAAACATTTCAATAAACATAATAATGTTAGAGTACAAATCCCCAAGAAGATCTCATGATGCGGAATACGAAACATGTGTGTGATGATCCGCTACCGCGCCAGCTCTTTCCCCTTCGAAGAAGAGGTACCTGAAACCAAAACTGAAAACTGTAAGCACGAAGCATAGTGTGTTCCCCCATCATACCACATACCATACAATCACATATCATACATATTGCCAGGCATTTCTGGGGTGCCCGACCTACCCGATACGGCCATTATGGGGTGCCGACCTACCCGTGTCAAGCCATTATGGGGTGCTTACTACCCATGTCAAGCTATTCTGGGGTACTGACTACCCTTCGGTCCTGACGACCGAACCTTGGGGACTATTTCACCCCTACTGCTACTATCACATATATCATAACATAACATATTATCAGACATATCCGGGGTGCCTGAACTACCCTTCGGTCCTAGCAACCGAACTCAGGGATTGGTCCCCTCTTACTACCTCTATCGCATATAACATAACAAGCCAGCATGCAAACATATAATCACACACTGTCAGACGTATCTGGGGTGTCTGACTACCCTTCGGTCCTAACAACCGAACTCTACTACTATTACATATAACATATCATGCTAGCATATAACATATCATGCTAGCATATAACATATCAAGTAGTAGCAAACCTAGATGTTATCACAAAGACAATAATATATCATACATCCCCTACTGGTGGGCCGGCATTGTGGCCTTAGACCCACCGCTACTGGAAGGTAACTCACCTCGTAGCAGCTGCTGATCTGTGTGGGAATAGTCTGTGTGCTACTGCTGCTGCTCCGGAAATCCTCCTACTGTAATTCCCACCAAACACTTAGTCAAATACTACTAACCATCCCTTGGGGTGAAATGACCATTTTACCCCTGACCAAGTCATAAGCCAAGGTCAGAGTCAACTTTCAGTTGACCCGACTCGCCAAGTTGGCTCTCCAACTTGCCAAGTCTCTATCCAATCGCCTGACCTGTATCCCGTCTCAACTCGTCGAGTTAGGCGTTGACTCGATGAGTTCTCCTTGTAAACTGATGTCCAAGTCCTTCGTCCTACTCGCTGAGTTGTATGAACAACTCGCCGAGTTCATCTTCATCCGATGAACACTTTATGTTGTAACTTGCCGAGTTGTATGAACAACTCGTCGAGTCTGTTCTTGATCTAAGAAGATTGTCTTGAACCCGCCGAGTCAGGGCATTGACTCGCCGAGTTCCTTCATGGATGAGTTTGGCTTCCAACTCACCGAGTTCACCCCGGATTCACTACACTAATCGCCATAACGAAAAGGGGGAAAACTCGGGGACTCGCGTCTCGACTCGCCGAGTCCGATGAACGACTCGCCAACTTTACATGTAAAGTTTCCAACTCATGCCATACATAGATCCGTGATCCTACTCGAATCCAGCTCATGCCATACATAGATCCGTGATGCTGGGGCTTAATTTACACGTAAAGTTTCCAACTTTTTGTGTAAATAGGCAACCATGAGGGTTTTAGGGTCCAAAATGCACCAAAAGGGTAGATCTAGGGCTTTGATGCAATATGGTTCCAAAAAGATAGTAGATCTGAGCTCCTGGAGCTCAACCATGCCTAGATCTAAAGGTTAATCAGCTTATTACAAACCCTCAAACCTACCCAAGCTTGGAAATGGTTCAAGAAGGACTTTACTGGAGCTGTAAGGGACAATAAGCATGAAAACAAGGGGGAAAACGAGTTATACCTTAGCGAACACACTGAGATAGCTCAAAGATGCTTGACCTCCTCTTCTTCTTCTTGATCTACTCTTCTTCCCACTCCAAAACTTCAAGAGGACACACTAAATGCTTCAACTCACAAGGAAACAAAGCTTGGACGAGATATAGGGCTCTGAGGGTGAATGGGGGTGAGCTTGGGTCGCACAAGCTAGCTTAAATAGGGGGAAAACCCTTGGAATTAGGGTTTCATCAAACAGCGATGACTCGCCGAGTCCAGGATATGGACTCGCCGAATCGCCAACTTAAGCATGCCGCTGGACCGCGTCCCTACTCGGCGAGTCGGACCTACAACTCGCCGTGTCCAAGGCTAAAATGACAATTACTTAGATAAATTTTTACGTACCAGGAACTAGGTGCTACAAGTCTGCTATATTCTCCTTCAAAAATGTCATAAAATACAAAGAATATGTGTAGGTATCCTTAACTTACATGGTTCAATTATAAGTCGGACGGCTCATAAGAAAATAAAATGGACTAATTATTTACCTAAGCCAAATTCGAAATGATTTGCGAAGGTGTGTATATCTTGCAAGGTATTCCTAAAAGGTCTAACAGAAGCATTCATATGATATCATAGTTGAGTAGTTTGTATTTCGAGATAAACTTCAGACATGATTCACGTTTATCATACTTATAGTTTCATGGACGTTTGAGGTAAATATTTTCCAAATATTCATAAGTGTTCATTAGACCTTTGAGGGTTCTTAAGCGTTTCGAACTGTAATTCTCTTTAAATGTTATGGATCCCAAGCGTTTTAGTCTACCAATCCAAGCTAGATTGTGCATCGGTCCAACGAAAATTATGCATAGTTGATCAGTCTACGTCTAGTTGTGGTTCGGCCCTCATACAATCAACTTAGCTAATGTGTTTGACCTAAAACCTTGCATTGTATTGGCATTCGAGGGTTTGAGTTCATATATGTATATATGTATAACCACATATTTGTGGGTTAAGGCATATACCTAAACTAACAGAGTAAGCCCTGGGCTATAGTCGTGCTTTCCTAAGAAAGTACATGTTCACTATAGCCAATAGCTCTGATACCAATCTGTCACACCCTCGGCTGTCGGCGGAAATGTCAAGGTGCACGACGTAAATCAGAAATCACAATTATTAAATATACATTGAACAATACAAATATAATATTCTATTATTACCGAAATAGAAATCACATTTACAATGACTATTGCTAAATCATAACACACGCCTATCAATCCGGCGTTTACAAAGATATAATATAAATAACAGAGTCTTTTGAGCAAACACATCCGACCTGCTAAAAACCTGAGAATACATGCACTAAAATACGTCAACAAAATTGTTGGTGGGTTCTACAGGTTTTGACACAAAGTATTTTTATAACCAAAAATGTTTTATAAAACTTAGTTGGTTGACCAACTTTTATAAATATTTACTTTTCTGTCAAAAGTATAAAATAAATGTACAAAAGTTGGAAAAATACATATCAGTAAGTCAAAACTTATAACAAAATTTATACGGTTCCCATGACCAAAATTATTTTTAAAAAAGGATTTTGAGTGCCAATATATATAATATAAATTTATATCTCATCTTGTGAAAACATAAAATAGCTAACTTTACTATAGACATATTGTACAAATGATTGTGTAGTTTATATGCAAAACTCATAAGTTTTCAAAATTATGAAGTTTGTAAATTCGTATCGTGACAATAATTAAGTATTATTTTACTTAATTTGGGAACCGAACTTAACCGATGGGGCAAACTCCTACCACATGAAAGTTGTGTTTTCTTATAAAAACAAATGGTTTACATAAATAACTTATTTTATGTAAGTTAATAAATCTTGTCGAGTCATGTCATGATATTAATTAAATGTTATATGACTTAATTTTTGGTATTGACACTTATTGCTTTGAGTCACAAACTATCCCACCAAAATTAAGTTTCGTTGAACTAGAATGAGTGAACATAAACCTCGTATTAATCCAATATTGATTCTATACGGTAACAAAACAAAACTGATATTTTATAATGAAATCATAACTGAACTCGTGACACTATACTTTATTATTGCACCGACACCATAATAGGGTGTGCTAAAGTCATTCACCCCGTTGTAACACGTGGTAATGTTCGATAATGCTAACGTCAGTGCTAAAATTCGTCTCGTCAGACGTACTTGTAGCTAGCAACTCCAGGCGAGCGTTCGTACCGTATAAGATCAATAATATGACACTTACACCCGATGTTAGTAGTTCCCTTGAGGATTAACGGTTATATATTAGAGATTTTCTACTAAGTATTTAGATCTTAGCTTTCGTGAAACCCATAATAGTTTATAATGGAAACTCAAACATATTGGATATGGTATTCGGAATAGGTATGATAAACATATAGAATAGGTATGATGAACCTATATGGTATATATGGATTAGGTATGATAAACGTATATGAATAGGTATAATGAACCTATATGAAATAACATGGAATAGGTATGATGAACCTACATGGAATAGATATGATGAACCTATATGGAATATATGGAGTAGGTATGATAAACCTACATGGAATAGGTATGATGAACCTATATCATCCATTCGTTGTTACACAACCTTGTACATTAAAAGTTAAATTTGATAATTTTTAACTAATAATTATATATTTTCATATTCTTAGTCTTTCCATTACTTATGGAAAAATATACTTTAGTTTTATACCCGAATAATATTTCTGGTTACTTTTATCTCTTTCCTTACTCCAATTCGATACTTTGATTATTACATATAGATTTGTCATTTATGTGTGTTACAACACCAACTTGTGTTATTATAGCAATTTGCACATAATATGGTGATTTTTAATGTTATTAATTAATACACCACAACGAGGTGTATTTATATCCTTTATAGCATCCTACTTTAATTTATGTGATTTATACAATTTAAATTACTAATTCATAAACATTCTACCATATATCAAGTTCTATGTTATTTTAACCTATAAACATTTGTAAATCATCAAACTTAAATAGACACGCATATATTCTCCCTCAAATATTAAAACAGTAAAAGAGGGGCCGTAGAAACTCACCCTTCAAGCGTGAGTTGCAATCGTTCAAATCCGATTTCTCTGAGAAGTTTGACGTGGGAAACCGCAAATCCACAATTCTTGAATTATGAAATATTTTCAAATCCATTTCGTAACAAATTGGAACTATCGGGGACTGATTTGCAACTTTGCTAAAGTATATCGGCTTTTTGGTAATTTAATTAGATGGTTAGGACTGTTTTGGTAAGAAAAATGCCAAATGAGGGATTGATTTTGAATAAATGGAATCATTGTTTATGGATTGGGACTGATTTGATAAGGCTCTGCCAAGTTAGGGTTAGTTTTGTTTAAATTAAATACATGTTTTGAGTTGTCCTTGACTTTTGGCTGGGTCAAAATTGAAACCCGATACAGTCGATCACAAAGGCTCCAACATCACGAAGGGGCGTCGTCTTCAAAGGTACAATGGAGAAGGAACGGGAACGAAGGCAATGGACGAACACCGTGAGAAGGGAAAACACGAAGGCTGGCAGGCACAACTTCGTCGATCGACCGCGAGAAGGTTCATATCCGGGGTTCGACAAGACTGAAGAACGAAGGGAGAAGCAGCGAGGCGGCTGTGACCTCGGACGAGAAGAAAGAGACGAAGCAGCGGGGAAAAGGGGATTTCAGTGTTGTTTCTTCAATGGGTGGGGTTGCAGTCGACATCTCCGATGAACCCATCGTGGTTTCTTTTTCATCGCTTGTAGCAAGAATCGATGGAATGATCAGCTGCTACAGTCGTTGATGAGAGCTGTTCCAATAACGATTCGTGAGGGAAGACAGGGGGATCATCTCCGGTGGTGCTTCTAGGTGTGCTCTGGCCAATCAGGAAGAAGAAAGGTAAGACAGTCGATTTTTAGGGTGTTTGGGTTGCTGTAATTGACAGGAACTGATGGGGGATAAAAGATACCTGTTTGGGATTGTTTAGTATTTGATAGGGAATCGATGGTGTACTCAAATGGATGTATGATTTTGGATTATTTGACAGGGAAGTAAAGGGGAAGGCATCAACGATTTACAGAGCGTGTTTGGGTGGTACTCGACAGGAAAGAAGGAAGAAAAGAGGTTGTTACATCCTTGTTTCTACCAGAAATCAACACACCTCAGATGTGCTTCTTGGCAGCCATTTGGAGAATGAAGGTTAGTAGCAGCAATCATTAAGATGGTGTTTCGGGTTGCTGCTGATCTGAAATTATTATTGGTGTAATTTTTGGTGGTGTTGGACGAAGCAACGGAAGGGAAAGGAGAGGTATTGCCTCTTTCTCGGGTGATCCGAAGGGTTGGAGACGGTGGCAGCCACCGGTTCTCCTTCCCTTGCCGGTGGTATCCGAGAACATAAGAGAGGCAGACTACAAATGTTAGAGATGTTCATTGAAAATAAAATCATAGAAATCTGATTTTGCAAAGATACTTGTAGATCGTGAATGATCGTGTTTGTATAAGAAATCAGATTTTGAAATATATTAGATGCAAAATCAATTAATATGTATATTACTTAATTATTTATTTTTTAATGTAGTCTTCGATTTTCGATTCTTGTGCCATCAATCCCAACCCCATAATATTTCTATGAAACTGTTGATTGTACTTGCATCAATCCCAACCCCATAATATTTCTATGAAACTGCCTATTGATCGTACTTGTATGGTGATTCCAAAAACATAGATGGAACTCAATATACCAAACACCGTAAATTTACTATTAAAATTTGGCGATTAATTGGTTCGGATTCAATAGATTTTTATGAATTTGTTTTTGGTCTAGATTAAAAATATAATAAAATAATATGTCATATCCTGAATTTTAAAACGTGTTGAAAAACAGTTTACGAGGCTCGTAGCTATTCCAAACAAAGCAGTGCACGGTTCGTTTTAGGAAAATCAGATAACTACTTATTTTTGTAACTTAAAATGGGCATAACTTTCTCATACGACTTCCGTTTTGAACGTTCTTTATATCCACGAAATCAGGAAAACGTAATCTATTAAAATATATTATCCATAACTGTCAGATATAATTGATAAAAAAATTATTTTTAACGTCACAATTAAATCGAATTTTTGGCAGTTTCTTATTCGATCTTCAACAATGGATGATTTGATTAGCTTAAGATGTTCCAAAAGAATTTATATATATGATATATTTAATATACATTATAAACTTAATATTACACACGATTGGTTAATAATACATAGAGGTTCTCGGTGGTTTGATCGTCGAACTCGGACCAATTTTTACCAATTGTTATATTATACCCCCGTTGAAAGGAATTTGTCCCAAAATTCAATGTGTAGATAAAATATTATAAAATAATTTGTGGTGTTTTCATTTTGTTTGATCCACACGTGATCTTTCTAGAGTCGATTTAAGTCGCATAACTCTAGATTATATAACTGATCCAATGGATGACTTTAGCATAAGTCACCACTAACCAAGGAATAGATAATAAGATCAAATCAAATATTTTAAAGATTATTGAATCTTAAATAAAATTTTGCGGCTATGTACTTTCAAAAATATGAAACACTTGCACGGTTTCCTAGTACACTCGTTGAAATTTTGCATATTAAATTGTTGTGCATGCTGTTTAGTTTTCGAGATAAATTGATATAAATATCAGGACCAAATTCTATTAAGAATTTCGAAGGTCCTTTGAGTCACTATTTTAGTTTGACTCGTTCTCTAAGTTGAATCATTTCTTAAAAACAAAAGGTTTTTAAAGTTACACAGTTTGTTACTTGGAAGTTGAGAGACTGACATCTTTTGTTCACATAACTCTCTTGTCATTCGTGTGCAGTCTGTAATCTTCCTCTGGTTTACACAATCTTTTATGTGATCTCATTAGTGATTTTTATATCAGAATGCAATGTATCACCTGCATGCGAATGGTAAGATGTGCTTATTCTCAAACACGTATCCAATAATTACGATGATTGTCAAAATTACTAGGTGAATCCATCATCATAACGAGAGATAACGGAGACTGGCACCTCATGCAATTTGACGATTACTTTGATAATTCCTGGGCAGCTTTTCCATTCCATTCGCTCCTTTGATTAGTGGGAAGTGGATGGATTTAGTCAATCTATGGACTACTACTAAATAGAATTGAAACCACTATGTTTCTTGGAGTAGCATTTGGTATGAAGTCTATTGACGCTGGTTCCCACTTTTACTTGGGTATTTCTTTATCAATACCCTGTTCCTGAGTGTTTCTGACATTCTGCATTTGGTACAAGTATGATATTTGTCCACTTAAATCGAGATCTCTGGCTTCATTCATGTTCACCATTTCTGTTTCTTTAGAAATAAACACATTAGGTCACGAATCTAGATGGATGGGACACTTTAATCTGTGAGCTTCATCCAAGACTATGCTTATGTGTTCACTGTACTTAGGAGTACATATTTGGTTGATAATGTATCGTGTCCCATAATCCCCGATCTGAACCTGGTTATCTAATTTTCACAGAGCTTCTCCTGTGAAGCTTTTCTTTCTTAGTGTCTCGAGTAAAACTTCTCGAATTTGAGCAGTAGGTTGTGAATTGGTATTCATAGTTATTATTCGTACCCAAAGTTTGGTACGTTTGTTTCAGCTCAAGACATTTGATACCACGTCAATCTCATTACAATGTTAGTGAATCTCACACGCCATCATGAACACAATTTCTCATTTATGTTATTCAACCAACGCATAGTCAAAAACTTTGCCTTAGTTCATCTATGTGCACTTCAATCCTTTACGTACATGACATTGTATACGAACAAGTTCTCTATTCCTTCAGAAAGGTAGGATTAGTGCATTACACCATAGTTGTTCCACCTTCTAGAATACAATCTCTTGCTTATATATCCCGTTGGACTTTGTTTCCTTTGGTGTCAATACAGTTGGCGATTAGGCTATCTTGGAGAAGTTCCTAGTGGATCACTGGTAGTAGCCAACGTAAATTCCTTTGTTGTTGAAATTCCAGTATTCATTTCTTGGGAAGAAGTCTTCACTTATACGTACACATTTTATCAAACCCTTCACATTTTATTAAATTCTCCATATTTTATCCAATCCTTCACATTTGATTAAATCCTTCATAAGGTTGCTTAAATCACGGTGAGCCGAGAAGTTCACTTTAGTCCATCGTTTGATTTTAGGGTAGGAAGAAAACTTTAGGTTTTTTTCCGACTTCTCATCATAAATGACCATGGTTGTCTCATAGGTAGTTTTGGTCATACAACTTTCTTGTAGTATAGATCTAGGCACAATGGGAAGGTAGTCGATTCATACCTATGATAATGTCCAAGCTTCCTCTCGGAATTGGTATAAGGTCTATAAGTAAAGATCGATAATTCATGGTTATTTTATCGTTAAACAAAAAAAGATGACCGTATAACGAATTGATGTGACACAAGAAAATCCGTGTCATATAAACAACGATATCAGACTTTAGGTGAAGTGCGCGTGAGATTGACATGAGAAACATGATTTGGTAAGTGCTAGGATGAAATTTATAAAAATTTCACAAGTAGATTTTCGATAGTTCACTAGTTGTCTATGCTCTCCAGGTTTTCTCCAAACTACTAGGTTCATGACTCATAATTGGTTTAAGTTTAGGGTTCGCGAATATTTCAATCCACATCTATATTACAATTACTTCAGTATACAAGTGGTTAATGAGAGACGCACTAGTCACTATTGATGGTTCCTAGATTTCATTCCTTGTTCCGATCACAATTACTCTATCTCGAGTGGTTATCTCCTGGTTCTTCAGCTTTAGGCAGTTTCATCATCTTCATAAAAAGCTTTACTTTAACTAGTGCTTGTTCTAACTTCTATAGCTCAATTCCAAGTGCATCACCTGTGGTGCTTCTCAATTCATGGTATAAGCATAGACATTGCCCACGATTTACACATAATAGTTCTACTCAGTAAAATTTGTGCCTTTAAAAGTTTAGGTGACAGCTAATATTGTTAGCTTTCTACACAAGAGCTGACATGAATTACTAATTCCATATTTTTGCTCCAGGGATTCATTCCTAAAATCGATTCAATGTCATAGAAGGATCTAGGTTGACGTCACTATTACTTCCATGTTTGTTGCTTAAAAAATCTACCTTGTCCCAAGTCGTTGTTCCTGTTGACTTTGTAAGTGACCATGATGTTAGATACTAGTTGTTCGATTCATTATCTCAATCGTAGTTGCGACAAGCGATTGTGTTTGTATTGGACGATCACCGACTGGTCGCTTGTGAGACATCTTTTTCTCACTACAATTAGTTCAAGGGGAAATGAGTCGCGTGAAAAGTTCGACGTGTATATAAACGATAATGCTAAAATTATGTTAGACGTGTAGAATTGTCGTGGGTTTGCCCAAAATTAACTCTACTATGAGTATTAGATGCAACACACTTTTACAGTACTAACAAGGGTGAAACTTTATACTTGGAATGAGTGAGAAGAAACCACCGGGTATTGTGACAAGTTATCCAAAGTTACGAAGAAGATGTTATAGGACTCAACTTCTACCCGATGTTTTGATCCTACCTCAAGTTTTGAAGTTATGATTTTTTTGAATCGAGCTGTTTTGGAACCAGGCAAGATTTCTAACAACTTTCTGGTTTCGTGATTTCATGGAGTCTGCTATATTCTCCTTCAAAAATGTCATAAAATACAAAGAATTCGTGTAGGTGTCCTTCTTTTTAACTTAGATGGTTCAATTATAAGTCGTACGACTCATAACAAAATAAAATGGACTAATTACTTACCTAAGCTGAATTCGAAATGATTCGCGAAGGTGTGTATATCTTGCAAGGTATTCCTAAGTAGTCTAACAGATGCATTCGTATGATATTGTAGTTGACTAATTTGTATACCTAGATAAACTCCGGACATGTTTCACGTTTATGATACTTATAGTTTCATGGGCGTTTGAGGTAAATGTTTTCCAAATATTCATAAGTGTTCATTAGACCTTTGAGGGTTCTTAAGCGTTTAGAACTGTGATTCTCTTTAAATATTATGGATCCCAAGCGTTTTAGTCTACCAATCCAAGCTAGATTGTGCATCGGTCCAACCAAAATTAAACATAAATGATCAATCTATGTGTAGTTGTGGTTCGGCCTTCATACAATCGACTTAGCTAAGGTGTTTGACCTAAAACATTGCATTGTATTGGCATTCGAGGGTTCGAGTTCAAATATGTATATATGTATAACCACATATTTGTAGGTTAAGGAATATACCTAACCTAAGAGAGTAAGCCCTAGGCTATAGTCGCACTTTCCTAAGAAAGTACATGTTCACTATAGCCAATGGCTTTGATACCAATCTGTCACACCCTCGGCCGTCGGCGGAAACGCCAAAGTGCGCGACGTAAATTAGTAATCACAGTTATTGAACATACATTGAACAATACAAATAGAATATTCTATTATTACCGAAATACAAATTACATTTAGAATGATTATTGCTAAATCGTGACACACGACTAACAATCATGCGTTTACAAATAAATACTGTAAATAATGGAGTCATTTGAGCGAACACATCCGACCTGCTAAATAACCTAAGAATATATGCATTAAAATACGTCAACAAAATTGTTGGTGGGTTCTACAGGTTTTGACACAAGGTATTTTTATAACCAAAAATATTTTATAAAATTTTACTGGTTGACCAACTTTTATAAATATTTACTTTTCTGTCAAAAGTATAAAATAATTGAGTTGTAAAAATGTGTGAGACTCGTTCATAAGTACCATTTGTTCAAATCCAAATGTATAAAAGTTGGAAAAATACATATCAGTAAGTCAAAACTTATAACAAAATTTATACGGTTCCCATGACAAAAACTCTTTTTATAAAAGGATTTTGAGTGCCAATATATATAAAATAAATTTATATCTCATCTTGTGAAAACATAAAATGGCTAACTTTACTACAGACATATTGTACAGATGCTTGTGTAGTTTATATGCAAAACTCATAAGTTTTCAAATTTATGAACTTTGTAAATTCGTGCCGTGGCAATAATTAAGTATTATTTTACTTTATTTAGGAACCGACACTTAACCGGTGGGACAAACTCCTCACACATGAAAATTGTGTGTTCATATAAGAACAAATGTTTTACATAAATAACTTATTTTATGTAAGTTAATAAATCTTGTCGAGTCATGTCATGATATTAATTAAATGTTATATTACTTAATTTTTGGTATTGACACTTATCACTTTAAGTCACAAACTATCCCACCAAAATTAAGTTTCTTTCAACTAGAATGAGTAAACATTAACCTCGTATAAATCCAATGTCGATTTTATATGGTAATGAAACAAAACTGAGATTTTATAATGAAATCATAACCGAACTCGTGACACTATACTTTATTATTGCACCGGCACCATAATAGGGAATGCTAAAGTCATTCACCCTGTTGTAACACGTGGTAATGTTCGATAAGGCTAACGTCAGCGCCAAAATTCATCTTGTCAGACGTCGTTGCAGCTAGCAACTCCAGGCGGGCGGTCGTACCGTATAAGATCAATAATATGACACTTACACCCGGCGTTAGTCGTTCCCTCGAGGATTAACGATTATATATTGGAGAGTTTCTATTTGTATTTAGATCTTAGCTTTCTCGAAACCCAGAATACTTTATAATGGAAACTCAAACGTATTGGATATGATATTCGGAATACGTATGATAAACCTATAGAATAGGTATGATGAACCTATATGGTATATATGGATTAGGTATGATAAACCTATATGAATAGGTATGATGAACCTATATGGAATAACATGGAATAGGTATGATGAACCTACTTGGAATAGATATGATGAACCTATATTGAATATATGGAGTAGGTATGATGAACCTACATGGAATAGGTATGATGAACCTATATGGAATAGGTATGATGAACCTATATCATCCATTCGTTGTTACACAACCTTGTATAATAAAAGTTAAATTCTATTATTTTTAACTAATAGTTATATATTTTCATAGTCTTTTCATTATTTATGGAAAAATATACTTAAGTTTTATACCCGAATAATATTTCTGGTTATTTTTATATCTTTCCTTACTCCAATTCGATACTTTAATTATTACATATAGATTTGTCATTTATGTGTGTTACAACACCAACTTGTGTTATTATAGCAATTTACACATAATCTTGTGATTTTTAATGTTATTAAGTAATACACAACAACGAGGTGTCTTTATAACCTTTATAGACACGCATATATTCTCCCCCAAATATTAATACAGTAAAAGGGGTGCTCATAGAAACTCACCCTTCAAGCGTGAGTTGCAATCGGTCAAATCCAATTTCTCTGAGAAGTTTGGTGTGGGAAACCGCAAATCAACAATTCTTGAATTACGAAATATTTTTGGATCCATTTCGTAACAAATTGAAACTATCGGGGACTGATTTGCATCTTTGCTAAAGTATATAGGCTTTTTGTTAATTTAATTAGATGGTTAGGACTCTTTTGGTAAGAAAAATGCCAAATGAGGGATTGATTTTGAATAAATGGAATCATTGTTTATGGATTGGGACTGATTTGATAAAGCTTTGCCAAGTTAGGGTTAGTTTTGTTTAATTTAAATACATGTTTTGAGTTGTCCTTAACTTTTGGCTGGGTCAAAATTGAAACCCGATACAGTCGATCACAAAGGCTCCAACATCACGAAGGGGCGTCGTCTTCAAAGGGACAATGGAGAAGGAACGCGAACGAAGGTAATGGACGAACACCGTGAGAGGGGAAAACACGAAGGCTCGCAGGCACAACTTCGTCGATCGACCGCGAGAAGGCTCGTATCCGGGGTTCGACTAGACTGAAGAACGAAGGGAGAAGCAGCGAGGCGGCCGTGACTTCGGACGAGAAGAAAGAGACGAAACAGCGGGGAAAAGGGGATTTCAGTGTTGTTTCTTCAATGGGTGGGGTTGCAGTCGGCATCTCCGATGAACCCATGGTGGTTTCTTTTTCTTCGCCTGTAGCAAGGAATCGGTGGAATGATCAGCTGCTACAGTCGTTGATAAGGGCTGTTCCGACAGCGATTCGTGAGGGAAGGCAGGGGGGATCATCTCCGGTGGTGCTTCTAGGTGTGCTCCGGCCAATCAGGAAGAAGAAAGGTAAGTCAGTCGATTTTTAGGGTGTTCTGGTTGTTGTAATTGACAGGAATTGATGGGGGATAAAAGATACCTGTTTGGGATTGTTTAGTATTTGATAGGGAATCGATGGTGTACTCAAATGGATGTATGTTTTTGGATCATTTGATAGGGTAGTAAAGGGGAAGGCTTCAACGATTTACAGAGCGTGTTTGGGTGGTACTCGACAGGAAAGAAGGAAGAAAAGAGGTTGTTACATCCTTGTTTCTACCAGAAATCAACACACCTCAGATGTGCTTCTTGGCAGCCATTTGGAGAATGAAGGTTAGTAGCAGCAATCTTTCAGATGGTGTTTCGGGTTGCTGCTGATCTGAAATTATTGTTGGGGTATTTTTGGTGGTGCTGGACGAAGCAAAGGAAGGGAAAGGAGAGGTATTGCCTCTTTCTCTGGTGATCCGAAGGGTTGGAGATGGTGGCAGCCACAAGTTCTTCTTCCCTTGTCGCTGGTATCCGAGAACATAAGAGAGGCAGACTACAAATTTTAGAGATGTTCATTGAATATAAAATCATAGAAATCTGATTTTGCAAAGATACTTGTAGATGGTGAATGATCGTGTTTGTACAAGAAATCAGATTTTGAAAGATATTAGATGCAAAATCAATTAAGATGTTTTTCCTTAATTATTTATTTTGTAATGTAGTATTCGATTTTCGATTCTTATGCCATCAATCCCGAACCCATAATATTTCTATGAAATTGTCTATGAAACTCCCAGTATATTGTAGTTGTCGTGGTGATTCCAAAAACGTAGACGGAACTCAATTTGATAGATTTTTTTAATCTGTTTTTGGTGTAGATTAAAAATATAATAAAAATTTAATAAAATAATATGTCATATCCTGAATTTTAAAACCTATTGAAAAAGAATTTTACGAGGCTCGTAGCTATTGCAAACGAAGCAGTGCACGGTTTGTTTTAGGAAAATTAGATAACTACTTATTTTTGTAACTTAAAATGAGCATAACTTTCTCATACGACTTCCGTTTTGGATGCTCTTTATATCCACAAAATCAGGAGAACGTAATCTATTAAAATATGTTATCCATAACTGTCAAATATAATTAATAAAAATTTTATTTTTAACGTCACAATTAAATCGAATTTTTTGCGGTTTTTTATTCGATCTTCAACGATGGATGATTTGATTAGCTTATGATGTTCCAAAAGAATTTATAAATATGATATATTTAATATACATTATAAACTTAATATTACACACGATTGGTCAATAATACATAGCGGTTCGCGGTGGTTTGACCGTCGAACTCAGTCTAATTTTTACCAATTGTTATATTATCCCCCCGTTGAAAGGAATTTCGTCCCGAAATTTAACTTGTGAATAAAATATTATAAAATAATTGGTGGGGTTTTCATTTCGTTTGATCCACACGTGATCTTTCTAGAGTCGATTTAAGTCGCATAGCTCTAGATTATATCACTGATCCAATGGATGACTTTAGCATAAGTCACAAGTAACCAGGGAGTAGAGAATAAGAACAAATCAATTATTTTAAAGATTATTGAATCTTAAATAAAATTTTACGGCGATGTACTTCCCAAAATATGAAACACTTGCGTGGTTTTCTAGTACACTCGTTGAGATTTGGCGTATGAAAATGTCGTGCATTGTGACATCCCCATTTTCACGGCCAGAAAAGACCGATTTTGTTTATGCTTTGTTTAAAAATTAGAGTAATATTTTAAATAAAAGTGTTACGAAATTTGTCCCAAAACAATATATCATAAACATTTATCAAAAGCATTTCCGTAGAAATGTATTTCATTAAAAAGACTCGGGATATCATGTTCGATACATATCATAAGCATAAACAATGCAATATAGGGCTTACTACATTATTCCGTATTTATAGGTCTAAAATCCATTAATCACTCATCCAAAGATATCACATTTATGCTCATGCGCCACTACTTGTAATACAAAAAACTGAGTGGGTCAGGCTTGGGAGCCTGGTGAGCACATAGGGTTTTCAACCCACAATAAATAAGTTTATTAACTTTATCAAACCAAACAAACCTGATTACCCGTTCCCGTTATCCTCACTTTACGTCCCTAAAACATCTAACACAAGGTACCTAGTCTAAGGACTATCATCGGGATTGATACTACTGCTAAGGGGATTCCTTAGCAATAAATATCCTTAAAGCAACCATGTGGGGGATGGAGTACATCTGGTGAGCACACAGTTCAAATAAACATATACAGGTTGCGAGCCTGCTAACGTTCCACTGGACTGTCTAGAATAGTCCGTGGTCGTCATCTATACTCCGCTAGATTTTTGGATCATCAATAACATCTATAACGAGGCCTCTCATTATTTTATTTTGTCACACAACAACTATTACATCTACCCATGTTTTACCCAACACATTTTGTAGATATAAAATACATATACAGTTTAAATAATTTAAAACATGTATAAAATTGTTCATCCAACATAGATAGAAAGTATACAGATAATATGCACACACAACATGTAATTTATATAAAATATTTCATATCTATGTGTAAGTTGAAAGTAACTATGCACTCACTTGATTAGGTGGTGACTTGGTACTTGAACAACACTTCGTTATCTCAAAACAATTTTTCCTTGACCAAAACCTAGTATTAATACCACTAGAGTTTAGTTTTAACGTTAATCGTGACTAATTAATAGTCTAGCTATTATTACTATTATATAAGCGTTAAATAACACTCAATATAAATTTTAATAATAGCCCAAATAATTATTTTAAGGTTCTAATAATGTTCCTATAATTAATTAAAAGCTATATTAAATATAGCATAGGCGTAACTCACTTACAGCGGGTTTTTATTAAAAACCGGGCTTTGCTGGAGCATCGTTTCCGAGCCGAAAGCTTTTCTTCTCGGAGCCGTCGGGCGCTCCAGGGCTTTCTACTCGTGATAGGGAGGTTCCCTAGACTTGGGAGGGGTTTAGGGAGGTTAGAGAGAAGTTAGAGAGAGAAAGAAAGGTTTGAAGGTGTGAGGAAATTATGAAGAGTTCATCTCTTATTTATAGGAATTGTATAGTAAAGTAGTCTCCAAGCTTCGTCCGTCACTTTTGCATACGAACTCCGTTTTTATCTATCTTTTTACCGTTGAGTTCCTATTAATGAGATCTTCAACTTTCATTTAGACCTCGTTGGCTAATTCTCATTCTATCTCGGATTTACAAAACAATATCGAATTCGCCGCGCTCGAAAAGTAGAGACTAAGCTTCATCCATAACATTCGCATACGAGCTCCGTTTTTGTCTGTCTTTTTACCGTTGAGTTTCTATTAATGAGATCTTCAACTCTCATGTAGACCTCGTTGGCTAATTCTCATTCTATCTCGGATTTACAAAACTGTATCAAATTCGCCGCGCTCGAAAAGTTGGGACTAAGCTTCGTCCATAACTTTCGCATACGAGCTCCGTTTTCGACTGTCTTTTTATTGTTTAACTCCTATTAACGACATCTTCACTTATTGCTTAGATTATTTTGGCTAAAAATCGACCGATCTAAAATTCAGATTTCGGGCTGTGCACTTCTATGCTAAATCTTAGAAAAATCATAACTTCTTCATACGAAGTCAGATTTGGATGTTCTTTTTGTGAACACTATCGGTTTAACATATAATATGACTTTCGTTTAGATCGCTAAGGCTAAATCTCGCTCTATCATAAATTCACTATTTACGCCTCCCGGTATCGTGTCGGTTTCGTCACGAAACTTCGACGGGTCATAACTTCTTCGTTATAACTCGGATTTTGACGCTCTTTATATGTACGGAAACCTTGTAACATATACTAAAACTTGGTTGAGATTATTTATTCTGAATAATATTTTGTCGAAAAGTCATTTTCGACCCCTATTGCCTCTAAATTGACTAGCCCGGATCTACGGGCGTTACAATTATCTCCCCCTTAGGATGATTACGTCCCGGAATCATCAACGAAAAAATATTGTATAATGACTCCATACATTATCTCTTCATCCTAGGTAATAACTATAACTTCTATGTCGCTTCGAACTAGTATCTAACTCTTGGACTGCAGGCGGTGCTCGATCTTGCACCTGCCCGTTAGACTTTCAATCATGACCTTCATGTCACAACCTCATTCTTTATCAGAGACTCCTTCTTCTTCTTCTTAACAAACTTAGGATAAGTTAATTTGATTGCTACAATTGACCGATGTGTCATATGGTAATGACCTATCATCGTATGTAGCAATGCTTAGACTCAGGTCTCTTAAAGTCAAATTCCGGAATGGAATATGCCTTCCTTCATCGTCTATGTGATATAATCACATTTTAACATGTAGCATTTCTATCTGACAACTTCTTTAACAACGAGCGTGATACTTCTATTGATCGCTTTGATTTGAATCGTTTGGTTTAAGTCGGATGCTACATCAAACTTGGTTCTCTAAACCACGTAACCTACTCATCGTAGTCGGTCTCAATGTGATATGACCACTAGGGTCGGGATAACAACGATCTTCTTAGTCATTACCAAAACAATGGTAACGACATACTTGAATAAAACAAAATCAATTACTAGTTTCTTGTTAACCTTGTGACTTTCCCTTATCTAAGTGTGATTCCTGTAGTTTTCCAAGTCACCGTACAAGAAAATCACACATAAAATATCAAAACGAAGGTTTTGTATTATTCCTTGAAATGATTACATGGGTGTTCAAGTTCACCGTAGATTATGCCTCTAATAGGCTACACCATATGACACTATCTACATGGCTTCTTCATAACTTGATCTCCATGTATCCATCCTCACTCCTGATTCCTTACATCGTCAGTTGCTTCGTCTAGGATCATATGGAATGCTCTTGCCTTTGGTTTTGGCGGAATGTTTGGTCTTGTCGCCTCTTTCTTTTTCGGGTAATCCTTAGCAACATGCCCTTCTTCACAACATTCATAACACACCCTTTTGCTGGCGGTGCACTCGTTGGCGTAATGTCCGGTCTTCCCACACTTGTAGCAAGTCACTTCTTCGCTACATTTCCCAAAGTGATTCTTCTTGCACTTCTCGCACCATTTCACTTTGTTTCCTCCTCCGCTAAACTCCTTTGAACCAGACTTCATCTTCTTATTGGGCCTCATAGACCCCTCAGACTTCCTCTTTTCGCCAACCTCAATCTTGTTGGCAGCTCTTCCCTTAATCATATCTTCCACAGACTTGGCAGCCCAGATAGCTACCTCCAGAGTAGGTGCCTGACGCACTGGCACCGCGTACTCCCATGGAAGTCCCTTTGCATACTTGTCGATTTTCGTCAGCTCATCCGGAACTAGGTGCAAGGCGAACTCCATCTTCTTTGTGAAGTTGTTGGTGTATTCATCAATTGACATGCTTCCTTTCTTCAAGGTCAGGAACTGGTTCTCTAGCTCGAGTAAGTTTTGAGCTGAGCAGTACTTTCATTTAAATTGCACCAGAAACTCTGCCCATGCCAGTTGCAGGGGATCATTGGGTCTCAAAGTCTTCCCTAGAGTATTCCACCAGCGAACAACGCCTCCTCTGAATTCATGTACTGCAAACGTGGTTTGTAGCTTGCCTTTGCAACCACATGTCATGAAGGCCAATTCCATCTCTGAGATCCAATCCATGACCCCGATCGGATCTTCCTTCCTAGTGAAAGTCGATAGCTTGCAAGTTAGAAAATCTTTGTACTTGAATCCATTCCTCTCGACTCCTTCATCATGATTGTTCCTCCTAATCACCGGGGAATCAGCTTGACCAACGGTCCTGCTATCGTTCCCTTCCTCAGACTGCCCGTCATTCAACTCGGGCTGTTCACATAACTCTCTTGTAATTTGTGTGCAGTCTGTAATCTTCCTCTAGTTCATATAATCTTTTATGTGATCCCAATAGTGATTTTTAGATCATAATGCAATGTATCAGCTGCATGTAAATGGTATGATGTGCTTATTCTCAGACACGTTTCCAAGAATTACGATGATTGTCAAGATTACTAGGTGAATCCATCATCATAACGAGAGATAACAGAGACTAGCACCTCATGCAATGTGACGATTATTTTGGTAATTCCTGGTCAGTTTTTTCCATTCCATTCGTTCCTTTGATTAGTCAGAAGTGGATGGATTTAGTCAATCTATGGACCACTACATGAATAGAATTGAACCCACTATGGTTCTTTGAGTAGCATTTGGTATGAAGTCCGTTGACGCTGGTTCCCACTTTTACTTGGGTATTTCTTTATCAATACCCTATTCCTAAGTGTTTCTAATATTCTACATTTGGTACAAGTATGATATTTTTCAACTCAAATCGAGGTCTCTGGCTTCATTCATGTTCACCATTTTCGTTTCTTTAGAAATAAACACATTAGGTCACGAGCCTAGATGGATGGGACACTTTAATCTGCGAGATTCATCCAATACTATGCCTATGTATTCACTGTACTTAGGAGTACATATTTGGTTGATAATGTATTGTGTCCCATAATCCCCGATCTGAACCTGGTTATCCAATTTTCACAGAGCTTCTCCCGTGAAGCTTTTCTTTCTTAGGGTCTCGAGTAAAACTTCTCGAATTTGAGCATTAGGTTGTGAATTGGTATTCATAGTTATTATTCGTACCTAATGTTTGGTACGTTTGATTTGGCTCAAGACATTTGATACAATGTCAATCTCATTACAATGTTAGCTAATCTCACACGTTATCATGATAATAATTTCGCATTTATGTTATTCAGCCAACGCATAGTCAAAAACTTTGCCTCAATTTATCTATGTGCACATCAATCCTTTACGTACATGTTGTTGTATACAAACAGGTTCTATATTCCTTCAGAAAGGTAGGATTAGTTCATTACACCATAGTTGTTCCACCTTCTAGAATACAATCTCTTACTTATCTTTCCAGTTGGAATTTGTTTCCTAATGTGTCGATACAGTTAGCGATTATGCTATCTTGGAGAAGTTCCTGGTGGATCACTAGTAGTAGCCAATATAAATTCCTTTGTTGTTAAAATTCCAGCGTTCATTTTTTGGGAAGAAGTCTTCACTTATACTTCCACATTTTATCAAACCCTTTACATTTGATTAAATTCTCCATATTTTATCCAATACTTCACATTTGATTAAATCCTTCATAAGGTTGCTTAAATCATGGTGAGCCGAGAAGTTCACAATAATCCATCGTTTGATTTTAGGGTAGGAAGAACACTTTAGTTTTTTCTCTGACTTGTCATCATAAATGACCATTGTTTTCTCATAGGTAGTTTTGGTCATACAACGTTCTTGTAGTATAGATCTAGGCACAATGGGAAGGTAGTCGATTCATACCTATGATAATGTCCAAGCTTTCGCTCGAAATTGGTATAAGGTCTACAAGTAAAGACCGATCGTTCATGGTTATTTTATCGTTAATAAAAAATGGACATATAACGACTTCATGTGACACAAACAAAACTGTGTCATATAAACATCGATATCAGACTTTAGGTGACGTGCGCATGAGATTGACATGAGAAACATGATTTGGTAAGTGCTAGGATGAAATTTTATAAAATTTCACAAGTAGATTTTTGACAGTTCTCCAGTTGTCTATGCTCTCCAGGTTTTCTCCAAACTACTAGGTACATGACTCATAATAGGTTGAAGTTTAGGGTTCGCGAATATTTCAATCCACATTTGTATTACAATTACTTCAGTATTGTGACAACCCGGAACTACTCTGTTACCGTAAACTGTTTTCCGTTAATAAAACTTGTCCTTATTTAACTTTTCCGTTAATATTTGGGGTCAAACAAATAAAATTTGTACTTTTACTATAACTTAATAAGGATTGGAATAAATTAAGAATGTGGGAAACACCCTAAATATTCTTTTAAGAAATTTTTATTTACAAATGAATTAAAATGCGACCATTTAATCGAGTGCAACCATAAGCCCTGTTTAACGTCGGTATCGGGTAAAATTCCACCGGGCCACAAAACTCAACCCTATATTAAGGGTGGAGTGGTCACCAAGTTAGAACTTTTACCACTCAAATCCCTCTCTCTCTCTCTCTCTCTCTCTCTCTCTCTCTCTCTCTCTCTCTTCAAGGCCCGATCCTCCCGAAATCCGCTCCAAACTGTAAGTACACTTACCCTAGCTTATTCTACAACCCATGACATGTAATTATAACACAAAAATCGTCCAAGAATGACAAGATTATGGAGTTTACGGCCCAAGAACACTCTAGGGCCGTAAACCCCTAAACATGTTCCAAAATGGTCCCAAATTCCTTCCTTAGGCTTAGAGGCTAATTTTGAACATACCCTAGAAGTGTTTTAACCATTTAATCTCGTGTTTAGAGGCATAAAAGAGAGTTTACAGCCCAAGAATATCCTTAGGCCGTAAAATCCCTTAAACCATACAAAATGATGCTTTAACCCCCTAATTAGCCTTATACCTTCACCTAGAAACACATAGGAGTGAACAAATGACCTCAAAATCAAAGATTGGAGGGTGCACAAGAGTTCATGGCCTAAGCCATGGGGCTTACGGCTGTAAACTCCCAAGGAGTGTTCCTAGGACCGTAAACCCCAAGGGAGTACGCTTTTGGAACCTTAAACACCCTTATAGCCTTGTATATTACCTTAAAATCACTTCTAGAGCCACAAGAGACTTGAAAACGCACCAATACACTCCTCCCATGAGTTTACGGCCATAAACTCATGGGGGAGGTGGTCCCTTAGTTGTAAACTTACCTAAGGTGAGTTTGTGAGCAGTAAACTCCATAGTGAGGTCTAAAACTCCTTCCTTGAAAACCAATAGCATTCTAGCACTTAACCATAGAGCTTTTATTTAGATTAGTATGTCTATATGTGTTTAATTAGTGCTTAAATCACTAATTACTTGTAAACATATGCCTTCATATGTTACTAGGGTCATAAAGTGTGTACAAGTCTTTACTTGGCACCAAACGCTCAACCGACACTTCCACCTGGTCTACTCGCTTCAAGTGAGTTCATACCCCTTAATTAACCTTTTTAAATGTTTTTACATGTTTTAGGGGGGGGGGGATACAAGTAAATGCAACAAATTATAGTTACTAATCATATGTGATTTATAACATACAACCAAAAAGGATTTTCTATACTTTTAGCTATTTGTCAATAAAACTGTTTTAAATATTCATCAAACGCATTTTTCGAAACTAAATTGTGGTTAAACTACTTTCAAGTTGTATTTAAATTACTCTTCTTTTAAACTATATCGGCATCAATATATTTATATAAACAAGACTTGAAGGACTTAGGACCGATAGCTCACCTTATTTCCTGTTCTTGTTTGATTGTGGTCTTTGGGTGTATTGTTATCCGTCCGAATGTCATTGATTTCTTATTTATATATCATATATATTGTGTTAGATATAAAAATCTTCATCATATATAATACCTTTGCATATTAAAGGCATCTGACTCTACACTCTATATAACTATAATAGGTATAGTTAATACTACTGGTCGTCACCTCTATCACTATGATATCCACTATAATTACTACCAACACAAGTTAAAAATACATTTAAGAAAACACTCACTATACTATACTTTAAGTTACTATACTATAATACAAGAGAATGTATTGATCCAGAATACAACACACTAATCCTCTATACGACACTCTTCTACGCAAATACCATGTAACCAGGGCTTTCTGAAAGGAAAGCAACACTACATGTATAGATCTATACAGGAAGGACGCTATTACATCCCGACTGTTATTTACAGTCCGAGTCGACTAGGCCCAGGGATGGCACTACATCACTACACTGCGGATGACCGGGAAGGTCATCGGACCCTTTATAATCACTCAGTTTAGTTACATGAGAAAATAATATCCATATCCAAATTAAAACACTAAGAATTAAAGTCTAAGTAAATTCCCGAAGTAAATAAACATACATTGAAGTTGCAACACTATTACAGTAAATCAACAATACTTTTACTCAGTCACGCTACTTGTATGAAACATACTACCTTATTTTAGCACTGATGGTCTCAATGAAAATACTTTTACACACTCAGTAGATCATGTAAATGTAATCATGTAAATGTACTCATGTAAATGTAATCATGTAAATTACTGTAATGTTATGCGTGTGCTAGCTGTAACGTGTGTTCTCTCTCTATCTAGCAAGTATTGACTCATGACTGAACTGACTCATTGTATGATATCGTGTTCTATAATAGTTCTAGTATCTTCCTAAAGTACCCCTATGGTAGTTTACTAGTAATCTAACTGGTACGTATGAACATGGATGTATACCCTTGCTACCCAAGGGTATTGAATGAACTGGAAGAACCTTTATGACTATATATGTACACATGATATATAACTAATATATAAACGACCTTCGGACGGGTACCCGATATCCCACCAGACCACATCTCAAGAGCGAAAAGGAAATAGGGTGGATAGCCTTCCTAAGTCTTTTAAACATTTCTTATATAACTATACATATATAGGCATGCAATTGATAATATAAAAGCATAAAATAAGTTTGGTAAAACCTTTGAACATAATTATTATCTAAGAAACGATCAACTTGATGTCAATATATAAAACGGTTTGAAAGCGTGGGTTTGATAAAACAATTTAAGTATAAAAGAACATTTGTTTGAAACACAATAATAAATGAGTTTGAAATGAAGCGTACAGAGTAAAGTGTACAACTTATCAAGGAGTTTTAATCATATAAAATGTTTATGAAAATCATTTGAAGGAAACTGTTTGGTAAAATGGCTAATGAGTAGCCAATCATTTGAATGCTGCTTACTAATCACATGTGATTGATATAGTAACTAGCATAATTCTACTTGTATCCCCCCATAAAACATTTAAAAATAGTTAAAACATTGATTAAGGGGTATGAACTCACCTGCAGTAAGTGATTGGAATTGAACGGAAGGTTATCGTAAGGAATGATCGGACAAGTGCTTGATGTCAAGTGAAGACTTTAGACACACAAATGATCCTAATTACATATGAAGACATATACATATAAATAATTAGTGATTAAAACACTAATTATACAAGTATAAGCATTTTAATGCGAGGAAAACGCTTTTGGTCAAGTGTTAGGAGGGAAATGGGTTGCAACAAAGGAGTGCAAGACCTCTAATGGGGGTTTATGGTCAAATGACCATATGATTTGGAGTTTACGGCCCAGGGGAGTAAACTCCTGGCCGTAAACTCACAATAAGGTCTCTAAATGAAGCTTATAATTAACACAACTCTAGTGGTGAATTGTTCCAAGGCTTAAACAATTGATTGGGCTTCCTATTGACTCCATTGAGGAGTTCACAGCCTTGGGACCATAGCCCATGGAGATTACGGCCATAGTCACACTTGGGGAAAGGTTTATGGTGCTTTCAAGTCCCTAAATTATCAAGGAATGCATTAAGGAAATTGTCCAAGGCTTTAGGAGGATTTATGGCACCATTTGGCACCATTTATTGGAGTTCACGGCCCTAGAAC
Source organism: Lactuca saligna (assembly GCF_052625555.1). NCBI lineage: Eukaryota > Viridiplantae > Streptophyta > Magnoliopsida > Asterales > Asteraceae > Lactuca > Lactuca saligna. The sequence continues at coordinate 149,664,807 of NC_136424.1, forward strand.
ATCTTGGGCCGTGAACACCCTTTTCTTGGTGTTTTAATGGTGTTTGCTAGCCCCAAACACACTAGGGTACTTGTCCTAATTTGTCTCTTGGCTTAAGGAAGGTTTTTAAGGCATTTTGACACCTAAACATGGAGTTCACGGCCCTGGAACATCCTTGGCCGTGAACTCACTTTCATCCTTGATTTTAATTGATTTTGGTGTCCTAAACATGCAATGGTGGGTTCTAGTTCGAGTTCCAAGGCTTTGAGGGACATTGGGACACTTTTATCCCTTAAAATGGAGTTTACTCCCAAAGTCTTCTTGGGCGGTAAACTCCCAAATCTTGGGGTTTTGGTCCGATTTTGATGTTATAATACACAATCTAAGCTATATAATATAACTAGATCGAAGTAATCACGATTTGGGATAAAAAACCGAAGATCCGTGAGAGAGAATTTTGACTTTTCTCTAAATGGAAATGTAACTAATGAATGAATATGGTTTAGTTTTCTATATATAGTCCTGGGATTTTTGGCAGAAAATATTTTTATTCTCGGAATGAACTCTAATATCATAGAGTATCAAAATAACAGTGTTGCACGAAACCCTGGTGCATCCACTCTCCTGATATTTCCTTAAGTGTAAATCCTGAACAACTACCAAACTTATACTCGAAGTCTGGAATTTCACTGTAACTGTTCTAACTTCTATTGGATTGATATGGTTTGTTCAGAATGGAAATTTTGAGTTGTCACATTTCACATCTTCATAAAAAGCGTTATTTTAACTAGTGCTTGTTCTAACTTCTATAGCTCATTTCCATGTGCATCACTTGTGGTGCTTCTGAAGTCATGGCATAAGCATAGTCATTGCCTGCGATTTACACATAATAGTTCTACTCGGTAAAATTTGTGCCTTTAAAAGTGTAGGTGACAACTAATCACGTTAGCTTTCTTCACACGAGCTAAGGGAAATTGTCATAAAAGCCCTTAAGTTTTCCAAAAAGTTACGGTTTTACCCTTGGATGAGTTTTGGGGTCATTAAAGTCGGATACTTTCATTAAACCTATCAAATATCTCATTTAACAAGTTGGGCCCTTTGTAGCCGGTTACCATGTGCTGATTTGGCACTTAATTGACATGTCAAACAACGTGGGCCCCAACCCTCTCCCCACCCCCTGTTTCTTGCATCCTCTCGCACCATGAAAAATGCCAACATCTTCTGCAAAATCAAGCTCGAATTCACATTCACGATTCAAGAAGAAGATCGAAGTGAAGTGTTGGTGTGAAGATTTATGCCCTGTGTTTGTTTCACGCACACCAGGAAATCCATGCAAGAAATTTTGGGGGTGCCCTAATTATAAGGTAAAAATCATTTTCCCTTTTCTTTAGCAGGATTGCAGTAACGGTATTATACACTAACCTAATTATGTAATGAGAAGGAGGTTGTGGGTTTTTCAGATGGGTTGATGATGAAGGAATTCAAAAGCAAGACATGATGCTAGAGTCAAATCGCATTATAGAGCAGCGACAAATGATGGCATTAATGCATATGGTTGTTGTTTTGTTAGGGGCTATATTGTTCATCCTTGTTCTAGTGTTATGCAAGATTTAATGGCAATAAAGGGTATTTTCTGAAGGGAGCAGTAAAGGGTGGATTTTTTTAAGGGAGCAGTATTGTGATCTTGAAATATGTAGCTTTTGAGCTTTTGATGGTATTTGATAGTTTGCTAGGTATATTTAATTTCTAATGTATGGATGTTAACTAGAATTCATGTTGGTTTCCAATGTATGGATGTTAATTTATAATGTATGGATGTTAACAGGAGTATAAGTTGGTTTGTTTTGTAAGTATATTGAATTAACAATTGGTAATTGGTATAAATTTCTGAATGGTAACAATTGGTGAATGGTAACATTTGGTTTGTTTTGTTTTAGATTGAATTAAAATGGTAATGGGTATAAATTTGTAGTAAAAGTTGTTGAGTGGTAACATTTGGTGAATGGTAACAAGTGTTTTGGTGAATGGTAACAATTCTAAAAGATTGAACAATTGGTGTGTATTTGCAAGTCTGAATGGTAACAATTGGTGTGTATTTGCAAGTTTGAATAACGTTGCATAAAATGGTATATTGCAGAAATAATTAGTGAATGGTAGCAATTCTAAAAGATTGAACATAATATAGAAGCGGGTGTATCCATTACATATAGTTTAATTACATACTACCAATATGTAGCAGCCATCCATTTGTACCAAAATGCCTAAACAATGCACAAAAAAGTCAACCTAAATGGTAAGAAAATAAACAATTGGATGCATGCTACAATCAAAATGCCAAAAAACAATGTTTACAAAAGTGGCAATCTATACCATTCCCCTTACACCCCCATCCCCCTCTTGCTAACAAACTACTCCAAGTTGATTGGCTTTACAGAAGAAGTACCATCACCATATTTGTCATAGACACCCTTCCTTAGCTTTATCTTGGTAATCCTCTCAGAATTTTTCCTTGTTCTCCTCCTAACCTTTAGGACAACCTGATGTCGTTCATCATCACCCTGGTTTTCCTCAACATCGTCAACATCTCCACCACCATGACCTTCTTCATCACCATCACCTTTAGGCCCATCACCATCATCAACATCTCCACCACTAGGACCTTCTTCATCACCATCACTAGCAGCTTCATATCAAGCACCTTGATCAGGTCCAAAATCCAAACCAACATCATCATCCAAACCACCATCACCAGCAGCTTCATCTCTAGCACCTTCAGCTCCACCATCCAGAACAACATCATCATCAGAATGATGACCATCAATGAAATCATTTACATCCTAGAGTAAAAAGATATAATTAGGTCACAAGAATCACCAGAAAAATTGTTAATTAATAAAAGATAAGAGGTCTTACCAGTTCAACTGGTGGGGAATCATCCAATTTCACTTGTACCCCTGGCATAGCTTCTATTTCTGCCATGCTATAACCAACATCTAGCAGACTAGCAATTTCTTCAGGTCCTAATTGTATCTTCTCTGTGAGAATATCGTCCTCTTTTCCCTCAGTAAACTCAATAAACTGATTATCTTCCACCTTATTGTCACCATTTAGTGGACTGGACTTTTTTTTTGTTTGTGAAGTTAACAACTTCTAAAATTGCATCAATACCTTGTTCAATTTCATCATTTATTGATTTAAGCTTCCTACCAATACTGGATCCTACTTGGCCGAAAGTGTCACTACCTACCATCACACTTGCTTAACTACTTTCTCCTTCTTGCATCATATGACCATATCGAATATGAATTACTGGAACTTCCTGCACAAAACCTTCTTCCTGCACCACACCTTCTTCTACAACTGGAATTTGTTGAACCACACTCTTTTGAGTACCTATAGTTGCCAAACCAATCCTCCCACCACCTCTTCTTGTGCACAACTTCTTCCTTGGTACATCAATACTATTTCTCCTTAATCTTTTAGAACCTGCCTGTTGCTGATGTTTTCTGGGAATCATCCTCAATGTGCTATGTTTTCTACTCCTCCTCACTGTGTTAGAGCATGAAGGTTGACTTGGGATATTTGGTTGACCAGGGCTTGTAGACACGTGGGGGATGGGATGTTTTCTTGGCCTTCCTGTCTTCTTTGGTGGGGGAGGCACATATTGTTTTCTTGTATTCTTACATTCCCTCTTGTTATGACCATATTCCAAACAATTACCACATCTGGTAGTTCTTGCAACCTACCAGGCTTCCTCCTAGACATTGGAGGCAATGGCTTAATTTATTTAGTTTGGGCCGGAAGATTGCTGCCATTAACAGGTTCAATGGTTGTTGAGTAACATTGCCTAAATTTCTCTTTAGGGAAGTATGCATTGATGTATGCATCTGGTGTTTGATGGATAAAATTAATTGCTGCATTTGCATGCACACAAGGGATGCCAATTAAATCCTACATCCTACATGATATAAATCCGTATCTCTTCAAGCATAGTGATCAAAGGTTTTTTCCTAGCATCCAATATTATTGAGTTGAAGCACTCTAAGATCCCATTCTCAACTGCTTCACATGTATAGCCTGTTCCAAAATAGGCTCTACACCATGTTTATGGTTGCTTTGACATCAAGTATTCATATGCAGAAGGGTTCAATTTCTTGATTCTTTCCATATTCATCTTGATGTCACCTTCTGTGCAACTCATAGAGTCAGCCCAAAACAACTTCTTATACTCCACACCTGTGAAAGCCTTTCTAAAGTTGGCATAAATGTGCCTAGCACAATTCCTGTGTTCAACATGAGGCAGAATATCTTTCAAAAATTCAAGCAGACCCTACCAGACAACCATTTAATTAGTTTAATAGAGGACAAATATGTAATAAGATAATTATGCAATTAAGTAGAGGACAAGTTTGTTAAATTTTACCTTGTGTTGATCTGATATCACTACCAAACCTCATCCACTATCAAGATCTAAATCAGCCCTTAGAAGCTCAAGGAACCATGTCCAGTTAGCCTTATTCTCAACATCGACAACAACCCAAGCAATTGGGTAGACCTGATTATTTGCATCTCTACCTATGGTTGTCAACAACTCACCCTTTACTGCTCCCTTCAAAAAGCACCCATCCAAACTAATAACCCATCTACACCCTCTTTTCCAGCCTTCACATATAGCTTTGAAACCAATATAAAACCTATGAAATACTTTATCCCTTCTAGATTGACAGTTACACACACCTTACATGTAGAACCTGGATTGGATCTTAACAAGTCTTGTGCATAATCCCATATTCTGGCATAATGTTCAGTCAATTTACCTTCAATTAGCTCCTTGGCCCAATGCTTTTCCCTACGACATTGGCCTATAGACACAACACACCTAAAGCTTTGTCTGATCTTAGTAATCATCTCTTTAAGCTTCACCTTAGGTTTATTTCCAATTTTAGTTATGTAGTGTCTACCTATCCATTCAGGAGTAACCATAGAGCCAAGTTTGAACTTCCTACCACAAATATGAGTAGCTTCTAAAGTCTTGATTTGAATAGATCTTTCATTGAACATCCATGAGACATATAGTCTAAAAGGAAAACAATTATCCTCATTTATTTTCCTACATCTTACAAGTATTCTTGTACTGTCACACTTCTTAAATTACAGTTGATACCCATTGTGGACTATGTTGTTTTGGATACAAAACTTCAGTTGTGTAACAATCTCAAAAATGTCACCAAGTTTTGGTTCTATTTTATCCCATCTTATTTTTGGATCATGTAATCTGTACTTATTTATCACCTGTTCTTGCTCTTCTTCCTCTTGATCACTTTGCAAGTCACCACGATGATACACTTGTGCTCTTACATCATTAGTCAAACTAGAGTTTCTAATATTTTCATCAGTTAGTAACACATTAAGAAATGCATCCTTACACTTGTTCAGTGGAGTAATGAACTCTTCGTCTGGTTCATGATCCATGTAGATGCCATGAAGCTCAAAATCCATCTCATTAAGACCAGAGAAAGGCTCGCGTAAACCAAAAAATGGGTATGTGTTACCTTCGTGTTCTGAATCCCAATCTATCATAACAACCTGAAAAAAACATAAACACATATTGTCATTATTCGTTCACCTTTGAAGAACAAAGAACTGTAATAACACAATCTTCAAAGAAATTAAACATACCATGTGAAATTGACTCTCCAATAACCTAATCTTCTTAAAAAACCATAAGCCCTAATTTTGCAATGAATAATGTCGACTTTCTGAAGGATTAGGAGAAAGTGAACTTATATGTGCAAAAGGGTGAGATTAGATGGTGGGTAAACAGACGTAACGGAGTAACGTCCATGCCAACATGTGAATTAAGTGCCAAATCAGCACATGGTAACTAGCTACAAAGGGTCCAACTTGTTAAATGAGATATTTGATAGGTTTAATGAAAGTATCCGGCTTTAATGACCCCAAAACTCATCTAAGGGTAAAACCATCACTTTTTGGAAAACTTAAGGGCTTTTATGACAATTTCCCCATGAGCTAACATGAAATATTGATTTAGTATTTTTGCTAATGGGATTCATTCCTAAAATCCATTCAATGTCACAGAAGAATCTAGGTTGACGTCACTATTACTTCCATGTTTGTTGCTTAAAAAATATACCTTGTCCTAAGTCATTATTCCTGTTGACTTTGTAAGTGACCAAGATGTTAAATAGTAGTTGCTCGATTCATTATCTCGATCGTAGTTGCAGCAAGCGATTGTGCTGGTGTTGGACGATCACCAACTAGTCTCTTGTGAGACATCTTTTTCTCACTACAATTAGTTCAAGGGGAAATGATTTGCATGAAAAGTTCGACGTTGATATAAACGATGATGCTAAAATTATGTCAAACATGTAGAATTGTCGTGGGTTTACCAAAGATTGACTCTACTATGAGTCTGCTATATTATTTTGATTCTTTTGAATCGAGATTTTTTGGAACCATGCAAGATTTCTAACAACTTTATGGTTTCGTGATTTCATGGAGTCTGTTATATTCTCCTTCAAAAATGTCATAAAATACGAAGAATACATGTAGGTGTTCTTCTTTTTATCTTAGATGGTTCAATTATAAGTCGAACGACTCATAACAAAATAAAATGGACTAATAACTTACCTAAGCCGAATTCAAAATGATTTGCGAAGGTGTGTATATCTTGCAAGGTATTCCTAAGAGGTCTAACAGATGCATTTGTATGATATCATAGTTGAGTAATTTGTATTTTGAGATAAACTTCAGACATGATTCACGTTTATGATACTTATAGTTTCATGAGTATTTAAGGTAAATATTTTTCAAATATTCATAAGTGTTCATTAGACCTTTGAGGGTTCTTATGCGTTTTGAACTGTGATTCTCTTTAAATATTATGGATCCCAAGTGTTTTATTCTACCAATCCAAGCTTGATTGTGCATCAGTCCAACAAAAATTAAACAGAGGTGATCAGTCTACGTCTAGTTGTGGTTCGGCCCACATACAATCAAGTTAGCTAAGGTGTTTGACCTAAAACCTTTCATTGTATTGGCATTCGAGGGTTCGAGTTCATGTATGTTAATATGTATAACCACATATTTGTAGGTTAAGGAATATACCTAACCTAAGAGAGTAAGCCCTGGGCTATAGTCGCGCTTTCCTAAGAAAGTACATGTTCACTATAGCCAATAGCTCTGATACCAATCTGTCACACCTTCGGCCGCCGACGAAAACGCTGAAGTGCGCGACATAAATCAGTAATCACAGTTATCAAACATACATTGAAAAATGCATTAAAATACGTCAACAAAATTGTTGGTGGGTTCTATAGGTTTTGACACAATATATTTTTATAACCAAAAATGTTTTATAAAATTTAGCTGGTTGACCAACTTTTATAAATATTTAGTTTTCTGTCAAAAGTATAAAATAATTGAGTTGTAAAAATGTGTGGGACTCGTTCAAAAGTACCATTTGTTCAAACCAAATGTACAAAAGTTGGAAAAATACATATCAGTAAGTCAAAACTTATATCAAAATTTATACGGTTCCCATGACCAAAATTCTTTTTATTAAAGGATTTTGAGTGCCAATTTATATAAAATAAATTTATATCCCATCTTGTGAAAACATAAAATGGCTGACTTACTATAGACATATTGTACAAATGCTTGTGGGTTATTGCTTAACATGGTGTCATGGTATCACCCATATATGACCTACTGGTCATTGGTCAACATGGTAGTTTCTTATGTCCATGGATGACATATGGGTCAGTGGTCAACATGGTAGTTGCTTATCGTGTCCATGGATGACATATGGGTCATTGGTCAGCATGTAGTTGCTTATGGTGTCTATGGATGACATATGGCCCATTGGTCAACATGTGGTTTCTTATGGTGTCCATGGATGACATATGGGGCACTGGCCAACCTGGTGTATTTGCTTATGTTTTCCATGGATGATATATAGGTCATTGGTCAACATGTATTTTCTTATGGTGTCCATGGATAACATATGGGTCATTGGTCAACATGGTATTTGCTTATGGAGTCCATGGATGACATATGCATCATTGGTTAACATGGTAGTTGCTTATGGTGTGATGGTATCACCCATGGATGACATATGGGTCATTGGTCAATATGTAGTTGCTTATGGTGTCCATGGATGACATGTGGGTCATTGGTCAACGTGGAGTTGCTTATGGTTTCCATGGATGACATATGAGTCATTGGTCAACATGTAGTTGCTTATGGTGTCCATGGATGACATATGGGTCATTGGTAAACATGGTAGTTTCTTATGGTGTCATGGTATCACCCATAGATAACATATGGGTCATTGGTTAATTGGTAGTTGCTTATGGTGTCCATAGATGACATTTGGATCATTGGTCAACATGGTGTAGTTGGTTATGGTGTTCATGGATTACATATGGGTCATTGGTCAACATGTAGTTGCTTATGGTGTCCACGGATGACATATGGGTCATTAATCAACATGTAGTTGCTTACGGTGTCCATGGATGACATATTGGTCATTGGTCAACATGGTGTAGTTGCTTATGGTGTCCATGGATGACATATGGATCATTGGTCAACATGGTACTTGCTTATGGTGTGATGGTATCACCCATAGATGACATATGGGTTGTAATATTAATGAACATAATATTATGGTTATACAATTTGAAGAAACGGAAATTACTTTAGTTTAGCTGGAAAATGCGTCTTACTTCTTACCCGAAGTCGCAGGTTCGAATCCTACTTATGTCAATAATTTCACTTAAATTCGTCTCTTTAAATTTAAACAATAATTTTATTTAACCTTTTATTTTTAAATTTAAACTGTCAATTTATTTACAAAAATACCCGTAGGTGTTGACAAAAACACCTTAACCATTTACGTAGTAACCTTTGTACGTTTATGGGAAATTATGTGAATTCATAGTCTAAACACTTAGGTGACATAAATTGGAGTCAGAGTCATCCCCTTGTTTCAGTTTATCAGTGATACATTAACTACAATCGATTCCCAACAATCAAAATTATGGCACATTGATCAAGAATGGCAGTTAGTTGTTCATCAAAAAGAATGCAAACAAGAAAACAAGGAACAAGGATCACTGCTTTTCCATCGTACTTGATCGAAAAAATAGTATATTAACTACGGCTGGGGTAATTCACCAATCGATGCTTTTAAGTTCTAGTTAGTGTAAGTCTGATGTGCATTACTTCTATTATACTTGTATACATTCTTACTTTAGTGTTTAATGGATGAAGTTTGTTGATTTGTAAATTATAGTTGCAAGCTCTTTAGGGATTTTGTAACATCAGACGCAATATATAAATCCATAGACACAAATCTATTAAGGTTTCGTCCATTAAGTGTTCATATGTATGAAGTGATAAGCAAATGCAGAAAGTTGAACAACCCACACGTATTCTTCAATGATGGAATGGTACTCTTTTTATAAGCACACAGATAATTACAAAATCAATTAGTTTTCTATATTTGTATTTTTGAAATTCTTTGATTACTTATTGTGCATCAGACGAACTATTTTACGATAGAGGAAGAAATAGCAGGGAAACAGTTGCTTCAAGATGCAACTGATCAGGGGTAGTTGGATGCGATCCTTGTTATGGGAAAGATGTTGATGGCCGAAGGCATTGAAAGGAAGTAAGAAGCTCTGATCATGTTAAATAATTCCTACGTTATTACTATAAGAAGTTGGAATCTAAAACATACCTGTAACAAGGTTCAAAACCACTTGGTAAGGAGAACAAAGCAAATAAAATTACATGGCTTACATAGAAGTTGTGCAAAGCATCCTTCTATGAGCAGTTATGGAAGAGCTTTTATGTATCACTACAGTTGGTTGTTGAATTGTGATATTTGTTTGTGTGATGCATGTTTGGTTAAGTTTTCTAGGATGTTTGACATTAGTTTCGAGTAGTATATATATATATATATATATATATATATATATATATATATATATATATATATGATTGTGTTAGATTCACACAATTAGTGATGCATATTGTATTTGTATTTTGGTGTAATAGGAATACATACTTTTAATTTTATTAAATGTATATATATATATATATATATATATATATATATATATATATATATATATATATATATATGTTATTTTTTTCTTTTTCATTTTACTAACCAAATGTCCACTATGACCTATAATTGGTTATAATGTTTGAATAATGTGTTTTGACTGAAATACCCTAAGTAATCAAATATTTAGATTGATTTCAAGGGCACGTTGGTATATTTGCATTCTCTAAGGTGAAGGTGCCATTTATGCTATGGAAATCAAAATAAGTGTATGATCAAGTCGCTATTAAGGAAAATATTGTGTATATAGAATTTATATTTTAATTAGCTTTATACCTATATTTATTATGAATGTTATTTAAATTTATAATTACCCGTTTACTACATGGGTTTTAACCTAGTATTGAATAATATCGACCCAATAATTTGAACTAGTATACATCCAACACATCGAAATCAAGGGTTGTCGAAGGTTCCCTAATCGATAAACACTTTGTTTGAATATGTGTTCTACAAGTGTCGATCTCAATTAAACCATTCTACAAATATTCTAAGCCATTATCCAATTGTAAATGTTATTCAACCATTCAAATTAGAAAACTTTGAAGATTGGTTCATCATTCGGTCATTTGCTTTGTGAAATGAGTCATTGTTAAGGTACCTTTGCGATGTTTGGGGGGTAACTATATATTTACTTCAAATGTCATATATGAATTCAAATCAAAATTAATAAACATACAATATTGTGTTATTAAAATTTATACTTTACAGAGTTAATACAATGAACAATCCAAGTAAAAAGTGGATGTATGAAATAAAAGATAATCATAGTTGCGTATCGCTTGTTTTCATACAAGGAGTGAAAATGTATAGATTTTGCTACCATTCAACATAGGTTCATGGACGAAGAGAAAATCAAATTCCCATGCATCAAATGTCGTAACATACCATATAGAGAAGTTGATATTGTTAAGCATCATTTGTACAAGTTTGGTTTTGTTGAGGAATATTGGTTTTGGGATAAACATGATGAAACATTAATCGATGATGAAAATACATTTTTAGGGGTGGATGATTCAAACACAAGTTTTAGTGAAGGTGCATGTTACTATAGAGAAATGGTCATAGATGTAATGACTCCTGATTTAAATACTAGTAATCCTGAAGATGAGCCAAATGCATTAGATAAAAAATTCTTTGATATGAGATGCAGCCGATAAAGAATTGTGTCCTGGATGTAAAAAGGTGACACAACTATCTGCTATAGCTAGACTATTGAATATAAAATCAGAGTATCGCATACTTGGGCAAAGTTATGATGCTATCTACCAGTTGATAAATGATGTGTTACTAGAGGAGAATAATATGGTAGGTAGTTTATACGAGAGCAAAAAGTGAGTACAAGCACTAGGTTTGCTTATGGAGATGATTAACTGTTGCAGGTCTGGGTGTGTGATATATTAGAGGCGAGACAAAGATCCTTATTGGTGCAAATTCTACAATGCAGATAGGTACAAACGGTCAAAAAATTTGGCCAGATGTTCTCATGTATCCTTTAAGAAAATGCATTACTTTCCTTTGACTCCAAGGTTGAAGAGACTGTATTCTTCACAACCCACAACCGCTTCCATGTGATGGCACTCCGAGAATCATGGACATGATACTGGAGTAATGTGTCATCCATCCGATTCAGAAGCTTGGAAACACTTTGACAAAAGTCATCCTTCATTTACAGCAAAAATATGTAATGTAAGAATAGGCCTAAGTACAGATGGTTTGCACCACATGGAACATTTGGAAAACAATACTCATCTTGGCCTATTATTATAACACCTTATAATTTGCCACCGTCTATGTGCATGAAAGAGCATTACATGTTTTTGACTGCACTTGTGCCAGGACCGTCAAAACCTAAGCATAAATAGATGTATTTTTGCAACCATTTGTTGTAGAGTTGGAACAATTATGGGAAGAAGGCGTAGTAACATATGATATATCTTTAAAACAAAATTTCCATTTAAGAGTAGCTTTGATGTGGACAATAAGTGATTTTCCATCATACGCAATGTTGTCCGGATGGTCTACAGCAGGTAAGCTAGCAAGTCAACATTGTGGGACACATACATAAGCATTCAGACTAAAGAATGGTAATAAGATGGCATGGTTTGACTGCCATAGAAGATTTCTACAAGTAAATCACCTATATACAAAAAGAATCGTGAAGTGGTAGAAGGTCCACCTCCAAGTAAGAATGGTGAACAAACTTTAAGGGAGATTGAACAATTAGGTTTGCTAAAAGTGACTAAACTAAATGTTGATGATGTAAGCAAAAGATATGGCGATCATGGTTGAAAAAAAAGCATATTTTGGGATTTACCATATTCGAAAAGAAACGTCATTAGACATAATTTTGATGCTATGCATGTTGTGAAAAATGTAAGTGAAAACTTTTTTTACACTGTAATGGAAGTCAAAGGGAAGACGAAAGACAATGTAGCAGCTAGAAGAGATCTGAAGCTCTATTGTAGGAAGAGAAAATGAGTTGATGATAATGAAATAGTGTACTACACTATGGACAAGAATCAAAGGAAAGCCATATGCGAATGGGTGGAGAAATTACGTTTCCCCGATGGTCATGTTTCTATTTTGGGGATGTGTGTTGATTTAACAGGGTGTAGACTGTTCGGAATGAAAAGCCACGATTGTCATGTTTTTATGCAAAGATTGATACCAGTTGCATTTCGTGAGATGTTGCCAAAAAATGTGTAGGAAGCATTATCATAGTTGAGTATTTTCTTCAAAACATTAACAGCAACATCAATCACAACAAAAGACATGGAAAGGATTGAAACTGAGATCCTAATAATTCTATGTAAATTGGAGACCATCTTTGTCCCTGGTCTTTTTAATTCCATGGAACATTTACCAGTACATTTTCCATACGAAGCGAAGATAGTTGGTCCCGTCCAATATTGGTGGATGTATCCATTTGAAAGGTTAGTATGGTACATCATAATGTATATATGTTGCTATTTTTGTAAGCTAATTTAAATAATCTTCACTATAGATATCTAAATCAGTTGAAAAAAGATGTGAAAATAAAGCTCGAGTGGAAGGGTCCATTGTTAATGCATACTTGATACGTGAAGCATCAATATTTTGCTCTCATTATTTCGAGATTGGTATCCCCACACGTAATAGAAGGTTGCCTCGAAATGAGGATGGAGGAGGAGATGAGCAACCGGATGCTTACTACGAATTGTTAGATATATATTCATATCCTGGGCATCATTATGGAAGATTCACGAATAGAATGATGTTTGATGAGGAAGTGCATGCTGCCCAAACTTATATACTCCTTAACGAAGATAAAATCAAGCATTACATCTACTACATAACATGCATCACTTTAAATTATAATAATCATTTGTTGTGCAATTGCTCTAAATTAACATTGCATGCATGATTTTATTTATTACAACATAGTAACTTTAAAAATGTTATTCAAATGGTGATACATAATATTTGAAGAAGATATGATCAAAATTATTGGGGATATAGATAAACATGTGCTTGCAGCCGAAGTTGAGAAGAACTTTGCAGTATGGTTTCAAAACTATGTGGGTGTTATTTTTGTATTTTTGTATTTTATTACTTTTTGTTATGCTTATAGTTAACTCTAATTAAGTGTTTTACCATTTTTTCATATATGCATGTAAGATTCGGATAAACAACAAGTATATATCTGACCTTTCCAAAATGCCATTCAAAAAAGTGAAATTATACAATGGTTACAAGTTTCACACAAAAGCTCATGGTCTGAACAAATCAACAACCAATAGCAAATTGTGTGTTAGTAGCCAAGCAGGTGATTATTATGGTAAGGTAGAGGAAATTTTAGAAGTCGAGTACCCTGGTTATGCACTTAAAACCACAGTTTTGTTTAAATGTCATTGGTACGATCCAACACCTAACATAGGAGTTAAGGTTCACAAACAATATAACTTGGTCGAGATAAACGTCAAAAGAAAATATAACAAGTTCGATCCGTTTGATTTAGCCATGCAAGCCACTCAGGTGTGCTACATTCCTTACCCAAGTTCAAAAACAAACAACTTGGACTGGTGGGCAGTATTTAAAGCTAAACCTTGTGGTTGGACCGATGAAAACCATCCTCAGAAAGACGTTGCTTTCCGAGAAGATGAAGTTGAATCAAATGAAATCATTATACCAAATACAGTCGATACAGACAATTGTGATAATAGGACATGTCAAGCAGCAGTTCAGATAATGGAAATAACATTGGTGATGAAGGTAAAATTCATGAGGACGAAAATGATGATATTCATGACAGCGAGGCTAGTTATAAGTATAATACATCAAGCAATGAAGAAGAAGACGATGAAGAAGAAGAAGAGGAAGACGATAATGAGTATATGTTTTTGTTTCTTTACAAAAGGATGGTTACATTGTATAATTTTTAGTTTTTGCGTGTGAATTCGTAAATGTGATGTTATGTATTATGTAACGGCTGTAGATCCTGGCTAGTCAATTTAGAAGCAATAAGTGTCGAAAATGACTTTTCAGCAAAATATTATTTAGAATAAATAATCTTAACCAAGTTGTAGTATATTTTACAAGGTTTCCATACATATAAAGACCGCCTAAATCCAAGTTATAATGAAGAAGTTATGACCTATCGAAGTTGCGCGACGGAACCGGCACGATATCGGGAAACGTAAATAGTGAATTTACGATAGAGCGAGATTTATGCTTAACGGTCTAAACGAAAGTCATAGAATACGTTAAAAAGAAAGCATACATAAAACGAACGTCCAAATCTGACTTCGTATGAGGAAGTTGTGATTTTTCGAAGTTTCAGATTAGCAGTGTACAACCCGGAATTTAAATATTAGATCGAGCGGTTTTTAGCCAACACAACCTAAACGAGAATAAAAGATCTCAGTGTTAGTAGCGTAACGATAAAAAGAAAGTCGAAAATGGACATCAGATGAAGAAGTTATGATATTTTAACGGACCAATCCTGTCCTGGCATGTTAAAAATATAACTTTACAAATAAAGTCAAAATTAGCCGACGGAGTCTAAACGAAAGTTGTAAAGTACGTCTCTACCTACGCGTGGATATAAATAACGTCAAAAAAGGAGTTCGTATGAACGAGTTACAAATTATGATAGCATATTTACGTATTAAAATAAAATATAAATCATATATACGTACACATATATATATACATATGTATATATCATTAGAAAGATATCGACGATGCAGTCATTATAAGACTAATGTTGAGTTCTTTCGACATTAGTTTAGTACAAATATGGTTAAATCTATTTAAAAAAGTATTATAAAGGGGTGTTTAGTCGTTTATATAACTATAAGGTAATTAAGTAATTATGAATGGTAGTTTTTGTAAATTCAATTACTATAAATAAGAGGCTTGGGCTCTTATATTTCTTGCACCATTCTCTTGATTCAAGAGTCTTTCTCTCCTTATCCCCTAATGTTGAGTTCTTTCGACATAAAAGAGTTTTTGTAAATTCAATTACTATAAATAAGCATTTCAGTCCCTCGTGATTCGACTTCTCTTTCTGTAGTTTTAGTATAGTAAAGAGCGCTGCATGAATCTTTCTTAGAAAGATTCAATGACGAAGTTCTGCCCCTGTAGACCCCGACTCCTAGCTAAAATCCTCTTGTAAGTAAGTTATGCTTACCCTATTTTAAATATAGTTTATATTTAAAATTAGTATTGTTATTATAAATTTATAATAAATATTTGAGCTATTATTATGACTTATATAAGTATCGTTATAATATCTTTTTAACTACTCGCGGTACAGGGAATCTGGTTTAAAGGGCCGCATAGGGTTGTTGGATTTCAGAAGTGCTATACGCCAAAATGGTCCTGCCCTCTGGTGTTTTATGTCTGGCCCTTGTCTGTACATACTGGTTGGAAAGTATTGTTTAAAAGCTTATATAATAATAATAATAATAATAATAATAATAATAATAATAATAATAATAATAATAATAATAATAATAATAAATAAATAAATAATAATAATAATAATAATAATAATAATAATAATAATAATAATAATAATAATTAGTCACGGTAAATATTAGACTAAAATCTAGTGGTAATAATACTAGGTTTCGTCAAAGGAAATTATTTTAAAGTAAACGAAGCGCTGTCCAAGTACCGAGTCACCACCTTCTCAGGTGAGTGCATAGTTACTTTCATCTTACACATAGATATGAAGTATTTTATATAAACTACGTGGTATATGTGCATATTATCTGAATACTTTCAATCTATACTGGATGAACGTTTTTATACAAATATATACGTATTTTATATATACAAATATGTTGGGTATGACAAGGGTAGATGAATGATGAGAGATAAAAGATGATGTGAGTAAATATTGGCAGCTATAGACTTAGTGCCTAACAAATAACATCGGCAACTATGGACTTAGTACCTATTGGACAAACACTGGTAGCTATGGACTTAGTACCTGTTAGGAATTGATAGATATGAACTTAGTACCTATTAGATAAACACTGGTAGCTATGGATTTAGTACCCAACAACTATGGAATAAGTGCTTTACGAATGAGCATTGGCAGCTATGGATTTAGTGTCAGTCCTATAACCCTAGAAGCGAAGGACTTAAGAATGAACGAATGCAGGATAGATGACTCTTAGGGTAGACTCTTAAGAGTAAGGAAGATAATGGGGATGAGTAATTAGGTTGATTGTTTGATTGTTTAAACATAATAATTATATTACTGTGGGTTGAAAACCCTATGTACTCACTAGGTTTCCCAACCGCACCCACTCAGTTTATTTATATTACAGGTGTTGAGATGAAGTCACATTATATTGAGAGATTAAAGAGATGTAGATCACTAGTGTAAATAAATGTAAAGTTCTGTTTATGCTTATGTTTCTGTATTGACGATGACATCGCAAATGTTTTAAAACGAATTAAAAATACTTTTCTTCAGAAATGCTTTGATAATGTATTTATCATGTTTTACTGGGAACAAATTCCGCAACATTTTTATTAAAAGAGGTACTCTGATTTTTATAAAGCATAAACAAAATCGGTCTTTTCTGGCCGTGAAAATGGGGATGTCACATATTAGTGCCCTTCATGATAATTAATTAAATAAAATGAAATTTTATCATTCTTTGGTACATTGAAAGCATTTACTAAAAGGGGATATTTGTTTTTGAGATATTTGTATGTACAATATTTTTATTAAATATTCAATTAAGTAATCGTTTATGTTATAATCCAATTTTTTTTTACATTGAAATGCTAAAAAATATTCAAGATAACATAAACATATATAATAGCAAATGTTTTTTCTTTCCTATTATTAAATACAAATAAAATATAATAAAACAAAAAAAAATATATTACTAATTCAAAAACATATCATTCAAACCATATCTTACAAATTCCATTGATCATAATAATAATTCATCCATAGAATAAGAAAATTAATTAAGCATACAACATCCCAACAAGGAAACAAACCATACATACCATCATGAACTTGATGATCCCACGGGTTTTATTGCTAGTGCAAATTTTCGTAGGTAAGTATCTATGAAATTAAACTACTCCTTATCAACGTTTCTATGGAATATAATTTCATAACAAATGTCGTCACAAATTAGCTAGGCTTTTTGTTCCATAGAAAAACAAGCAAACAAAATCAAATTCCATAGCAGAATTCCCTAGCAGATACCTACAAATGGTACATCCATAGCAAATCAACTATGGAATTGGTTTCCGTCACTAACACCATTGCATAGTAACCACAATAATTAATTTGATAGCAGCAGTACAATGGAATAATTCCGTTACAAATGTTGTTGAAAATTTCTACGAATTTTTGTTCCATAGAAATATATGTAGCATAATACCAATGGATATGAAATCCGTAGCATTTTCCCTAGCAAGTCCCGTTCTCGCTACTAGAAATAAAATCTATAGACAATGTTGTAGCAACATTGTTATGGAACGACATTCCATAGCACGATCCATTGCAGATTAACAACGAACATACATTCCATAGCGACATTCCTAGCAAAATGTTGTTTTTCTTATAGTGATAATATATTAATCAACTATAATAACCTCTTTCTCCATTATTCATTCAGTCAAGTTGCTTTAGTGAAGGCAACCCAAAAGGGCCATGCTACAACCGGGTCAAGTGCTTACCAAATATAGTTATCGTGCAGAAAATTACAAGGAACATAGTCATACTTATTGTCTAGAAGTTTGTTTCTCGATCTTTAATTCATCTAACATAGAACTTAATTGAACATGTTAATTCAGTCCTGATCGGGTGTAACATCCCTATTTTCAAGGCCAAAAATTTCATTTTTAATTACGAGATTCATAACATAGTTTACCAAACACTGCCAATGTCATATCAATTTTAAAAAGAAAAAAGAAAAAGCCATAACAACATGTCTGAAAACCATATCATCAAAAGTAATAAAAATCGTAGTACAATCCCATAAATCTCCATGCGGAAACCATATGTGTGTGTGATGCGTTGGTACACTGTCGACACCTTCCCCTTAGATGAAGAGGTACCTAAAACCAAAACTAAAACTGTAAAAGACAAAGCTTAGTAAGTTCCCCCATCATACCCATACCAAATAATGCACAATTGTCGGTATATTTCAACCGGTAATTGGGAACTACCCTCCCCTTCGGTATCTTTCAACCAGTAACTGGGTGCTACCCTCCCCTTTGGTATCTTTCAACCGGTAATAGGGAACTAACCTCCCCTTCGGTATCTTTCAACCGGTAACCAGGAGCTAACCTCCCTTTTGGTATCTTTCAACTAGTATTCAAGGACTATTCCACCCCTACTATTACTAATACATATCAAGCAAAACAAACATATCAAATACAACGATCATATCAAGTACAATAATCATATCGCACATCAATCCTAGATGATTATCACAAAGACAACCATCCATGAAATGCCTTTGCTGGTGGGTCGGCATTGTGGCCGTAGACCCACCCCTACTAGAAGGAAACTCACCTCCAAGTTGTGTAGTGTTTGTACTGTCCTCGGTGTGAAAGTCGGCTCTGCTCGACTCCCCGATCCATACACAACAACCTTGCTAAGTTATCAATTTGTACTCACAACCCCTACATGGGTCAACTTGAATCCAAGTCAAAGTCAAAGTCTAACCCTGTTCAGTTCAACTTTTTGGTTGACCAGACTCGCCGAGTTGGTCTGCCAACTCGTTGAGTCCCTTCGTCCACATATTACGACAAACTTGTCCCTACTCATCGAGTCTAGCAAGAGCTCAACAAGTTCTCCTTCAGCAAGACTTCAGTCAATCTTCAACTGAGTCGGTGAGTTCTTCATTGAACTCGTCGAGTTCATCTTCAACGTTTGAATGGATCCAGTCTATGACTCGTCGAGTTGTATAAATAACCCGTCGAGTTCATCTTTAAAGATTGGATGATTGCATTGGACTCGCCGAGTTTTCTCGAACACTCATCGAGTCACATGATTATCGGTTCCCTTATGAGCCTAAACAACTGAGAGACCTTCCACACTAGCAACTGGTCCGTCGACAGAAAGAATTTGGTGGTCATTACACCCTGACTTGCTAAGTCCCAAGAACGACTCGCTGATTCCATCCTTGATCATTACTATACAGTCGATTTAAATGGGTCTTAGCACATCAAAACTATAGGTTATGCCTCCTAATGTAAATTTTACACGTAAAGTTCCAAGCTTGGTGCACATGCAAGGGTTCTTTGGCTAAAAAAGCCATAAAAGATGTTCTACAAAGTGCATAGGGCTCTCATGGCCATAAAGTAGGCACCTTTATGCCATGAGACCCCTCCAATGACCCAGATCTGAGGTCAAAACTCCATATAACCCTTCACAGATCCAAAAATGGCTTAGAAAGCCCTAAATATACTCAAAATAGAAGCCCTAAGGATGAATAAACACACGGAAGACCAAGACAGGAGCATTTTTACCTTAAATCAGCTGGAAATGGAACAAAATCTATGGATCTCCACGCCCCAACTCAAACTCCCAAGCGTCCTTCCTCTTTCCAAGCTTCACAATCAACCAAAATGCACCAAAATGGCCTTAGGACAGTCACACAAGGCTAGGGTTTCGAAATAATGCTTCTTGGGAGTAATAGGGACTGTGGAGGCTAAGATAAGTTGTTTAAAAAGGGAACAAACCCTCAAAAAATTAGGGTTTCACCCAAACAATACCTACTCACCGAGCCAGTCTCCTAACTCTTCGAGTTGTTCATTTAAACTCCCCGCGGATCACGACTCCAGTCGACGAGTTGGGCCACCAACTCGTCAAGTCCTAGAGAAAAAACATAAGAAATACTTGAAAGGAAGCATACTAGGGATCGGGTGTTACAAATATCCCCCACTCATTTTAGACTTCATCCTCGAAGTTTGCTACTGGGTCCAAAAAAAAGCTCGGGGTAATGCTCCCTCGTCTCGTCCTTCGGCTCCCAAGTACATTCTTAGCCCTTGCGGTGCTGCCATTACACCTTTACCAGCTCCACTCTCTTGTTCCTCATATCCCTTGATTTACTGTCAAGGGTTGCCTCTGGCTGCTCGATGTAATTCAGGCTATCATCAACCTGAATATCCTCTAAAGGCACCACTGTCGATTCATCTACCAGGAACTTTTGCAACTGGGAGACATGAAAGGTGCTATGAATCTGACTAAATTCGGGTAGCAGATCCAGCCTATATGCCACCATGCCCACCCAAGCTACAACCCTGAAGGGTCCAATATACCTGGGACCCAATTTTCCCCGCTTTCTGAATTGAATGATGCCCTTCCAATGCGACACTTTCAGGAGCACCATATCCCCGACCTGGAACTCCAAACCCGACCTGCTGGATCCTCTCCGTAGTCTTGAGTACCACTTCTGTACTCCCCATAACCCTCTGACCAACATCACCCCATCATATTAGGGTCCTACACTTCCTCCCATACAACATCTCGAAAGGAGGACGGTCGATACTCACGTGATAGCTATTATTGTAAGAGAACTCTGCCAGAGGAAGGTAAGTATCCTAACTACCTCCAAAGTATAGAACATACTCCCGCAACATATCCTCCAAAGTATGGATGGTCCTCTCGCTCTGACCATCCATATGTGGGTGGAAGGAAGTGCTAAATTGCAGACGAGTACCCAGCTCGTCATGGAACTTCTTCCAAAACTTGGAAGTGAACCGCACATCCCTGTCGAAAACCACTGAAAATGGCTCCCCGTGTCACACCACTACCTCCCTGATATAGAATTCAGACAATTTTGTTGGCCGAAATGCTCTCCTAAATCGGAATGAAATGGGAGCTCTTGGTCAATCGATCAACGATGACCCAAATCGAATGCACTCCCCACGCGGTCCTGGGAAGCTTTTTGATGAAATCCATAGTAATATCCTCCCATTTCCACAACGGGATATCCAATGGATGGACCTTTCCATGAGGTATCTGGTACTCAGCCTTGACCTTCCTGCAGGTCAGGCATCTCTCCACAAACCAAGCTACATCCTTCTTCATACAGGGCCACCAACAATTAAGACGAAGATCCCTCTACTTCTTCGTCACCTCGGGATGGATAGAAAACCTGGATTTGTGCGTTTCCTCCATCAATATCTAGTGTACACCCCCATGATATGGGACCCAAACCCTACGGTGAAGAGTCAACAATCCACGAATGTTATAGTCAAAGCGGGAAACCTGACCCACAATACGCTCGCTGTTTCGGTGTTCCTCCTTTATGGCCTCCTATTGGGCCTCCCGAATCTGCTCCAACAGTGGAGTCAAAACTGTCATCCTCATAAATATGTCCCTGATCGACACTACCTTGAGGCTAAGTGTGGCGGCTACAACATTGACCTTCCCCGGGTGGTAGAGGATCTCACAATCATAATCCTTTACCACATCAAGCCATCGACGTTGCCTCATATTCAGATTTGGCTGGTCCATGAGATACCTCAGGCTCTTGTGGTCCGTGTAAATAGTAAAACGAACCCCATGGAGGTAACGACGCCAAATCTTGAGGGGGAAAACAATAGCCCCCAACTCCAAATCATGCGTCGTATAATTCGCCTCGTGAGGCTTTAACTGCCTCGAGGCATAAGTGATAACATGTGCTCTCTGCATCAATACTGCGCCCAAACTAGAGATGGACGCATCACAAAATACTACAAAATCCTCCATTCCCTCTGGCAAGGCTAAGATTGGTGCCTCGCACATTCTCTGTCTCAAAGTCTCAAACGCACTATACTGCTCAGGCCCCCAGAAAAAAACCACGGCTTTCCTCGTCAACCTGGTCAGGGGTACGGCAACCTTGGAGAAATCCTGAATGAATCTCTGATAGTAGCCTGCCAGTCCCAGGAAGCTGCAAATCTCAGATGGAGACCTCGAAGCCTCCCATCTAATCACGGCCTCCACCTTGCTCGGGTCAACCGAAATCCCGTTCCAGTTGATAAGGTGCCCAAGAAACTGCACCTCGTGTAACTAGAACTCGCACTTGGAAAACTTAGTGTACAAGCTCTCCCTCCTCAAGGTATCCAAAACCTCCCGCAAGTGCTCCTTATGTTGCTCTCGCGTATTGGAATAAACAAAGATGTTGTCAATGAAAACTATCACAGTCTGATCCAACATCGGCCTGCACACGCGATTCATGAGATCCATGGATGTGGCAGGAGTGTTGGTGAGACCGAAAGGCATCACCACACACTCATAGTGACCATAACATGTCCGAAAAGTAGTCTTCTACACATCCTCCTCTCTGAACCTCATCTGATTATAACCTAAACTCAAATCAATCTTGGAGAACCAAGATGCTCCCTGTAGCTGGTCAAAGAGGTCATCAATCCTCGGGAGTGGGTAACGGTTCTTCACTGTTACCTTATTCAGTTCCCGATAATCTATACACATTTGATACGACCAGTCCTTCTTCTTGACAAATAAAATTGGGGCTCCCCACGGTGAACTACTCGGTCTAATGAATCCCTTTTGTAACAGCTCCTGCAGTTGTGTAGACAACTCTTACATCTCAGGAGGAGCCAACCGATACAATGTCTTGGCTATTGGAGCCTCACCAGGGACTAGGTCGATCTTGAAGTCCACTTGCCTCTCCGGAGGTATCCCAAGCAACTCCTCGGGGAATACATCCACGAACTCTCGCACTGCTGGCACATCGGCCACCGTCGCCTTACTTTCCTTTTGGGTATCCACAACATAAGCAACATATCCTGCACAGCACTGTTGAAGGTAGCGCCTAGCTCTTGATGGGTTTTGAGCATACTAACACTTCCTAAGTGTACATGCAACCCTAATAACCTTGGATCTATGTTTGTCTAATTTGTCACGCAAAGTTGAATTCCAAGGTTATATTCCTATCTAGCATACATGGGGAACAATTTTAACATAAAGTATAGATAGAATAACTTACCTTGTTGTTGCTTGTGTTCCTTGAAACCTTGTGAGCCTAGCACCTCAAGTGGTGATGCCTCAAATGCTTCACACAACACCAAATGCTCTTGGAAGAACTTATGAGAGAATACACACTTCTCCTAATCGGCCAAGCCCTCTATTTCTTTGTTGCAACCGATTTTGGTGGAGATCATGCTTCTTATATAGTGTTGACACATCTAGGATTAAACCCTAATGTGTCATGACTCTTCATTTCCATGACCCATGGGTTTGTAACTCCCATGGAGCATCCATGGAGCATCCTATGGGTGGAACCCAACTTGATGATCCATGGAGCCTTTTAGCCCACTATACAAGATATGGATGATTTACTTAATCAACCCATATATTTAATTAGTTATCTTTTGATCACTTAATTAATTCTAAATTAATTCTTGATCAAACTAATCAAATAATATTATTAATATATTAGAACTTATAATATATTAATAATCTCCAAGCGTTATTTCTCTCATTTAGTTTATCCAATTGCATGGTGCCATGCAACCCAAATGGACCATGCCGGGTCGGGTCAAGTACATACCAGAAATAGTTATGGACTTAGACACCTTATCCAACAGTCTCCCACTTGGATAAGTCTAGTAACTATTACTGCAAGTATGACTTCAGGAACCGATCGGCAATCGTAGCTCTTTACAAGGTTTCTCGAAACTTGAGAAGACGATGGTACGCCATTTAAGATAAGTGATCATATAATCCTCTGTTTTAGATATCAGTCGGACAAATACATGGAACAATGTCTTACTTATTGTCCAACATTTGTTTCCCGATTTCCGATTTGTTTGACAAAGAACTTTATTGAACACATCAATCTAGTTCTGACCGGGCCCGGTACATAGGTCAAAACAAAATCATCGAGGGGCCCAGATATCAACTTCTAATCCAAGAAGGAACAGATAAACTTCGACTCATATGTTTGTTCTACTACTCATTGAATTACACATAAGAGCACGATTTTATAACATCGAGTTACCAATGCGTTTTTCGTACAATTAATGCATAACCAACTCGTAAGTAACAAATCATATCTCTAGGTTTAAAGACTTATATGATATTACCGTCTCACGATCACTCGAGATAGAATTCCATGAAGTGATTCCAGTGAGCGTGGGTTGTGTCCAATGCTCAGAACTTATGAGCACTCATGATTGTTGTAGCCTTGTCCCAGACCTCTACAACCAAACATGACAGTCTTGATTCATACCTACTTCCGACATATGACCGACTGTGGAGGTTTGAATAATATGTTATACCAAACAAAATTATTCTGGAAGTCAAAACATGCAAAAGAAATATAGTAAACGATCGACAAGAGATAGCAACACTTTACTCATAAATAAAACACTTTTATTCATCATCAAATGTCAATTACACTTTACAAATTTCAAGATTATCTAACTACTAAATCTAATATCATCCTTCAGCCCTATGCTCCAAGCATGCTGGAGATGCTTAACCCGAGTCAGTCCCTTCGTGAGGGGATCTGCTGGGTTCTCATCCGATGATACCATCTTTGCCACGAGGAGTCCTTCTTCGATCCGATGTCTGATGAAATGGTATTTTCTGTCGATGTGTCTGGATCTCCCGTGATCCCTTGGTTCCTTGGCTAAGGCAACAGCACTTTCACTATCACAGAAAATTTCCATCGGCTCTTTAATAGCTGGTACAACTCCAAGGTCTCCAATGAAGTTTCTCAGCCATAACGCCTCCTTTGCCGCTTCGCTAGCTGCAATATACTCTGATTCACAAGTAGAATCTGCCACTGTCTCTTGCTTGGAACTCTTCCAAGAAATTGCTCCTCCATTTAGGGTAAAGACCCAGCCCGACTGAGAGCGGAAGTTATCCCTATCAGTCTGGAAGCCAGCATCACTATACCCTACAACTCTCAAGTCATCACTCCCACCGAGGGTAAGGACCCAGTCCTTAGTCCTTCGTAGGTACTTGAGAATATTCTTTACCGCAATCCAGTGTGCCTTGTCAGGGTTCCCCTGAAACCTGCTAACCATGCTCAAGGCAAAGGCTACATCAGGTCGAGTACACGTCATAGCATACATGATCGAACCTACAGCCGAAGCATAAGGTAATCGACTCATTTCTGCTATCTCAGCCTCAGTGCTAGGGCTTTGTGTCTTACTCAGCTTGGCGCTACTCTGGATGGGCAACTCTCCTTTCTTGGAGTTTTGCATTCTGAATCTCTTTAGAATCTTCTCCAAGTAGGTACTTTGACTAAGTCCAATTAGTCTTTTACTCCGATCTCTCAAAATTCTTATCCCCAAAATATAGGCAGCTTCACCAAGGTCCTTCATAACGAAACACTTTCCAAGCCAGGACTTTACTTCCTGCAAGGATGGAATGTCGTTTCCTATGAGTAGTATGTCATCCACATACAATACCAAAAAGCTAACTATACTCCCACTAGCCTTGACATATACACAAGATTCATCTTCACTCCTAGAAAAGCCAAATTCCTTGACCTTTTCATCAAAGCAAAGATTCCATCTGCGAGGTGCTTGCTTTAATCCATAAATGGATTTCTCAAGCTTACACACTCTATTAGGGTACTCGTTACTGACAAAACCCTCTGGCTGACTCATGTAAACATCTTCAGCCAACTTTCCATTAAGGAAAGCGGTTTTGACATCCATTTGCCAAATTTCATAGTCATGAAATGCGGCTATGGCTAACAGAACCCGAATAGACTTAATCTTGGCTACCGGAGAAAAGGTCTCATCATAGTCCACTCCAGGAATTTGAGAGAAGCCCTTTGCAACCAGTCTAGCCTTATAAGTGTGTACTTTACCATCCATGTCGGTCTTCTTCTTGAAGACCCATTTGCACCCTACAGTCTTTCGACCTGGTACATTCTCAACCAAGTTCCAAACTTGATTGTCATACATGGATTGTATCTCGCTATCCATAGCCTCTTTCCATTTGGCAGACTCGGGGCCCGCCATGGCTTCCTCGTAGCTGTTAGGGTCATCTTGACTTACTAGTGTCTCATCACTAATAAGTGTCTCACCTTCTGCAGTAATATGGAATCCATAGTACTGCTCAGGTGCACTCCTAACTCTCGTGGAACGCCTCAGAGGTACAGATTCGTCAATTGGCTCAACAGGAGTTTCCTCCTCAAGTTGAGGGCTAGAGTTTGAAGTTCCTTCACCACTTGACTCTTGAATTTCTTCAAGATCAACTTGCCTCCCACTGTCTCCTTGGCTTATAAACTCTCTCTCTCGAAAGACTCCTCTTCTTGCTACAAAGACCACGTTGTCACTAGGTCTGTAGAAGAGGTAACCAAAGGAATGTTGTGGGTAGCCGATGAAAATACACCTCTCGCTTCGGGGTTCGAGCTTATCATGAGTCTCGCGTCTCACGAAAGCCTCGCAGCCCCAGTCCACATCTCGTGAGGAGTTTTGGCAACTTTCTTTGTAGGGACTAGATTGAGGATATGGGCGGCAGTCTCTAAGGCATACCCCCAGAATGATATTGGTAGGGAAGCTCGACTCATCATGGAACGAACCATGTCCAACAAGGTTCGATTACGCCTCTCAGCTACACCATTCAACTGCGGTGTCCTGGGAGGTGTCAATTGTGAGACAATCCCACATTCCTTTAGATAGTCGAGGAACTCTGAACTAAGATACTCACCACCTCGATCGGATCGAAGCATCTTAATGTTCCTGCCCAATTGATTCTCGACTTCCTGTTTAAATTCCTTAAACTTCTCGAAAGTCTCTGACTTATGCTTGATTAAGTAGACATATCCATATCTACTGTAATCATCGGTAAAAGTCAAATAATAACGATTAGCATCCCTTGTGGCATGTTTGAATGGTCCACACACATCCGTGTGTATAAGGTCCAACAAACCTTCACCTCTTTTACATGAACCTGTGAAGGGTGACTTTGTCATTTTTCCAAGTAAGCATGATTCGCAACTATCATTTGACTTTAGGTCAAACGACTCCAAGACTCCATCCTTTTGGAGTTGGCCATTGCGTTTCTTGCTTATATGTCCAAGACGACAATGCCATAACGATGCTTTATCCAAGTTATTATTATTAGTAGAATCAATACACAAAACATTATTTCCTAAGTTATCTACAATAGATACAGCTTCATACACACCATCACAAGGTAATGCTTTAAAATAAAGTACATTATTAAAGAAAGCATTAATCGAACCAACTTCATTATCAAATGAAAAGGTGAAACCTTGTTTGTACAATGCATGAAAGGAAATAATATTTCTTGCCATTTCTGGCGAATAACAACACTTATTCAAATCTAAATTTAACCCACTACTTAGCGATAAAGTATAAACTCCAATCTTGGTGACAGGTGTAACTTTCCTATTCCCCATGATTAAGTTTATTCTTCCTTGCTCCACATTCTCACTTCTTCCTAGTCCCTGCAAGTCACAGCAAATATGAATTCTGCAACCTGTATCAAGGACCCAAGATTTCGAATGGGGTGAGTTATTAGAAATGATAGTGTAAGTACCTGCATGGTTGGGTTTGACTTTCCCATCCTTTACATCTTGCTGGTACTTTGGGCAGTTCCGCTTCCAATGAGCTTTTTCGTGGCAATAGAAGCATTCCGCCTCTTTTGGGTCAGAAGAAGGAGTAATGAAACCTCTCTTGGTTCCACTTGAAGAAGAGCCATCAAGGGTCCGAGCCTTGGTACCCTTTGAAGATCTCTTTCTCTTCCTCCCTCGACTCTGCCCGATTGCCAAGACCGGAGTTGTTTCTGGAGTAGGAGTGATAGCAACCGACTTCCCCTTAAGACCTGTTTCTGCGGTCTTGAGAAGTCCCTGAAGTTTGCTGAGAGTGACTTCTTCCTTGTTCATGTGATATGTCATGCGGAATTGATCATAGCACGATGGTAAGGAGTGCAAAATGATATCTATTGCAAGCTCCTCAGGGAAGTTCACATTGAGCTTCAGCAACCGATCCACATACCTTTGCATTTTCTGCATGTGGCTCGTGACGGACTCTCCGTTCTTCATCATGGTCGTTATCATGGAGCAGATGACTTCGTACCTCTCTTGTCGTGCACTTTGATGGTATCTTTCCATCAAATCTTGGTGCATTTCATAAGGGTAGAAGTCTTCGTAAGACTTTTGGAGTTCAGCTGTCATGGTGGCTAACATGATGCAAGCCACCTTGGTTTCATCTCTTTCATGAGTATGAAAGTCAGCGATCTCCTGGGGAGTTGCAGTGGACTCGTCAATTTCCTTAAGCTCCTTGTCAAGGACATATTCTTTGTCCTCGTAGCGAGTAATCATCCTGATGTTTCTGATCCACTTATTGAAGTTGGATCCATCAAAGGTGACTTTCCCGCACAGACTCATAAGAGTAAAGGAGCCATTAGGATTCGAGCCAGAAGCATTATTTGAAGACATCTGAAAAGAAGAACAAGTTTAGTTTAGATTTAAGAGAGTCCTTAATAAAACACCCAAATGTAATATTAAGGCTAGGACCCAATCACAATATAATATAACTTAGAAGAGGTATGCCGTAATCTAAGCTATACCATATTTGAAAGGTAGGTGAATGACGATTCACCAATTTCCACCACGAAAACCGAAATAATAAATATTTAGTTTTTATTGGTTTTTAGAAATTCCTAGATTCTTTGAGATCCAATGAACTTTTCAAAGGCATGTTTCGATATCGGAAGTGCCCTCCAGGTTTTGTGACTGGGATGCCGAGGATCACAAAACGAGGTGTGAAGTAACCATGCAAATCACTTGGTACCTTTAAAGTTTATCACTCAATCGATGTGCCGGTAAACCACACACGCTCCACCGATACTATAATAAACTTTTAAGTCACCCTTTACCTACCTTGTTAAGTCCAAGTTAGTGTGCCGGTTAACCACACACGCTCCACCAACGACTCAGACAAAGTGTAATTTCATGGATTAGCACCTTATTCACATTTTTCCTAAAGTAACTAAGATTGGGAATTTAATAAAATGTTTAGTTACTTTATATATTCATCATACTTTGAATGAGAATTTATAAGTCCTTGTCTTACCCGTTCGGCTAACGACCCTCCACCAGTCAAGGAAGCGGTGGGTGAGAATATACACCCATTAAGTCACCATTTTATAGGCAACAACCTTATACCCACCTTATAGACCGGCTTCGTGAATGAGGCGTACTAGCGGTAAGACGACTTGTTCTTATACATATATATATAATTATTAAATTATCATAATATAAGTATAAGGGTTGAATTTTAACTTTTAAAATTCTAGGGGTTGGAACTAAAGTTTTATCTTAACTTTACTTGTTCCAAAACTTGAGGGCAAGTTTTGTAACTTTCAAAACTTTTCATTTCTTGTAACTTATGAGTTTAATAGAGTCATAAAATGAAGACTCTTCATTTTTATACCTCTTGTGTTTTTCTTAATGGTTTTTAACTCAAGTGACTCTTGGTTTTCCATAACTTAAGGATAAGTTATGGACTCCATTAAAACACATTATGATCAAGAATTAAACTACCAAATAGGTTACAAATAATTCCTATGATCATCTAAAACATCATAAGAGCAAGAACATGAATATGAACATAATCAAAAATTACATAAAACTTTCTAATTTTGATAACTAGTTGTTGTAAATGAATTAGCAAAACATTACACCATCAAAAACAAGTTTATATTTACTAAAAAAGTTTAGGGTAATGTTTCTAATTCATTTTCCAGCAACTGAATCGAAATTCTGCACTCATTCGACCCTACTCGCCGAGTGCATGAACACTACTCGCCGAGTTGGTTGAAGATACACATGGACTCGGCGAGTCCCCCCTATGGACTCGGCGAGTCCGATCGCAGACAGCAAATTTTCGATTCTGTTTTCAACTTTTAAGAACAAATAAGAACAAACAAGCCTAGGCTCTGATACCACTGATGGGTTTTGAGCATACTAACACTTCCTAAGTGTACATGCAACCCTAATAACCTTGGATCTATGTTTGTCTAATTTGTCATGCAAAGTTGAATTCCAAGGTTATATTCCTATCTAGCATACATGGGGAACAATTTTAACATAAAGTATAGATAGAATAACTTACCTTGTTGTTGCTTGTGTTCCTTGAAACCTTGTGAGCCTAGCACCTCAAGTGGTGATGCCTCAAATGCTTCACACAACACCAAATGCTCTTGGAAGAACTTATGAGAGAATACACACTTCTCCTAATCGGCCAAGCCCTCTATTTCTTTGTTGCAACCGATTTTGGTGGAGATCATGCTTCTTATATAGTGTTGACACATCTAGGGTTAAACCCTAATGTGTCATGACTCTTCATTTCCATGACCCATGGGTTTGTAACTCCCATGGAGCATCCATGGAGCATCCTATGGGTGGAACCCAACTTGATGATCCATGGAGCCTTTTAGCCCACTATACAAGATATGGATGATTTACTTAATCAACCCATATATTTAATTAGTTATCTTTTGATCACTTAATTAATTCTAAATTAATTCTTGATCAAACTAATCAAATAATATTATTAATATATTAGAACTTATAATATATTAATAATCTCCAAGCGTTATTTCTCTCATTTAGTTTATCCAATTGCATGGTGCCATGCAACCCAAATGGACCATGCCGGGTCGGGTCAAGTACATACCAGAAATAGTTATGGACTTAGACACCTTATCCAACAGCTCTTACTGTTGAACATAGGGCTGGCCCTCGCTGTGGCCTCTTGCCCTGAACCACCAGTTCTCCCCCACTAGGGGTCCTAATCCGCACCAACTATTGCGTGCAGTCAATTACTACCCCATTGGGGCTTAGCCAATCCATACCAATAATAACCTTGTTTCCCCCAAGGGTATGGGAACCAAGTCTACCAGGTAACGCTCCTCGAACAACCTCAAAACACAGTCTCGGAAGACCTCTGATGCTCGTACTGACTGGTTGTCCACAATCTCGACCTCTAGAGGGAAATCCAACATGCCCGAGGACTAAGCAAACTTCTTGCTAAGCACAAGAGAGACAAAGGATCGGGTAGCACCTGAGTCAAACAACACATGAACTGGGATACCGTTCACATGGACTAATCATAAACAGAGCATATATATATATATATATATATATATATATATATATATATATATATATATATATATATATATATATATATATATATATATATATATATGAAGACCTCTGATGCTCGCACTGACCGGTTGTCCACAATCTCGACCTCTAGAGGGAAATCCAACATGCCCGAGGACTCAGCAAACGTCTGGCTAAGCACAAGAGAGACAAAGGATCGGGTAGCACCCGAGTCAAACAACACTTGAACTGGGATACCGTTCACATGGACTGATCCTAAACAGAGCATATATATATATATATATATATATATATATATATATATATATATATATATATATATATATATATATATATATATATATATATATATATATAGCATATCAAAATCATAGTGACATAACATAAAAGGTTAAAGAGAAGAAATCATACCCATCACAACATCAGGTGCGGCGCGTGCCTCCTTGGCTGTCAACTAGAAAGCTCGGCTCCTCACCACTGGAGCCTCTAGCTAGACCTTCCGGCCATCCTTAACCCATATCGCCGCTGGAGTTGGCGCCACCACTGGCGCTGCTGCAGCTGTCAACCTGGGGCAGTTAGCCTTTTTATGGCCCCTCTGATTGCAATGGAAGCAAATCAGGCCCAACATCTGAACAGTGGGGACACGGGCAGTACAATCCCTGCCAAAATGCCCAATCTTGCCGCACATATAATAGCTTGATCCCGACCCAGTGCGGCAAACTCCCTTGTGTAACCTACCAGATTTCCTA
The DNA here is from genome assembly GCF_052625555.1 of Lactuca saligna. Taxonomy (NCBI): domain Eukaryota; kingdom Viridiplantae; phylum Streptophyta; class Magnoliopsida; order Asterales; family Asteraceae; genus Lactuca; species Lactuca saligna. The sequence goes on from NC_136424.1 coordinate 149,697,293, forward strand.
CAGCGGTCTCGTCCCTGTTGGCCCTTCGGCCTAGCATCAAATCCCTTGGGTTTCTTCCTAGAAACCCCAACAACCTACCTTGCCTCTGCTTTCCTCTTCTTAAGGTGCTCTAAATCAAATCTCTCTCCCTCGCTTGGCAATCATGGAATCCAGAGTCGGACAAGCAGAATAGTTAACATGCTCCCGGATGTCAGCCCTCAACATATCATGATAGCGGGTCTTCCGCATCTCATCATCCCCTGCGTACTGAGGTACCAACAAGGACCTCTCCCGGAATTTGGCGGTGATCTCCGCCACAGTCTCAGTAGTCTGTCTCATATCAAGAAACTCTTTGGCCAGTTACTGAAGCTCCACAGCTGGCGCAAACTCCACCGTAAACTTGGTCACTAAATTTGACCAAGTTATAGCCTCGATGGTTGGGGCTCCCAGCGAGTCACCAACGGACTCCCACCAGTCTCTAGCTCTATCCCTCAAACATCCCGCCGCAAAGTGGACCTTCGGCTCTTCTGGGCAGAAGCTCGTCAACTGCGCAGACTCAATGTCTGCGATCCTTCTCCTGGCAGCAATAGGGTCCTTCACCTTGTGAATGTCTGATGCACCACTCCCCCTAAAGTCCTTGAAGGACAGTGTGTGCGTACCCGACTGGTTGGACGCCAAGTCACTCCTGAATGCTCGTAGGCGATCCTCCATCAGCTGAATAATCCCTTCCTTGATCGACCCCAAAATAACCAGGGTCGCCTAAAGGATACCTCTAGTGATCTCAGACGTGATGAACTCGCATAGCCCATCATCGACCTGCTTGGACCCTGCACCCAAACTTGATCCTGATCCAAATCCTGAACCTCCTGCTCCATGTCGTATGACCACCATACTGAAAATAAACATGTAAATGTCAGGATCATACATACTCTCAAGAGGTATCATACTCTCCCAAAGTTTCCTGGTTCCATCTCGGCTCTCCTTGACTCAAGTATGGATCCTCTACTTTCAGTAGCACGGGCCCATACTACCTTCCACATTGGCTCGAGTACGAATCCTCAAGGATTTGGTCGACTTCACCAAGTCCCTTTCTACTAGTACAACTTCCTACACTAATCTCATCCTAGGCTTAACCTAGGGTACTCCCCAACCTACTCTTCACCATCAGCTGCACATGGAGTCCCCACCTTCCTTCCCTAACTAGTTTGTCGATACTATTACATATCCACTTGCTAGTTAGTTTAGGTTAGCTAGGACCCCCATAAGCACAAAGCAAGCAGCATTCATGCATTGAGTAACCAAGCAAAGATGACCTAATCAGGCTTTCATACTGTTGACTAACATTCCTATCATACAGCTCAATAAGCGCATACAATAGGCATATAGGTCATCCCCTTAGATCCTTAGCCATAATCTAACATGCAGTTCACAGAATTATACAACAGGCATACAAGGAATCTCCCTAGATCCTTAGCCCTTATCTAGCATGCAGTTCTCATAATCTTATCATATAACATAACAAGTATGGGTATCTTGGGGGAAACTTACTTGAGCTCGGCCAGTCGCACGCATCACACACCTCGTTCATTCTCAGAACTCTTTAATTTAGATTTTAGAAAAACTATTTCCTTGTAAAAAAAAATTTCAAGCCCTTGGTTTGAGTTCAGACACCCTGAGGGTGTGTCTGAATCCCTTAAACCAAGGCTCTAACACCAACTTGTAACATCCCAATTTTCAAAGCCAAAAATTTCATTTTTAATTATGATATTCATAACATAGTTTAAGAAACATTGCTAATGTCATATAATTTTTAAAAAAAAAAAATCCATAACAAGATGTTTGAAAAACATATCATCAAAAGTAATAAAAATCATAGTACAATCCCAGAAATCTCCATGTAGAAACCATATGTGTGTGTGATGTGTTGCTACACCGTTGTCTCCTTCCCGTTAGACGAAGAGGTCTCTAAAACCAAAACTGAAATTGTAAGCACAAAGCTTAGTGAGTTCCCCCATCATACCCATACCAAATAATGCATAATCGTCGGCATCATTCAACTGGTAACTGGGAACTACCCTCCCCTTCAATATCTTTCAACCGGTAACTGGGAACCACCCTTCCATTCAGTATTTTTCAACCGGTAAGTAGGAACTACCCTCCCTTCGGTATATTTCAACCGGTAACCGGGAGCTAACCTCCCCTTCGGTATCTTTCCATCGGTATCCGGGGACTATTCCACCCCTACTATTACTAATACATATCAAGCACAACAAGCATATCAGATACAAGGATCATATCAAGCACAGTAATCATATTGCACATCAATCCTAGATGATTATCACAAACACAACCATCCATGCAACGCCTTTGCTGGTAACCCGACATTGTGGCCACAAACCCACCCTATTATAAGGAAACTCACTTTGAAGTCATGTAGTGTCTGTACTGTCCTCAGTGTCAAAGTTTGCTCTCCTCGACTCCCCAATCCGTACACGACAACCTTGATAAGTTATGAATTTGTACTCACAACCCCTACAAGGGTCAACTTGAATCCAAGTCAATGTTAAAGTCTAACCCTAGTTAATTCAACTTTTTGGTTGACACTCTCGTCGAGTTGGTCCGCCAACTCGTCGAGTCCCTTCGTCCACATATCACGACAAACCTATCCCCACTCGTCGAGTCTAGCAAGAGCTCGACGAGTTTGCCCTCAACAACACTTCAGTCAATATTCAAACGACTCAGCGAGTTCTTCCTTGAACTTGTCGAGTAAATCTTCAGCGTTTGAATGCATCCAGTTTATGACTCGTCGAGTTGTATGAACAACCCGTCGATTTCATCTTTAAAGATTGGGTGATTGCCTTGGACTCGCCGAGTTTGCTCGAACACTCATTGAGTCCCATGATTATCGGGTCCCTTGTGAGCCTAAACAACTGAGGGACCTTCCACACTATCAACTGGTCCATCGACATAAAGAATTTGGTGGTGATTGCACCCTAACTCGCTGAGTCCCAAGAACAACTCACCGAGTCTATCCTTGATCATTACTATATAGTCAATTTAAAGGGGTTTTAACACATCAAAACCATAGGTTTGGCATCCTAATGTCCATTTTACACGTAAAGTTCCAAGCTTGGTGCACATGCAAGGGTTCTTTGGCTTAAAAAGCCCTAAAAGATGTTCTACAAAGTGCATAGGGCTCTCATGGCCATAGAGTAGGCACCGACCCCTCCAATGACCCATATCTGAAGTCAAAACTAGATATAGCCCTTCAAAGATTCGAAAATAGCTTAGAACGCCCTAAATATAGTCAAAATACAAGCCCTAAGGATAAATAAACACATGGAAGACCAAGACAGGAGCATTTTACCTTGAATAAGTTGGAAATGGAACAAAATCTCTGGATCTCCAAGCCCCAACTCGAACTCCCAAGCTTCCTTCCTCTTTTCAAGCTTCACAATCCACCAAAATGCACCACAATGGCTTTAGGACACTTACACAAGGCTAAGGTTTTGATATAATGCTTTCTGGGAGTAATAGGGACTGTGGAGGCTGAGATAAGTTGCTTAAATAGGGCACAAACCCTCAAAATTAGGGTTTCATCCAAACAACACCTACTCGCCGAGTCAGTATCCCAACTCGTCGAGTGGGTCATTTAAACTCCCCGTGGATCACGACTCTACTCGACAAGTTGGGCCCCCAACTCGCCGAGTCCCAGAGAAAAATATAAGAAATAGTTGAAAGGAAGCATACCAGCGATCGGGTTGTTGGGTCTAAATTTGGTTTATACTTTGCTTTTCTTAGCATTTATTATTTTATTATTTGGGCCGAAAACTAATATTCAGATTAATTGTAGCTTGGACTCTTAAACCCATGAGTTTTCGATCTAGCATTGGGTTTTCGGTCCATTAGGTTTTCAGTCCGGCCTTGAGTTTGTGGCCCATGTATATATAGGTGTTAGGTGGGTGAGGTGATTAGATAGCTCTAGGTGCTTAAGTGTGTGTTTGTAAGGTGTGAGAGAAAGTTAGAGAGAAGTGTGTGTGTGTGTGTGTGTATGAATCTATGTGTAAGGAGCTTCATTCCAACATCGAATACATCATAGATTCAAGTTATTCTTCTTCTCCTTCTATTCTATTTTGATTTGAAATCATCCAATTGATTGAGATTCCGCACCATCAATTGGATCTGATTGATACACAAGCAGATTTGGGGACTTACAATTGGTATCAGAGAACTTCTAGTGTCGATAAAATGTGTTTTCTGTTTTCGGTTCATCAACAATCTCGTGATCTTCATTTTCGGTTCATGGGCAAGTTCGAATCTGCTCTAGTTTGAAGACTAGATCGTTGTTTGCTTTATCAAAATCAAGATCTGCATCATATTTAAGTTTGTGATGGAATTCTTATAGTTTTCGGTTGAATCTACACACATCGAAAACTCATTGTCATTTTTGTTTTGTTCAGATCTGTGTATTTGGAAGCAATTTCGGATGTTTTGGTTGTGCAAAAAATAGTAATCAGATCAAGAATCAACGTTTTCACTAAAAAAATCCTTAGTTTTTGGTTCATCTTCAGAAACCGAAAGCTATTTTTTGTTCATTCTTCAGAAACCAAAAATCCAAACATCTTCAGATCCCGAAAATCCAAGCATCTTCAGAAACCGAAAAACTTTTATCAACCTTAGGAAACCGAAAACTCACTTGATCCTAGTTTCGGTCTAACTTATCCACTGAAAACCTGTCTTTGATCATTTTTATTTTATTTTCTTTCAATTTAATTTTCCAAAAAAAATTAAAAGAATCATAAAAAAAAAAAAACAAATGGATTCTCAAAGCATGACAGTACATCAAGAACTTGACACCATCATGGGAACAACTTCTTGGATTCCCCGACACTTAAATGCTGAAGGCTTTCCGGAAGGGAAATACTGGATCGAGAACTATACTAAAATGAAAGACTTCAAGATTTGGCGCAGTATACTTAGGGGACTAATTCAAATTATCACTGTAGTGGATGACACAATTGTCGACAAACGGGTTGAAAATTATACGGATGAGGATTTCAAAAAGGTCGTAGAGCAGGAGAAAGCCCTTGCTACGCTTACAATGGCATTATCTCCAGAAATCGCCCAGGGTTTCCGTAAGTATACATCTGCGAAAGCACTTTGAGAAGCATTAATAGAAGTTTATGAGGGTAATAAGGATATGAAGCAGAGTCGTCAAGACATGCTTCGACAAAAGTTCAACATGTTCAATTATATCCTGGGCGAAACTCTTGAGAACCAGCTCCAGAGGTTCATTACTCTCGCCACATAAATGAGTTCAGCGGGTGTTTCAGTAACAAGAACAAGAAATCAACAAGAAGTTGTTAGACTCCCTTCCAAAATCCTAGGATATGAATGTCTCGGTGATCAAGAAAACAAAATACTTAAACAGGCTGAGTCTGGCAGAAACTATGGCTATCATCAAGGCTTGTGATCTTGATGACAAGCAGAGGGATATTAATCATGTTAATTCTTATTCCACTACAAATCTAAGGATCCAATCCACAAACAACAATGCTTTTTCAAGATTCACTATTGCGCAAGCTCCTCAAGTTACCTTAACTCCACATGTTCCACAAGTTTAACCTTTTATGACTCATCAATCGATTCAACCTACATCCTATGTTATCCCTTCCATGCAACAAGTTCGAGTCTCTTAACCTTAGATCACTTCTCAACAAGTTAATCCCAATGTTGGCTCATCTAATGTTGTACCTCCTAAGTCTCATGGTTTCAGTTCTCGGATGTCAAACATGAAAGAAAAAGAAGAAAATATGGCTCTTGCCACGGGTTTGGTAAATTGCTAAAATGCTTTTGTGGTTGGAGAACTCTCCCCACAACTTTCGTTTGCTGACATTGATCACATTCATCCTAAAGATGTAGAAGAGATGGATATAACATGGCAGATGGCCATGTCTGTGTTTAGGGAAAAGCAGTTTTCTAACAAAACTCGCAAAAACAACTAGAGTGTGAATTCCGACGAAAAGGTCAGATTTAGCAAAGGAAAACTTCGCTGCTACAATTCCCATGAGCCAGGGCACTTTGCTAGGGAATGTCCAAAGCCGGACAGAAGGGAAAATGTTGATCGAACTGGGGTGCCAGTTACCTATGTCCACAGCAACATCAGAGGATCCTCATCAACCAATCAACCCGCGAATCTGGAAATGGTGGCTCAATCCTTTGATTGGGAAGATCAAATTCAGGCCCTGAATATTTCAGGACCTAAAAATACTTATTTGGCCCAGGTCGAGGATTGCAAAGAGAAAGAGGCAGAGATAGATTCCGAAGAAGATATGGTCAGCCTCCAGTTTTCCTTCATGGTGCAAACCACTTTTGAGCCATCTAAGCCCGAGGTAAGTTAATCTGGTTGCTCTCCATCTTGTGCTAAAACTATGATTTTTTGGGAGAATCAATAGATTTAATCAAGAGAGAGAATGAGGACTTAAAATATGAGGGATACACACTTAGGAAAAACCAAAAGCCCTTAAAGACTCAACTAGAAAGTAAAATAAAGGACTTTAGGAAATTACAAGAGGATTACAGCAAAAAAATGTGAGAACTATGATCCCAAAATCAAGAAAATTATTAATTTTAGTTAAAGACTTAATTTTAGGTTTGAATTAAAATTTTAGTATTTAAAATTTTATTTCAATTTTTATTTTACTATATTTTTATTTTTTTTAGGATTTATAAATCTTAGGAAATTTTATTTCATTTTATTTTTCTGAATTAATCCTCAAAGAGTATTAATTTTAATAAAGTGTTGGGTATTGGACCATTTTTAAAATAATTTTTTTTGCATCCCATTAGTGTTTGGAAATTGGGTTTGGGATCCGGGTTTGGACCAGATCTTGAACCAGGTATATAATGGAAAATGAAATCAATTTTCGGTTCCTCTTCTCTCACAGAATACCGAAACCTCCTTTTTCCTCTCTAAGTCTCAAAAATTTTGTTGTGTTCTTTTGTTCAATCGACCTCAAATCATCAAAGGTATTGCAATTCCGACCACTGCTATGCAATTTTTTCTTAAATCGACCGTGAAATCAATGGGAAACCGCGAAAATGTGAATTGTCGGCGTTTTTGGTCCGGACAACTTTCGGTCCAATCCGAGCCATTTTCGGTCAAGCCAGCTCAGACGGATTTCGGTCCAGCTGAGAATTACCCTTCTTGGCTTTCGGTTTAGCTCATTTTTTGTGTGAAATCTGGTTTTCGGTCTTGACTTGTGTTATGGTCCTTAGGTTTTCGGTTTGACTTTCTTGACAAAGAACCTAATCTTTGACTTATAAAATTAATTAAAATGGCCAAACTAAAAGAGTTAAATTGAGAAATAAAATCAATGCATTTTAATCAAAAGATTTCTCATCTGGTATGTTTTTTGCAGATAAAATGAAAAGTTTCAAGGTTGCAGAAAGTCACAATGTTTCCATTTTGCTTGATGATCCTCATATGGTGCACAGTGAATTCTAGTCAATGATGTTCAGGTTGCATGAATGTTGCATTGTCTCAGCACTCACATGGAATCCCATAATCTACTTGGATTTAATCAACGAGTTATAGAGTTTAACTAGCATCAGAAATGAAAGTAATAGAGTGCAGACAATCGAAGCAACTGTCAAAGGACGTAAAATTGTCATCACTGAGCAGTTTATCAGAGACACATTGAAGATTGATGATAAGGCTACTTATCCTACCGACATTGATCTACGAGTTGTTGATGAGTACCTTGAAAAGATGGGATATCAAGGCATTTTGCCACCGACCCTCAGGAAGCTGCTACCTCCATACTGGAGGTTTCTGGCGCATGTGTTTGTTAACTGTATATCAGGGAGTAAGGGTGGAGCGGACGAGATCTCTTCAAGGAATACTCAAGCTATTATTGCACTGGCAGCAGGAATCGACTTCAACTTCTCAAGATTTATCTTAGAAGAAATGGTCACTTATCACAAAAAGAAGGCGAAGGACCAATCCCTGCTTTACCCTCGGTTCATCCAGATCAACTTCCTTTTTCCAGACCTTGCCAAGACAGGGGAGATTCTTGACATGAAGGCTTTTGGACCAAACACATTCAGTCTAATGAAACAAAATCGAAAAGGGAAAATCATGTTCCAATGAAATTACCCTTTCGAGAAATTTGGAAAATTTGCTGAGCTGACTGACTCTTCTGGATCCCATGGGTCACCTGAGTAGACTTCAACTGATCATGCATCATCATATCATACAAATATAAATTATGATGTAATCGATGTTTTAGACCATGAGGAAGAAACTGCTGCTGCTCTAACTGGCATTGTGGCTGAGGAGCATACTTTCACAAATGTGACAGTTCAAAGTGATTTTGATGGAGGTTCCACAAAAGAATTCACCGAAGCTGATGACGCATAAGAGAATGAAAGAGTTGATCTATCAGGCTATGACAGAGATGATATTGTTGAACAATTCACTGGACTTGAGTACACCTTGTCAAATGTAGATCTCGATGACATCTTCAATGATATAAATGATGGTGCCAATCCAACACTGGAGATAAGGAAAAATGTTGACAATCAAGAAGTTGAGTTTCTTGTTCCCGTTTAAGCGACTGATTCTTCAATTCAAATGGACACCTCTTCAGGGATTCCTCCCCTTGAAAGGGTTATTCCTACATCTGAATCAATTGTGAGTAAAGCCCAGACAGACTTGACCTCCCAGCCCCCGATGAAAAGATGAAGAACTGATACAAGGGTGGGAGTTATTTTTCCTAACCTAATTCAAACCATAGAGACTCATCCACTCACAACTGCTACCCCTTCTTCATCCGTACCCATTCAAGAATTCCCTAGCTTGATTCATGAAATTGGTGGCTCATCTGCAGGCTTGAGTTCGTCTCCTCCAAGGCCTTATCATGACGTTGCCTCTGAAAGGCTTGCCATGCATTTGGCTCATAATTTATGTCCAACACACTCCTCACAAGGAAAAGGTATATCCTTTGAGGAGAATATATCTGGAGATGATGACGTCTCAGTGCTTGATTTGAGAAAGGAGATTGGTGTACTGATCCAGAAGAATATCGAGCTTGATATCAAAGTTGCGGATCTTTAAACTGAGAAAGTCAAGCTCAATACTCAAATTGCTGATCTTATTAAAGAAAATTCTCAGAAAACAAAGCAGATCACCGATCTTCAGACACATTTTGGTTTGTTGACCGCCAGTTATTACTAGTTGAAAAAGAAGTTGGAAGAAGAATTTGGTGAAAAATTCAAATCATCTATCATTGAGCCTAAAATTTATCTTCCCAATCAAGACACTCTCATTATTCCAACTCCTACAAGAACTAACAGAATTGTCGATCGTTTTGACAAAGAATCAGCACGGTCTCCAAATGTCGTGGCGGAAAACGTGCTAAACTAGATAAGTCTGCTGAGAAGGGTCAACTTTTGTTCAAGAAGAACTCGAATCAGAATGCTCCCGTGAATCAACCAAAGATCACCCTTACGGACCTTGGAGAAAATCGCTTCAGAAACACGTATGGTGATAGGTCTGGGATCATCTCATGGGGTTTCCATGACCCTCTAAAAATGTGGATCGTAAGAAGGAAGAGTGGAAATACTGAATTGTATAAAGATGCTCACAATTTCAATTCTTGGACCAAGGTTAATCTTACGGAATTATCTAAAGCCCCATTTTCAGATCCAACAAATGAACCCAAGGCAACACAATTCAGGTTGGTTTTAGAAGTTTAAGTGGTAAAGGGCTTTCCATTTATGAAGACTACATCGTCTATCATGAAGATTTACTCCAATGTCATAGATCACAAATCCAATCAGCCTTTCCGATCTGTGATGTGGCCCGCAACCAATCAAGTAAAGCAGATTCCTATCCTTCAGAACCATCCAGATGGATCTCTACAATCTATCGAATATTGGGTGTTTGATGAAAGCACATCTACTGTTGTCATCAAACTCAAGCATGGGTGTATTCGTCTTTATGACAAGAGGGATCTGCTATAGTTTGGAAGGAGGGACATCCATGAGCTTTCTATTCATCAGATCAAGGTGGTTGAATATATTTTTAAGCTTGTTGCTAAGGATTACACTTCAATGGTGGCATCCATTATTGAGAAGGAAATATGGAATGGAGCTATGGGACAGTTAGATGTGCTGGTGGTCGATAAAGATTGATTCATGCTATACCCAAACCAAGGGGGAGATTGAAGGGCCAATATATTTGGTTTGGGATAGGCATTAATGCATGACTGGTTTAGGATTGTTATTAATGTGTTTGGATCTGATTGAATATATTTTGTGTTTGTTTGAGTTTTCGGTCTAGGTAGGTTTTCTGTCTGATGTGTGTTACTATATATTGTTTTCAGGTTGTCAGAGGCAAGTTGAGTTTTTAGCCAGCGGGTGTTACACCGGGCCTAGCACATAAGTCAAACAAATCATCGAGGGGCCCAGGATATCGCTTTTACCTACATAGGATAAAACGAACAAATAAACTTTGACTTATATTATTGTACTATTTACTTATCAAATCGTACACAACAATGCATTTTATAACATCAAGTTACTGATGCGTTTACATATCATCAATGCACAACCAACTCGCTATGAACAACTCATATATCAAGGTTTAAAGACAATATGATATTATCATCTCACAATCACTCGTGATTAAATTCCATGAAGTAATTTAAGTGAGTATGGGAATAATCCAGTACTCAAATCTTATTTTAAGATCACTCATGAACGTTGCAGCAAACTTTTGTTATGTCTAAACACTTAGACAATCTACCAGCCAATTCATGACAGTCTTCTTTCATACCTACTTCCAACATATAAGCGACTGTGGATAGTTTAAATAATCTTATTATTTAGGAAGTCAAAACATGGAAAGTGAAACTATAGTAAATAATTGACCTAAGACAGTAACATTACTTATAAATAATACACCTTTATTTACTCATCAAAATGTCAATTACAATTTTCTATTACAAGTTTCTAAAATTTATCTAATCACTAATATCGTCCTTCAGCCCAATGATCCTAGTGTGCGGCAAGTGTTTAACCTTACTCAATACCTTCGTAGGGGGATCTATTGGGTTCTCTTTTGACGATACCCTATTTACTACAAGGAGTCCCTCTCCTACCCGATGTCTAATGAAGTGATATTTTATGTCGATATGCCTGGATCTGCAATGATCCCTCATTTCCTTGGTCAAGGCAACTGCACCTTCGTTATCACAGAAAATCTCGATAGGCTCCTTTATGGCTGGCACAACTCCAAGGTCTTCGATAAGTTATTCAACCATACTGCCTCCTTCGATGCTTCGCTCGCTGCTATGTACTCTGATTCACATGTTGAATCAACAACGGTCACCTGCTTGGAACTTTTCCAAGTCATTGGTCCTCCATTCAGGGTAAAGACCCAACCTGCCTGAGAGCGGAAGTTGTCTTGGTGGATCTAAAAACTGGCATCACTATACCCTCAGACTCTTAAGTCATCACTCCCACTGAGGATAAGGAACCATTCCTTGGTCCTTCGTTGGTACTTAAGAATATTCTTGACTGCGGTCCAATGTGCTCTACCAGGGCTCCCTTGATATCTGTTGACCATGCTTAAAGAGAATGCCACATCAGGGCGAGTACAAGTTATAGCATACATGATTGAACCGACTGTAGATGCATAAGATACTTTGCTAATCTCTGTTATCTCGGCTTCGGTACTCGAGCTTTGAGTCTTACTCAACTTGGTATTGCTTTGGATTGATAACTCCCCTATCTTGGAATTTTCCATACTAGAACGCTATTGTACCTTATGCAAGTAAGTGCTTTGACTAAGTCCTCTTAGTCTTTTACTCCTGTTTCTCACCATCCTTATCCTTAGAATATAAGAAGCTTCTCCGAGGTCCTTCATAGCGAAGCACTTCCCAAGCCAGTACTTAACCTCTTGTAGGGTAGGGACGTTGTTTCCTATGAGCAGTATGTCATCCACATACAAAACAAGAAAGCTAACTATACTCCCACTGGCTTTGACATATACAGAACACTCATCCTCGCGTCTCAAGAAACCAAACTCTTTGGCTTTCTAATCGAAACAAAGATTTCATCTGCGAGACACTTGTTTTAATCCATAAGTGGATTTCTCAAGCTTACATAATCTATTAGGGACTAGATTAATGATATAGGTAGCAGTCTCTAAGGCATACCCCCAAAATGAGATAGGTAATTAAGCACGACTCATCATGGAACAAATCATGTCCAAAAAAGTTCGATTATGCCTCTCAGCCACACCATTCAATTGTGGTATCCTAGGTGGCGACAACTGTGAAACAATTCTGCATGACTAGTGGTATTTGTGGAATTCAAGACTAAGGTACACTCCACCTCGATCAGATCGGAGCATCTTAATTTTCATTCCATGCTGATTCTCCCCTTCTTGCTTAAACTTTTTGAACTTTTCAAAGGTTTATGACGTGTGCTTGATTAATTAGATATACCCATATTTGTTATAATCGTTGGTAAAGGTAACATAGAAGCGGTTCACACCCTTTGTGGTGGATCTAAAGGACCGACACACATCGATGTGTTTGAGATCCAATAAACCCTCACCCCTGTCACAAGTAGCAGTGAAGGGTGACTTGGTAATCTTTCCAAGTAAACAAGACAAACACACGTCATCGTACCTAAGGTTGAACGACTCCAACACTCTATCCTTTTGGAGTTGGGTGATGCGCTTCTTGTTGACATGTACAAGATGACAATTCAACAAGCATGCTTTGTCCTAACTATTGGAAGAATTGATATGCAACACATCATTTCCAAAGTTCTCTACAACCATCACAGTTTCATATATTCCATTACAAGGCAATGCTTCAAAATAGAAAGTACCATTGAAGAAAGCATTAATAGAACCCTTTTCATTATCAAACGAAAATCTAACACCTTGTTTCTACAAACCATGAAAATAAATAATGTTTCGTTTCATATCCGACGAGTAATAGCAATTATTCAATTCTAAACCTAACCCAATACTAAGAACTAAAGAGTAAACTCCAATCTTGGTAACAAGCAATGCTTTCCTATTCCCCATGATCAAGTTTATCTTCCCATGCTCCGCATCCTACTTCTTCTTAGACCCTGCAAATCATAATCATTGTGAAAACCACATCCTGTATCGAGGACCCAAGACATACATATGATGAGTTGTTAGAATGAATAGTATAAATACCTAAGAAGGATGGATTTATCTTCCTGTCCTTGATATCTTGCAAGTACTTCAGGCAGCTTCATTTCCAATGCCACTTTTCATGGCAGTAGTAGCACTCTGCATCCTTTGGGTTGGAGGAGGGTGGAGCGGGACTAGCCTTCGTTCCACTACAAGAGCTACCATCGTCGGACTTTCCCTTGTGTCTCTTAGAAGGAGCCTTCCTCGTCTTACCCTTGCGTTACCCAATAGCCAAGACAGGGGCGGTAGTAGCAAGAGTTGACTCAACGGATTTGTCTTTCAAACTACTCTCGGTAGTCCTTAGTAGACCTTGAATCTTGCTCAGTGTGACCTCCTCCATGTTCATGTGGTAGGTCATACGAAACTAGTTGTAACAAGGAAGTAAGGTGTGTAGAATGATATCGATGGCCAGCTCCTGATCGAAGTTAACATTTAACTTCAGCAAGCGGTCCACATATCTCTGCATTTTCTGAAGGTGGGCCATGATGGACTCTTCATCCTTCATCTTGGTAGTGATCATCCCAACAATGATCTCGTACCTTTCCTGCCTCACGCTTTGATGACACCTATCCATCAAATCTTGATGCATCTCTTAGGGGTAGTAGTCCTCATAGGACTTTTGGAGTTCAACAGTCATTATAATGAGCATGATGTAATGAACTTTCATAGCATCTTGCTCGTGAGCTTCGAACACAACAATCTCTTCGGGGGTAGTATTGGCGTTAACCTCCTTCAGCTCCTTGTCGAGAACATACTTATTATCCCCATAGCGGGTGACCATGCAGATATTGAGGATCTAATCATTGAAGTTGGTCCCATCAAAAATCACCCTCCCACACAAATTCATGAGTGAGAATGAGCCAGCAGGGGTTGAGCCAGAAGCGTTGCTTTTTGAAGTAGACATCTGAAAAGAAAAAGAGACAAAGTTTGATTAGATAAGAATCCCCAATTAAACACCCAAATGAGAAATTAGGGCTAGAACCCAACACATTTATTCACAATTTAGAAGAGCGATGTCGTAATCTAAATTGCAAATAATTTGAAGGTATGTCAATGACGATTCACTAATTTCCACCATGAAAAATGAAAAAGAGATTTAAGTTTTAAATGAATTAAAATTCCTAGATTCCTTTGAGATTCATTGAACTTTTCAATGGCATGTTTGAATCTTGATATGCCCTTCAAGTTTGTGACTGAGATACCGACGATCATAAACAACGTGCGAATAACCATGCAAATGTACTTGGTACTCTCGATGTTACAAATCACCTAATCAATGTGCCGGTTAGCCACACACGCTCCATTGATCTATGATAAACATCAAGCTACTGTTTTCAACCTTTGATAGTCCTAAATTAGTGTGCCGATTAACCACACATGCTCCACTAACGACTTGGCAAGGTGCAAAGTGTAATTTCATTGAATTGCATCATTTCACATTTTTCCTAAAGTAACTAAGATTGCGAATTTATAAAGGCATTTAGTTACTTTATACATTCATTATACTTATTAATGAGGAATTAGTTTCCCTATCCTACCCGTTCGGCTAACGACCCTCCACCAATCAAGAAAGCGGTGGGTGAGAGTAGACACCCATTAAATTGTCATTTTATAGGTAGCAACCTTATACCACCCTTATAGATCGTCTTCGTGAATGAGGTCTAATAACAGTAAGACTAGCTTTATTTTATACGTATATAATCATTACTCTTATAATATCATAATAGTATAAGGGTTGAATATTGAACTTGTAAAATTCTAGGGTTTAGAATTTAAATGTTTCAAAATTAAACTTGTATCAAAATATTTAAATTCCAAAACTTGAGGGCAAGTCTTGAAACTTTTCAAAACCTTACAGATCAAATTACAAATAATTCAATTAAACAATTAATTAGTGATTATCTAAATTTGACCTAATTCAATTTTATGGCAAGATAATTCAAATAACTAAAGTTATCATATAAGGAAATAATTATCTAATTAATTGGAAATTATCTTCTATCTGGATAAGGATAATAATATCAATTTAATAAAAATTGGATTTTATTAATCAAAAATGTTATTGGTAATCATCCCAATCCAAAATAGGCCAAAATCCCAAAAGATCTGCTCTCTGACTCTCCGACTCGCTGATTCACTGTCTGGACTCGTTGAGTTCATCTGACTCGTCAAGTTCATCAGGTGACTTGATGAGGTCATCTGTCAAAGGGTAGAATTTTTGACTTTTCAAGAAATGAATGATCAAACAAGGCATCAAATACAATAGAAAACAACCTAGTCTCTTATACGATAGATGGGTTTTGAGCATTACAACAATCCTATGGTGCACATGCAAACCCTAAAGCTTTGGATCTAGGTTTCTCTAATTGTACATGCAAATCATCTAAATCTTATAACCCGAATACTAGCATACAAAAATTCAAAACAATAACTAAAACAAGTTTAGATGATTACGTTTTTGTAACACCCAGAGTGTTGAAGGCCAAGAAAGGAAAAAAAACCCTAATTTTAAGGGTTGACTCAGCGAGTCCAAGGAAGGACTCGGCGAGTCCGAGCGGGATCCGGGTCGAGGAGTAAGTGACCGACTCGGCGAGTCGGCCAAGGTGACTCGGCGAGTCTAGTCTGAATGAGGAAAATCCTAATCCCGGGAGTTGTATCCTATTTAAAGGGTGTTATGTCCCTCCCTCAACCCCCATATCATCCTAGAGAACCAGTAAACCCTTGATTTCGTGTGAGCTTCCATCATTTGAGAGAAATAGCTTGGAGGAAGGAACTTTGGAAAAGGAACTTGAAGATCAAGAAGGTTGCTTCAAAGGACGAGGTGTAGATCCGAGATCTACTTCAGTGGTGTCCATCTTGGAGATAACAAGCTGCTATTTTCCCTCCTTTACACCTAGATCTATGTGTGTGTTTTGGGTATTCTTGGCACAACAGTAACCTTTCGAGCTAGGGGTTCAGATCTGAGGTTGCTACCTCAGATCCATGCTTATTTTAGTCTAAAATCCCGTAAAGTATCAGCCCTTGAGTGGATCATGGAGCCTCTTTGACTTAAACCCTAGTTCATGACGTATTTCGCCTAGATCTCCTTCTCTACACGTAAAGTTTGCAACTTTACGTGAGGAATGGGCTTGGGAAGGGTAGATCTATAGTTTGGAGTCCATGCATGACTCAAAAGTCCTCTATATGTAAAGGGATTCAAATACACTCGGCGAGTCCTTTGAGTGGACTCGGCGAGTAGCATGAAGTTGTGGAGCAACTCGACGAGTGGGATGAACAACTCGTTGAGTCAGATGAAGATTTCCTTGTACTCGGCAAGTCTGTTCTTGGACTCGGCGAGTCAGGTTGCGAAACCCCAAACCCTTAGAGTTGAGACTCGAATCAGCGAGTCGGGTGGAGACTCAGTGAGTTGGACAGGTCAGGACTCAGAAATCGGTAGACTCGGCGAGTCATGGACTGACTCGGCGAGTAGAGACGCGAATGGAAGGAATCTGAACATTTTGAACTCAGCGAGTCAGTAGGGTGACTTGGCGAGTAGGGTTGACCTGGAAGGTTGACTTTGACCAGGGTTGACTTGGTTGTCTTTCGGGGGTCAGTTAGACTCAGTGTTGCATTGATATAGGTAGTTCGGGAAGCAAAGGGACAGGATTTCAGTGATTTGTCGGGCAACAGCTAGTGAGATCATCAGCAAGTTCAACCAGTGCAGGTGAGTTTCCCCTTTGTGTGAATGGGTCTAAGGCCACAATGCCGGCCCATGTAGCTACGAGTAGAAGACCCGGGGTTAGCCCTAGGCACAATATGCTAGTATGATATTCCGGATAAGGTCCAGTAATAACGGGCGGGTGCCCAAGGATTTGTTTATATGATAGTTTATACTTGTTATCTGTGTGATACATGTATGTGCATGGTAGGGAGGTGAGTGTGGGCGAGGTCTCGTATCTCACCAATAGCAGAGTGTGGATTGGGTTCCATATCTCATTAGTAGCAGAACAGGCGCGAGGCCCAAACTAGAACAGGAGTGAGAGTGGGCTGGGCCCGTACCTCACTACCATTAGGAGCGTGGACGGGGTTCCATGACTCATTAGTAGCAGGACATGGGCGAGGCCCAAGATAGGAGAGGCCTTAGGACAGATCTAGTTGTATGTGCTTAGTTATGTGTTGTGATATGTGATGAGATATAAAAACTCTTTGATCGATTAGATCTTTGCAACCGGTAGATAATGAAACAATACTCAAGAATGGATCTGAATGAGTCGAATGATTAGAATGTTCAATCCTCAGCAGAACTCGATAAAGAACTTCCGCTGTAGAGGATTTTAGGGTTACAAAAGAGATCTTATTAATTACACGTAAAAAACGATCTATCAGTCCCAAAAAGATGCATACAAGCATCTATTAATACATAAACCCTAATAAAACAAGTTACGGATGGACAGGCCCATACCGTATACAAAATGGGCTAAGAGGCGAGCCCAAGATGCAACATCAAATACCCAACAATCTCCCGCTTTGCGTCAATTGGGGCGAGACCTCACTCCAGCTTGCTTACTCCTGCGGCACTGGCTTTCTTCACAGTCTTGAATAGGCAGGGAATGATAGCAAGAAGTGTTTGTCAGAAGTGAATGTACCAAATGATCGTATTGTTGAAGTACTTTTTATCACTTTCTAAATTCTGTTTGCACCGATTGATGATACCCAGAACATGCTCCAAGCAGGAAGTGGTGTAAAGATGTTTGTCAGCCAAAGCAAATAAGCATTTCTGACCTTCTGCCCTGGTGAACATGACTGAGTTTTGTTTCGGATCAATCTTTCCCATATTCATTCGGTTTATATCGCTTGCAGAACCGACTGGAGTGATGATGGGCTTCTTCCTGAGAACATTAGCAACCTCTTGATCCAGCTTAACAACCTCCAAAATATAACAAACCAACATTCTCTTGAAATGGTCTATGATCGGACCATATTCCACTTCATTGACAAGAAGAATGTTGTGCAAGATAATCCAATCATGAGGGTTTAAGTTGGGAAGATCATCCAGAGAGATGGAATGCTTGGATTTGTTAGATCCCCTTAAGACCATGAATCTAACATTGATGAAGTTGCCCTCCCGAACAGGTTTGAGAACCTGAACGCTGATGATCTTTTGTGTGCTCCACGTCTGATACTGAGGTTGAGCGGTCCTCAGATAATAGTCTACAAGCTCCCTATCAACCTTTGGGTGAGGATGAGGAACTTCAACTATGTGGGCGAATGCATGGAAGATAAAAGCTTTTCTGGTCAGCGGCATGTCAAACTGGGAATCGACCGAATTGACCCGGTCCAAGGAGATCACCGGTTCTAGCCAAAGAGTGAAGGGGGACTCAATGGCTTCTTTGATAAGCACTTTGAGAGTCCAAGGAGGAAATAAAGTTTTTCTGCTTTCAAGGAGATCATGAGACTCCTTTATCTTCCTCTCCTTGGCTTCAGCCTCTCTGACAATGCGAGCGTTTTCATCCAGCTCTTTCTCTCTAGTCTGTTTCCTCACTAAGCTGACAATCGGTTCTTGATCATCACTTTCATCCCTATCATCAATGATTTGTTTGTCTTTGCTTTGAGCACTCAAACCTGATGCAGGAACAGTTGTTGGTTTGGGTGCTTTCGGAGGGACAAGTGATGAAAATGGAAGTGATTGAGCTTTGAAAATCGGAGGGGGTTTTGATTGAGCTGTGGGCTTCCCTTCTCCCCCTTTTTCGGATGGTCCTCCTGCTCAGGAATGCCTTCAATGTGGCTAAGCAGGGCAAGAGCAGGAGCGAGCTTCTCTGCAAGAGTGCGCCTCACCGAATAGTTAAGAATCCGATTATGGGCTTCGATAATGTTAGACAGAGCTCCATGGACATCTGAAACACAAATCCTGACCACAGCTTTCTCAGACCGAAGAGAATCGATCTCCTTCTCGGCTTGGGAGAGCTGATGAGTTGCAAGAGTAAGCTCGGAAGATTTTCGAGCAAGCTCGTCCTTTGTAGTGGACTCGGCAGCAAGAGTGGCTTGAAAGGTAAGAAGACGATCCGCAACCGAAGATTGAAAAGATTGGTTGTCTTCTTTGAGGTTCTGGCAGAAGCTGGCAAATTGGTCTTTTTCGGTTTCGAAAGAATGGATGAGCTTCTCCACAACGGTGCGAATCTTCTTGGTGTTTATTTCTGATGCCGCCTGCAAAGACTCCAGCCAGATCTGGGCATCTTGAAATAGTTTTTCGACTTTTTCGGTCGCAGCAGCACTAGCCTTTGTCGATTTCTCAAGGGCAGCAGCAGCTGAGCTGATGGAGGCTTCGTGTGCTTTGGAGAGAGATTCCACCATTCCCTGAATGGCAGCCTCCGAAAAGTGAGATGTTGAGGAAGAGGATGAAGCCACAAGATTATCAATCTTCTCGTGGAGTTCCTTGATGTGATTTTTAGTAACTGGAGCATCATCATCATCATCACTTTGAAGTTGGTAGGGGCTGTAGTAGATGGAATCAAAAACCATATCCTCCCCTCCCAAAAAGGTTTCGGTTTTAGCAGATGGAGTGGGAGATAAGGGTGCAGCGGATGGTTCGGTAGTGGTAGTGGGTTCGAACCTTTCTCATTAATTTGGATAGATCTCATCTTTTGGGAGACTATGGCTTCTTTTCTATATATTATTGGGACTTTGAGGGTATTGAGTTCATATGGAGGGTTGGACTTGAGACCTGGACCTTGTGAGGTCCCTAGCATCCAAAGGTCCTTACTTTATTCATCCTTAATGCAACTCTTGAGTGAAAAATCCTTATTAGAACTTGTTCTCGGCATTTCAAGCCCAAAGTGTCATGTATAGACGTAGAGTCTATGACTTTACTTGATAAATGAGCCTTGAGATTTTAGATCCAGAGTTTGGGATGGTTTTCTGCCTTAAAATTGTCTGATTGGGGAAACAGTCTAAATGGACTCGCCGACTCGACGAGTCGGTTAGGGTTTGTCCCGATGATCTGTCAATGTTGTTACTCGGCGAGTTAGGGGTTAACTCGAAGAGTTGTACCATCACAAGGACCTCTGAGTAACAACTAGATTCGAAGAGTCACATGATTGCACTCAGCGAGTCAGATCAAACTGGGACTGTTGACTCGTGTTGACTTTTGTTGACTTTAGGGTTTGGCCAACATAAGTAATGGTGACTGTGGAGGGGTAAAATGGTCTTTTACCCATTCCAAGAGTTAGAGTAACAGAGTAAGAGAAACTTTTGGTGTATTAGAGTAAGAGTAGGGTATTGATTTGAGATGCTTATCTAATGTGTTAGGCGGAGGCTAGTTCAAGATATCCGAGTACGTGTCTGTTACTTACTATTTACGAGGTGAGCCTTCTCACTATACTTACCAAGAGTGGTATATTTATGTGTTTGAGTTATTTTATGTGTTTATCTGTGTATTGTAATATTCTGCATTATGTCTTTTTGATTTATGTTGAATATTGTTACTATGAGTTTACTAAGTTGGGACCAGAGGGTTCCACTGAGACACAAAGATCGGAGGGTCTTATTAAGTTATGGCCTAGAGTGGCTAATGAGTTGTGTATGGTATTTTGGGGAACTCACTAAGCTTTGTGCTTACCTTGTTATGTGTTATGTGTTTCTGGTACTTCTCAGGATCACGAGAAAGCATCGGCTTGATTGAACACACACACACACATCGTAGATTGTCTTATTATTAAGAAGATCCCAGAGTTTTATATACATTTTTCTTTTGAACATGATTTTTGATGAATTAACATTGTGGCAGTTTGTGGTTTTATTATTGGAATGAATGTGTTTGAAATTTAAAATTTTGGTCAAAAATTTTACGTCGTTACATACTCATCAAATCACATACAACAACATGTTTTATAACACCAAGTTACTGGTGCGTTTACATATGTCAATGTGCAACCAACTTATAAACTACAACTCACATGTCTTGGTTTCAAGAATATAAGATATTATCGTCTCATGATCACTCGTGATGAAATCCATGAAATGATTCAGATGAGCATGGGTTTAATCCAATACTCAAATCTTATTACATGATTACTCATGAATACTACAGCAAACTTCTGCTATGTCTAAAACTTAGATAATCTATAGACAGATCATGACAGTCTTGCCTCAATACCTACTTCCAATGTATGATCGACTGTGGATGGTTTTGAATAATTTTATTATTCGGGAAGTCAAAACATGCAAAGTGAAACACAAGAATAATCAAATCCAGTATGGTCTCAAACTTCTGAGTATAAATAAAACACCTTTTACTAAATCACCATACTTATTACACATTTTTCATTGTATAATGTTTCGATTTATCAACTTTACACTTGAATTAAAACAATAGTTATCCCATGCTCCAAGCATGCACACTATGTTTAACTATGGTCCTTATTTTGTGACATAGATCAATTGTAAACATTTCCAATGACACTCATTTCACAATTCCAAATCATTATCGTAAGTGTGAGAATACCATGTCCTTGCCACTTACTGTAATTTGTTAGATTTTAAGCTTATATGTAGTGATCTATTTGCAATGACTATGTACACAAGTCACAGACACTTCGCTAATAACAAAAGTTTCCATTGGAAATTGTTACAAGACAATTCCATAGATATGAAGCCTCATATTCGAAGCGCATTCCTTTGAACATCCTTCTTCCATAAGTTTCTAACTTACTCATAGATTTTTGATATCCAACTCCCATTATTGAAAATTTTCCATAGTTGCTATATGACTATACATTCTTAATGGAATCCTATCTATTCAAAATCCTATCAATATGGTCCTTTCATTACCATACTTCCAACTGTCCTTAAGTAACCAATCCTTAGCAAACCTCATATCGTCCTTGACAATTGTTTAATAACTTTAGTCATATTCGGTTCTAGTCCTTTTTCCCTCTTAATTCCCTAGGCATTTGGAAAATTAGAACAAGAGAATATTATAGCACATGCAATCGATCCTATATCTGAAGCATATGTGACATGATTCGTAATGTCTTACATAAAGACCTAATACTTTACCAATATCTTTCTATAACATTTCCATATATAGAATTTCCTTATGTCGAAGCTTTTCAAAATAACATTCATATATGTCCTTGACTAAATTTGATTAGCATCTCAATATAAACTTTTAGAATTGAAATGAAGTATAAGTTCCTTTCCCTTAATTATAGCAAAATAACTTTTCAAACCCTGCAACTTTGCAAATTAAAACCTCTGTTTTTATAATTAACATTGCTAACTCGCAACACTTACCATAATAATTATGCTCTCACTAGCATAACAATTATTTTGTTACTAACATAAATTTTATGTACCCACTAGCTTTGACATATATCCAAAATCAGTTGGACTTCTAGAAATCAATACTTTAGTGACTTTCTTACCAAAGTTCAGATTTCTGACACAAGATGCTTCGATAAGACTTTTATCAAGGCTTCTTAAACTTATACACCTTTCCTTAGATAACTCCCATGTGTGTCCAAACAATTTTAGAACTTACAACAATAAGTATCAAATGTTTAGATTTTTTTTCCATTTCTCGCAATTCAAACTATGAAGAGGGATGTCTTAATCATAACTGAATTTGAGAATGCAAATATCACAATTGCTAACTCTTTAAAATCTACTTAGTGAAAGCGTTTCGTCACAATCATTTTCATAAATTGGAGAGAAACCTTATGACACCTAGATTTTATGATTTATGTGTTCCTATCCATGTGAATTTTTCATAACCATAATCACAAGACAAGGTTAGTGACAAATCCAAACTCATATGGACTGAACTTGTTCAATATTAATTTCTTGCCACTTGGTAGCACAAAGGCCTACCATGTCTTCCAAGTTATTGAGCAGCTCACCCTTACTGATTAATGAACTTTCACTGATCAAGGTGTTTTGCCTTATGCAAACAATTGAGTACTCATAGAACTCACATGCATAGTCAACCAACTGGAATGGGTACAAGAATAAGAATATGTCAACATGATAGGCTACAAACCTTAAGTCGTGTGCTAGTGATTAATAACATGTTTATTCTTGATTAATTCTTGAAACTATTCAAGACCTTTAAGACTCGAACTGACCTCTTGGCATATAAGACTCTCTTTGTCAAGAAACATTACTTGACAAACAAATATTCAAGAGTTAGTGAGGTCTTAGTTGATCTTTGTTTTATCCAAAACATCACAACTTACCGATTTCAAATGTACAAGAGTAGAAAACATTTTACTCTACATTTGATAAGTTTTATAAACCTTTCTTAAGATTATATCACTCAATTTACAATCTTGGAGTATGACTCTAAGACTTGATTTTGGAATGAAGTATAACTCATCTTCTTGATTTAACCATTTCAACAATTCACAATTCCTCTTCTTAGACATACAAGTGCACTAAGGTTTCCTTAGAGGATCAATTGTGATATGGTTTTCATAATCATTAAGATGATCATAAAACATGATACTCATGTACTCTCCCTTCTTTTTATATTGGAGAAACTTCTATCTTTCTGCCTAATTTGATTCTTCTTATTCGTTCTGCTATCTATTGAAACCTTTTCAGCGATTCAGAATTACACTTAATCTTGTATGTACAACCATATTCACTAAACTTTTAGTAAACCATAACGAATAGTCTTATTGTTCTTTGTGGTGGACTTAACCAGTGCACAACCACGTGTACCCGATCCCCTAGTCCTTCACTTGACTCACATATACATGTGAATAATGAATTAGTCTTAATTTCCCAAAGATGAAGGTTCTCATTTATCATACAATACAAGTTGCATGATTCCAAGTTTCTGTCTAATTGAAACTTGGTGACAAGAATCTTTCCTTATTTGGTAAAGTATGACACTACCACAAACGAAAGAATCAAATCCATATTGCTAAAAATAGAAACATACAAACATCAATTTTAACAAATGTCATTGCAAGGAAATATAAAATAAGATAAAATCAAAATTTTCTTCATTTATAGCATGCAGAAAACCTTTCCTTACAATGCAAGTACATATGAAAACTATATTTCTAAATATTCCTAAGCAATCTATCATAACTCCTAAGTAGCAGCTCAAAAATCCGATCATCGAACCATGTGATCGAAATCTATCTTTTTGCGATCAGACTCGGCATGATATTTCCTTCTTTCTCTTTGATTCTTCAAAACATCAACATGTAACTTTACATCATGTAATAAGAATCAATAAGTTGGAACTTAATAGAGTTATATAATGAACTTACCTGAAGTGGAACCATACAATTTGATTATACCATCTCTTAGATCTCTCAAGTATTCAGGGCAGCTTCGCTTCTAATGTCCTTTTTCTTGGCAATAAAAACAAATAGACTCTTTTGGAATGGCACACGGGACAATCTCAGACTTAGCCTTTCCCTTTCCTTTCGAAAGAGAAATCTTATCTGGAATTCCAATGTTTCCGTTGTCAATGTCCATGGAAGTTTGGGAAGTAGATCTTCCAATCAAATTTGCATTACCGGTGCACCAAATCATTACAGATTCAGTAATAACAAGCAAATATGTAAGATCAATAAGGGTCACTTTATGGTCTATCATATAGTAGTCTTAAACAAACTGACTATACGACCCGGGAAGTGATGAAAGAACCAAGTCAACAGCCAACTTCCTTGACACAACAACTCCTAACATTCCTAGCCTGTCAATTTGTGACTTCATCTCTAAGACATGTTCACACACAGACCTTCCATCTTGGTGTTGGCTTGCCAATAGGGCTTGAGTGACCTTGAACTTTTTAAGTCTATGAACATGCGGTTTAGGGAGAATAATTGGAAGAGGTGGAGGAAGTGAAGTATGATTTCTGGGAACATCATCTTCTTGAGGAAAGATTTTTCCAAAAGATTTGGGAAGACCATAGTTGTCTGACCTAGACATCTATAATGGGAGAAATTCAAGTTAGTTGATTTATGTCCTTAATATCACACCCAAAATGAAATATTAAGCATAGGACCCAACACAAGATTCTACAATTCGAAAGATGGATGCCGTAATCCAATTGTAAAATATTTGAAGGTAGGTAAATGACGATTTACCACTTTCCACCATGAAAAAAGAAAAAGAATTTTAGGTTTTAAATGAATTAAAATTCCTAGATTCTTTTGAGATTCATTGAACTTTTCAATGGCATGTTTAAATCTCGATTATGTCCTTCAAGTTTGTGATTGGGATGTCGAGGATCACAAACAAGGTGTGAATAACCATGAAAATTAGCTTGGTACACTTAATGTTACAAACCACCTAATCAATGTGTCGGTTAACCACATACTCTCCATTGATCCATGAATACCATCGAGCTACCCATTTTCATCCTTCATTAGTCCCAGATTAGTGTGTTGGTTAACCAAACATGGTACACTACCAACTAATAAGGTGCAATGTGCAATTTCATGGGTTAGTAACAAATTCACATTTTTCCTAAGTAACTAAGATTGGGAATTTATAAAAGTATTTAGTTACTTAGTATTTCATTATACTTTTAATGAGAATTAATTCCATATCCTACCCGTTCGGCTAACAACCCTCCACCATTCAAGGAAGTGGTGGGTGAGAGTGGACACCCATTAAACCACCATTTTATAGGAAGTAACCTTATACCCCCCTTATAGACTCGCTTCATGGATGAGGCCTACTAACGGTAAGACTAGCCATTTACTTATACTGTAACACCCCGAAATATCAAGAGTAGAGTTGAAGGGCTAAAAGTGTAAATCTTGAAGGCAACTCGGTGAGTCCATGGATGGACTCGGCGAGTAGGGTCGCGACTTTGGTCGCGTGTCAAGTGGCCTACTCAGCGAGTCCAAAGATGGACTCGGCGAGTAGGTGCTGAGTGGAGAAAACCCTAATTCTCGGGGTTGAGCCCTATATAAAGAACTTAACATCCATTCCCCTAGCCTCTTTACTCATCCTCAAGTCCAGAAACCCTTAGTATTCGTGTGTGTGTGTGGATCAAACTGCATTTGGGAGCTTGAAGGGTATTTGTTGAAGAAATCTTGGGAGTTTGGAGGCTTGGAGCAAGGGGCTTTGCTTGGATTCGAGTTTCATAGCAGTTGGGGCGTTCTTTTGAGGTAATATCTTGTTCTTGGGCTGTTACTCATATGGATTCATCATTTTGGGGTTTATGGGAGCTTATCTTGGTATGTTTTGGAGTTTGGAGGTTAGATCTGAGGTTGCTACCTCAGATCTGGAATGGGGGAGGTCTAGAGTGCATTAAAGTCCCTGTGTTTGAGTTCTTAGTGAAGCCATCATGTCCCAAACCCTAGCTCTAAAGTGTATAAGGCCTAGATCTCTTTGGATTCACGTAAAGTTTGCCACTTTACATGATGGATGGGTTGTAGGAGACTAGATCTATATTTTGGATCAATTGCATGGCCTGGAACGCTTCTGTATGGATTCAGACCGATGGTACTCGGCGAGTCACAAGGGTGGACTCGACGAGTTGCTTGAAGATGAGATGGAACTCAACGAGTTGGATGAACAACTCGTCGAGTAGGTTGAAGATAGCCTTAGACTCGGCGAGTCTGTTCTTGGACTCGGCGAGTCTTGTCGAAGAATCCCAATATTTTCTGGTTGAGTCGAGAATCGGTGAGTCAAGGGATGACTCGGTGAGTTGGGTGTGAGTGGACTCAAAGTTGTTGGAAGACGATAGCTCGGGTGGTATTAAGTGGTATTAAGGTGGTATTAAGTAGAGATATGCTTGTGTTGTAGGAAGACGATAGCTCGGGAGATCGAGCGCCAGTGATTCCGAGATACGCGAGGTGAGTCTTCTCACTATACTTTACCTTGAGTTGGTAACCAGAGTTATGTGACAGAGTATTTGTATGCTATGTATGTTATGTGTTGTACTACATTATTTCTATGTGATTTATGTTGTGCATGTTTACAGAGTTAGAACTGTAAGGTTCACAGAGTTAGAACCTGAGGGTTCACATAGTTGGGTGCACGGACCCATAGAGTTATAGCCTCGAGTGGCTAATATGTGTTATATGTGGTATTTTGGGGAACTCACTAAGCTTTCTGCTTACAGTGTTTGATGTTAATTGTTTCAGGTACTAGTGACGACCGTGGGAAGGCGTCGGCTTCATCAGTACACACGCACGGGATTTATGATTTTGAGATCTTGGGATTTTGTATTACTTGAATTGAATGATTGAAAATGGTTGTTTTCTGAATATTAAATGAATTATGTTTATAAAAATTTGAAAAATTTGTTTTGAAATTTACGGTGTTACAATTTGGTATCAGAGCCTTGGTTTGAGGGATTCGGATGCACCTTCGGGCGTATTTGAACTCAAACCAAGGATTTGAGAAATTTTACAACCAAAACTACAAATTTTCTAAAAAGAAAAAGAAGTTTTGGAGACAAGCAGAGTGGAAGGTGTGTACAGTCAGCCAGCGCCCGAACGGTGAATCCCCAAAATACCCTTATTTTTGTGTTATGAGATATTTATGATGCACTTTGTGAGATATTATTGCATGCTAGAGACAGGCTAGGTATTCTATATCTTAGGACTAGAGTGGCCTGATTTGTGATGCCTTAGCCTAGGATTTGTTGTTTTATGTGATGTGCTTTTGAGTATGTGATGAGTGAGAATATTTAGTTGGAGTCCTTGAGGGGATTCGAGTAGAAGAGTAATCTAGGGGAGATACCTATATATATCCTTCGATGCTCGAATGTTGCTTGCTTCGTGCGAGGGAAAGAGTTGCAGAGTTCGGTGGTACTTTCGGGGATGAGCTGAGCAAGCGGAGTTATCACCCAGAGTGAGTTATATATATATCCTTCGATGCTCGAATGTTGCTTGCTTCGTGCTTTGTGGAACTCTCGATGATGGGAGTCAGCTACCAAGCGAATATGACGATATTCAGGAGGTAGATGGTTGGTATCATTAGGAGCTCTTCAGCAGCTGATGGCAAAGAAGTGTGAGAATCTAGGAAGAGCCTAGGGAGTATCTGTAGCCAGATGAGTGCGCTGGCAGAGTAGAGAATTTCACTGGAGAGCAAGCACGCGACGGAATTGGGGATCGAGAAGGTCGAGCAGCTACTTAGGAGCTTTGGGATAGTCCATGTGGAAAGTATGGGTAGATGTGGCACGTAGTATGTGTTGGGTTTTAAGCATTCTAACACTCCTATGGTGTACATGCAACCCTAAATACTTTGGATCTATGTTTTCTCTATTATACATGCAAATAAGAACATCCAAGGTATTATCCTAATCTAGCATACAAAACAATGACTATTGCAAGATAGAATACATACCTCTTGATGAAGCTTGATGTCTTCAAGCTTCAAGAGCTTAGCCCCAATAGTGTGGAAGCCTCAAATGGAATCACAAATCACCAAAACACCTTGGAAGACTTTAGAGAATATGGATACTTGGTTCTCTCTAGTGAAATTGGCTAGCCCTTCTTAGTGTACCACACTAGTTCCAATTTCACCAACCAAGGACACCTTTATATAGTGTGGAGGATTAGGGTTAAACCCTAATACCCATGACCTTTCATTTCCTAGGATCCATGGGTTAAACACTCCATGGACTATCCATGAAAGCTTAGCCCAACCTAAATGAACTTGGCCCATTCCATATATATAAGAGTCCATATTTAACTAGTTCCTTTTGATCACTTAATTAATTATAAATTAATTCTTGATCAATACTAATTAAATAATATGATTCCATAATAATATATTAGAACTTATAATATATTAATATGTAATCATAAACATACTATTCTCAAAAGATTATCCATATAAATTGTGTCGGTGAAGTGCAACCCAAATGGACCATGCCGGGTCGAGTCAAGTACATACCAAATATAGTTATGGACTTAGACATTAATCCAACAGTCTCCCACTTGGATAAGTCTAAAACTATTATTGCGTATGACTTCAAACCTAACTGGCAATCGTAGCTCTTAAAGCCGCTGTCGAACTCTGAACTTGTAGATGAACTCTGACCTTGTCAATGACTTGTCCGTTAGATAAGGGATCATATATTCCTCCATTCTAGATATCATATGGACTGAGACATGGATTATAATCATTCTCTCTGTCCATTTGTTGTTTCCTGATTTCCGATTTATGACGACTGACTAATTGAAAAAATCAAATCAGTACTGGCCTGGACGA
The DNA here is from genome assembly GCF_052625555.1 of Lactuca saligna. NCBI lineage: Eukaryota > Viridiplantae > Streptophyta > Magnoliopsida > Asterales > Asteraceae > Lactuca > Lactuca saligna. Next base: position 149,726,688 of record NC_136424.1, read on the forward strand.
GCACTTCCATTTGTCATCATCAAATCATTGAGGGGCCCACATATATCGCTTTTATCACGAAGGTAAAAGGGATGGATAAACTTCAACTCATATGGCTTGTTCTACTACTTGTTGAATCATACACAAAGGCATGTTTTATAGCACCGCGTTACCAAATGCGTTTTCGTGCAATCAATGTACTATCAACTCATAGTAACAACTCATATCTCTAGGTTTGAATAATATAAGATATTATCGTCTCATGATCACTCGTGATAAAATCCATGAATTGATTCCAATGAGCGCGGGTTGAATCCAATACTCAGAACTTATGAGCACTCATGAGTGTTGTAGCCCTTTGTCCAACACCTTAGACCTCTACAAGCCAACCCATGACAGCTTAATTCATATCTACTTCCAACATATGACCGACTGTGGATGGTTTGAATAACTTAGTCATTTCGGAAGAATAACCTAGTTTATTTTGGAAGTCAAAACATGCAAAATGAAACACAATAATAATCGAATCCAATATGGTCTCAGAACTTATGAATATAAATAAAACACCTTTTATTTATCACCATATGATTACACATTATTCATTGTATATTGTTTCAGCTATCAACTTTATTCTTGAATTTAAAACAATAGTTGTCCCATGCTCCAAGCATGTACACTATGTATTCTAAACACTAGTCATGCCATACACCAAGTATGCATACTATGTTTGTCTATGATCTTTACTTTGTGAACTAGATCAATTGAACATAACTTCAATGATTCTCTTTTCACAGTCCCAAATCCTTACTGCAAATGCAAGAATTCCAAATTCATGCCATTTACTAAAATCTGTTAGATTCTAAACTTATATGCATTAATCCTCTTGTAATGATTATGCACAAAGTCATAAAGACTTGACAAAAAACATTACAGAGCATTCCAACGGAGATCAACTCCTTGTAAACATCCTTCTTGCATTAAGTTTCCTTAATCTTACACAGATTGAAAATTCTAACTTTGAAACATTTCCAGATTCCATTTTGACTATCAATTCTGAACAAGAGTTGCCTCATTACAGATTATGTCAATATGGTCCTTCCAAAATTATCACTATACTTCCAACTGTCCTTGAGCAACCAATCTTTGGTAAACCTTAGATTGTCCTCGACAATTGATTAATCCTTTTAGTCATATCCAATTCTAAACCTTTTCCCTTCTTAATGCCCCAGGCATTTGGAAAATTTTAGAAAGGATGAATATAGCACATGTAATCGATCCTATATCCGAAGCATATGGGACACGATTCATGATGTCTCACATAAAGACTAAACCAGTCTTTTGCTATAACATTTCCATTTCTATTTGCCAAGTTCTCATAATTCAGATTATGAAAAGGGATGTCGTAATCATAATCGAATTTAAGAACGCAAATAATGGACCCATATACAGAATTTCTTTATGTTGAGCCATTCCAACATGAAATTCATATATATTTCCTTGACTAAATAACTAAAGCCTCACGATCAAAGCTTATAAATTTGAGATGAAGTATAATTTCCTCTCCCTTAATTATAGCAAAACAACTTTTTCCCAATTGAAACCTTTTGTTTTCTATAATTAACATTGCTAACTTGCAATACTTATCATAATTATCATGCTCCCACTAACATGATGATCATTAGCATAACACTTATGCTCCCACTAGCTTTGACATGTACTCAGAAATCAGCTGGACTTCTCGAAATCAATACTTTATTGACTTTCTTACCAATGTTTAGATTTCTGATACTGGATTGTTTTGATAGAACTTTATCAAAATCATACACCTTCCCTTAGATAGCACACTTGTGTGTCTAAACAATTATGAAGAGGGATGCCGTAATCATAATGGTTAGACCTTTTTGCCACTTCTCACAAGTCCAGGTTAGTGTGACGGTAAACCACACACGCTCCACTAACAACTTTGAGAATGCAAATATCACAATTGCTATCTGCTAAAATCTACTTAGTGAAAGTGTTTCCTCACCATCACTTTCATGAATCGGAGAGAAACCTTATGACACTTAGATTTATTAGTGTATGTGTTCTTATCCATGTGAATTGTCAAAACCATAGTCACAAGACAAGGATGATGACAAATCCAAACTCATATGGACTGAACTATATCTTAATTTCTTGCCACCTGGCAGCTCAAGGGCCTACCATTGCTTCCAAGTTGTTGTTTAACAAATTGAGAACTCTAAGAACTCATATGCAAATCCAACTTTAACTGGAATGGGCATAGAATAAGTCAACAGGATAGGTTATGAACCTCAAGTCGTGTGCTAGTGAGGAACTTCTGGTTCTATTCTTGATTAGTTCTTGAGACTTTTAAGACTCCCATTGTCCTCTTGACCTATAAGACTCGCTTGTCAAACATCCAATAGATAGTGTGGATTCTAACCAAGACAAACACTTCACACAATTGGCCTAAGTTGGTCTTTGTTTTATCCAAAACATCACAACTTACCAATTTCAAATGTACAAGAGTAGAAAACTTTTACTCTTACATTTGACAAGTGTTTTAAACCTTCTTTAAGACATGTCACTCAAAATACAATCTTGGAGTAGGACTCTGAGATTTGTATTAGAACGAAGTATGACTCATCTTCTTGATTTAACCACTTCAACAATTCAAGTTCCTCTTCTTAGTCATAAGAATGCACTAAGATTTTCCTTAGAGAACTAATTTTGATATGGTTTCTTAATCATTAAGATGATCACAAAACTGATACTAAAGTACTCTCCCATCTTTTCAGATTTAAGAAACTTTTATCCTTCTACCTAATTTGATTCTTCTTATTCGCTCTGCCATACATTGGAACCTTTTCCAATGTCTCAGAATTACACTTAAGCTTTAAGTATAACCATATTTACTGAGCTTTAGTAAATTATGACGAATAATCTTATCGATCTTTTGTGGTGGACTTAATCAGTGCGCAAGAATTTGTACTCGATCCCTTAGTCCTTTACTTGACTCACACATCCATGTGAATGAGTAATTAGTCTTAATTTTTCCAATACTTGAAAGTTCTCATTCATCATGCAATACAACTTGCATGATTCCAAGTTCCGGTCCAATTGAGACTTAGGTGATGAGAATCTTCCCTTATTTGGTGAATTTAGACATTACCACAAATGAAGGAATCAATTTCATATTTCCACTCTTGCTATTAATGGAATCATATAAGCAACAATTTTTTTTCTCAAATGCCATTGTAAGGATATTTTAAAATAAATAAAATAAAAAATTTTCTTTTATTTTAAAACTATGCGGAAAAACTTATCCTTACAATCCATATGAAAAACTTGTTGTTATCTATTCCTAAGCAACATCTCATAACTCCAAAGAAGTAGCTCAAGAATCCGATTGTCAAACTACACGATATAAATCCATCTATGCGATCAGATTCAGCATATTCTTTCTTTAAGTTCCTTTACGTTTCTTTGATTCTTAAAACATCAACATGTGACCCAGTCACAGCATGTAATAAGAATCTCAGAATAGAAACTTAGCAGAGTTAGATAGTGGACTTTACCTGAAGTAGAGTCAAACTTATTGACTTTAACATCCTTAGGTAAATTTGGTAGCTTCGCAACTAATGACCCTTCCTTTGGCAATATAAACATATGGACCCTTTGGTAATGAAACATGGGACTATCACAGACTTAGCCTTTTCTCTTTACCATTTTCTTTTTCTGTATTTCTAGTGTCACCATTGTCAATGTCCATAAAGTTTTAGGAAGTTGATCTTAGCAAATAGATAACATCATTAAGGGTCTTGTCATAGTCGGTTTCATAGCTGTTCCAAAAGAACTCACTATGTGACTTAGAAAGTAGTTGAACCACCAACTTTCTCAAGACTTTGACACCCAACTCTCCCGGCTTGTCAATATGTGACTACATCTCCAAGTTATGATCACACCTAGACCTTGCCTTGCTAATAGGGCTTGAGTGACTTTGAACTTGTGGGTTAGGGAGAATAATTTGAGGAGGTGAAAGAAGTATGATTTCCAAGGAACATCATCTTCTTTTAGGAAAGCTTGTTTCAAGAGATTTGGGAAGATCATAAATGTCTAAACCAGACATGTTATGGGAGATATTCAAGATAGTTGATTTATAGTCCTTAATATGACACCCAATATGAAATATTAAGGCTAGGACCCAACAAACTATTTTATAATTTAGAAGAGGGATGCCGTAATCCAAGCTATAAAATATTTGAAGGTAGGTGAATGACGATTCACCAATTTCCACCATGAAAAACGAAATAATAATTAGGTTTTAATTGGTTTTCAAACTCTTAGATCTTTGAGATTCATTGAACTGTTCAATGGCATGTTTCAATCTCGAGTGTGCCCTTCAGGTTTTGTGACTGGGATGCCGAGGATCACAAAACAAGGTGTGAAGTAACCACGCAAATTACTGGGTACCCTTAAGTGTTTACCCCTCAATCGATTTGCCGGTTAACCACACACGCTCCATCGATACTATGATAAACATTAAGTTACCCTTTGCCTACCTTGTTAAATACGAGTTAGTGTGCCGGTTAACCACACACGCTCCACTAACCAACTTAAACAAAGTGCAAAGTGTAATTTCATGGATTAGCACCTTATTCACATTTTTCCTAAGTAACTAAGATTGGAAATTATTAAGAGTTTAGTTACTTAGTATTTATCATTAATACTTTTAATGAAGGGAGAATTATAGTCCTGTCAAACCCGTTCAGCTAACAACCCTCCACCAGTCAAGCTAGCGGTGGGTGAGAGTGGACACCCATTAAGTTGCCATTTTATAGGCAACAACCTTATACCTACCTTATAGACCGGCTTCGTGAATGAGGCGTACTAGCGGTAAGACCGACTTTACTCTTATACATATATATTATTAACTTTTAAAATTCTAAGGGCTAACTTGGAATTAAAGTATTCATAAGTGAAAACTTTTCAAGTTCAAAAACTTGAGGGCAAGTTTTGAAACTATTAAAAAACTAATTAATTCCATAACTTATGTGTTTAAAGTAGTTTTAATCCAAAAACTCTTCAAGTTCCATAACTTATGGAAGACTTTAAACTAATAAAAGAATTAACTTTTCTTTATTTTTATAACTTATGGAATTAATTAAGGTTACACTTTTACTCTTTAATGAAGTGACTCTTGAACTTCCATAACTTGAGGACAAGTTATGGAGTCATAAAAAAAATATTCAATGACACAAGACTCTTCATTTTGTAACCATTACCAACTTTTATGAGTTTTGTAACACCGTAAATTTCAAGACAAATTTTTCATTTAAAATAATCATTTTACTCTTAGAAACACTTGTTTAAAATCTTATTCATAGTCGATTTACAAAACATAACTCCATTTTCACTTGCATAGAAAACCAAGATCCTCAAAAATATGACTCTTTCTCTGGTGTGTACAATCAAGCCGGTGCCGTCCCGTGATACTGAAAGAAACCTGTAAAACATCAAACAAAACACTGTAAGCACGAAGCTTAGTGAGTTCCCCAAAATACCACACATAACACATATTAGCCACTCGAGGCTATAACTCTGTGGGTCCGTGCACCCAAACTCTGTGAACCCTCAGGTTCTAACTCTGGGAACCTTCCGGTTCCAACTCTATAAACATGCACAACATAAATCACATAGAAATAATGCAGTACAACACATCACGTACATATAGCATACAAATACTCTAATCACATAACTCTGGTTACCTACTCAAGGTAAAGTATAGTGAGAAGACTCACCTGGCAAGCAGAAAGCAGATATCCCCACACTTGAATCTCGAACTCGCCACCGCCTAACACGTAAGGCAAATACTCTCATGAATATAACTTTCGAGGCTAGAATAAATCCTCTCATAACACCCTCTTATGGGTAAAAGACTATTTTACCTCTCTCTTGGCCCAAAGGCCACATCGCTGTCCAAACCCTAAAACTCAACGGCCAACCCTTGGTCGAAATCAAAGTCCTCAGTCTAGGTCAACCCTTGACTGACTCTACTCACCGAGTCAACCCTGTGACTCGTCGAGTTCCCATAATCAGAACTTCCCCATATCGCGACTCAACTCGTCGAGTCACCACGAGACTCGCCGAGTCCCACAACTCTGAGTCCACTCACACCCAACTCACCGAGTCATCCCTTGACTCACCGATTCTCGACTCAACCAGGAAATATTTGGGACTCTTCGTCAAGACTCGTCGAGTCCAAGAACAGACTCGCCGAGTCTACGGCTATCTTCAACCTACTCGCCGAGTTGTTCATACAACTCGCCGAGTTCCAGGCCATCTTCATCCAACTCGTCGAGTCCACCCATGTGACTCGCCGAGTACCGCCGGTCTGAATACATTCCGAAGCATTCCAGGCCATGCAACTGCTCCAAGACATAGATCTAGCCTCCTACCACTCATCCATCACGTAAAGTGGCAAACTTTACGTGAATCCAAAGAGATCTAAGCCGTTTGCACATTGGGGCTAGGGTTTGGGACATGCAAGCTTCACTAAACACTCCAACACAGGGACTTTCATGCTCTCTGATTCTTCTCCCTTCCAGATCTGAGGTAGCAACCTCAGATCTAACCTCTAGACTTCCCATTTCATCCATAGACAATTTCTCACAAACCCCAAAATGAAGAAACAACATAATCAACAGGTCAAAAACGAGATACTACCTCTAAGTGATGCCCCAACTGCAATGCAATTCGAATCCAAGCAAAGCCCCTTGCTCCAAGCCTTCAATCTTCCCAAAATTCCTTCAACCATTACTTCTCCAAGCTCCAATCCACTCAAAAATGGTGCTTCTCCGCGATTTAGGGTTTTCTGGGGCTCAAGGGGTGATAAAGAGGCTGGGAGGAAGACATAATGATCATTATATAAGGCTCAACCCTGAGAATTAGGGTTTTCTCCACTCAGCGCCTACTCGCCGAGTCCAATACACTAACTCGCCGAGTCGGCCACTTAACATGCGACCAAGTCGCGACTCTACTCGCCGAGTCCACACATGGACTCGCCGAGTCGCTCTTTCCCAATTTACTCTTTTAGCCCTTCAACTCTACTCTTGATATTTCGGGATGTTACAATTCTCCCCCACTTAAATTAGGCTTCGCCCTCGAAGCCTACAGTAACTCAACTCCAGAATTACTCACACAACGTGCCACCTGGCCTTAATCGGACCAGATCTCACAAGGTATACCCATCGAAACTCGAACACACTTTCCCTTTCCTTACGGTGTCCTGACCATTGTCTCGAACCGGGCACCGGATGCACCCTCTGATGACCACACACATCGATCCGAGAATTACCCATGAAGTATCACTGCCCCAAATCTCAACAATCACTCGACCCATAAGGGTTAGAAGACATGAACCATCGGATCCCCAATTCGAATCCCTCTCTATCCAATCCGTGACGACGGAAAGACCCACTCTTAAATCCCAGAGCAACTCCCTTGAGTCCTCTTCTTGCAATCACACACCCATGCCGCACCAACCTTCGCACCCTCGGGTTAGGAAAACCCGTCACAATGATGACGTCTCTAACATCCCTAGGAGAAACCACCACTACGTACACAGCCCTCGATCAGAATCAAGTTGGGAGTCCCAGACTCCATCCCTACATCCATCCTGAGACTCTTGGCTCTACACCCGCGGAATCCTTCCGCGTCCTCAGCAGACATCCCATCATGATGTCATTCCATACCACTGTCACAGACACAGTGTTCGACCACCATACTCCAAATCATCCATTCTCACTACAACTTTCACTTCCGCGAATCAACACTTTCCCCAGTAAATGAGGATCCAACACTTCCTCCCATACAACAGCACAAAGGGTGGCATACCAATGCACTAATGATGGCTGTTGAAATAGGATAACTCAACCAAGGATAAATACGCGCCGCAACACCCTCCGAAATCTAATACACATGCCCGAAGCATGTCTTTGAGCGTCTGAATCGTTCACTCCCTCTGAGGTGTCCTCCGACATCATCAGGATAAGCTCTAGCTCATCACATATCCCTCTTCGAGACTGAGCACCAGGTCAGCTTTTGACTCCACAGCTGAGCCTCCAAAGGTCACCCAAATCATGATCCAAATATCCCACTAACTTCCTCCCCGTGACCACTATCCCGGCCACGTGACACGCAAGTCGCGAAATTCTCTTTTCCTTATGCAAGAAAGTACAATCCAACCGAGGATCGTCTCCACTCTGATCTCTGGTTTCTGCTGCGCATATCCCTTGCCATCTCACCACATTCCCCGACGGAGACGGGGACCCTAGTCTCGCCCCCGGTCCAACATCCAGGCTCCAAAAACTCAATACTAGGGCTACTCAAGCCCAAAACTCTTCCACATCATACACTGATCGGAGAACATTCCATCATCACACTCTCTTGCCATCTAGTGAGCACTACGACTCCCCGCGGTATCACAACACCCTCTGACTAGTGAGTACTACGGCTCTCCGCAGTATCACAACCCCCTCTGACTAGTGAGTACTACGGCTCTCCGCAGTATCACAACACCCTCTAACTAGTGAGTACTACGGCTCTCCACAGTATCACAACACCCTCTGACTAATGAGTACTACGGCTCTCCGCAGTATCACAACACCCTCTAACTAGTGAGTACTACGGCTCTCCACAGTATCACAACACCCTCTTACTAGTGAGTACTACGGCTCTCCGCAGTATCACAACACCCTCTGACTAGTGAGTACTACGGCTCCCCGCAGTATCACAACACCCTCTGACTCCACTAGCTCGTGCTCCACAGACTATCATAGGCGGCTACCCATACTCGTCTCGAATATTCATCACAGACTCTGGAGGCAATCGTCATAACAGATGCCCACCCTTGCGAAGATCCACTCTCCCAAGTAATCTCCCTGGATGCCCATACTCGAAGGGCTATCACTAGTTCCATAGATACCTGATATACCACAAGTCGTCTCAACTCAAGATTCACGAATAACTTCGAAATAAAGATATCAATACCCGGATACCTCGGAACACCCCCACCGATCATCACAAGATCCTGCCACAACCACAGGTTTCCTGCCCCAAGCACCATATAGATGCAATAATACATTCCCTCTGAACCCCATAACTAGATCTTCATTTTTCCCAAGTTGCAACTTCGGTGTATTCAATTTCCCAACTGCAATACGAAGAAACGCTAACGCTACGAAATACGCTGATAATTCTCCGAAACCCTTTTTTCCCGCCACTCAAAACCCAAACAAGGATACGCATACCGACCCGGGAGTTGGCTGCCCAATCATTCTTTATCTACTTGCCCCAACACTGACCAATACCAGATTCCTGACTAATAAACACCTGTCGTGGAGACATTCATCCTTCTCAAACAAGTACTTCCCGCATTAACTCACTCCGACCCCTTTCCTCGATCAGCGACATCTCTGGTCTCATGATTTCTTACCGCATATCTCTATACTCCACTTATAACTGCTCCTGACAAATCTCTGCTTTCTTACATACGGCACCCGGTTCTCCCCCACTTAGGGTTCAAACCGTCACCAAATAGCACACAACTATTCCATAACTATATTCTCCAGCAAAATCGCACCTGCCCCCGGAAAGTGCTACACAATGCCCGATAATCCCCCTTACGGAAATGAATCGACTTCATATACTCTGAACCTCTGATGAACTCCTCAAGAACTTCTCGTCACGTCTGCCTCTAGTCGTTCCAAATATCTTACCAATCTAGTACCAACAAATCAACTGCTCAATAACATCCCTGGCTCATAGACTGAACCATAAAATCACCGTACCCCTCACCTCAACTCATCAACCAACGCTCCAACACCGGGATCACCCCACGAACAAGGACCCACTCCCATATTCAACACCCCATGGATAGAAAACTCTCTGCACCACTAAACTCGACTGAAATCCCCACTTATACCACTACCATACACCCGACTATACTCAATTAGGTATAGCGTGGCCCTCGACTATCTTAGTCCCAACTGACTATCTGCTCATGATAGATCACTGCCTCGCGGCACACATGTTACCTGATACTCTGGGGGGAAATCATCATCAATGACGACCTGCAGGGTTTACCCCTAAACCCAAAACCAAAACATCATGCTTCTCATATTCTCACACTTACATAATTAGTACCTCCCCGATCATAGGAGGTGACATCTCCTTTATCGACTGATCACTCAACTCAGATCGAAATTCTCCCTTCCACTGACTCCTTACTAGAATACTCTGAGGGACTCTCGATCTCCCTCTCAAGGGACGCCTCTTCGAACTTACTCGCGACCGAATAACCGGAGAAATACAAACATCATTCACTACGAACCATGGTACTCCTTCCACGACATCTCTTCTCAATATGCCCCGATATATGGTACCCTAACCATGACATCACTCCCTAATTCGCTCCGATGTATGGTACCCGGACCATAACATCACTCCTCAATCTGCTCTGCTGTATGGTACCTGAACCATAACATCACTCCTCAATCTGCCCTGATGTATGGTACCCGAACCATAACATCACTCCTCGATCCGCCCTGATGTATGGTACCCAAACCATAACATCACTCCTCGATCCGCTCTGATGTATGGTACCCGAACCATAACATCACTCCTCGATCCGCTCTGATGTATGGTACGCAAACCATGACATCGCTCCTCAATCTGCTCTGATGTATGGTACCCGAACCATAACATCACTCCTCAATCCGCTCCGATGTATGGTACTCAAACCATAACATCACTCCTCAATCTGCTCTTTAGAACCTTCAGAATACTCCCTGTATCAAGTATGGGTCCTCTGCTTTCAGTAGTACGGGCCCATACTACCTGCCACATCTACTCATACTTTCCACACGGACCATCCCAGAGCTTCTAAATAGCTGCTCGACCTGCTCTTTCACCAATCCCGTCGTGCGTGCTCGCTCCCCAGTGAAATTCTCTATTCTACAAGCGCACTCATCTGGATAGGGTTATTCCCTAGGCTCTTCCGTCGTCCTCCCACTTCTTTGCTATCAGCTGCTGAAGAGCTCCCAATGATGCCAGCCATCTACCTCCTGAATATCGTCATATTCACTTGGTAGCTGACTCCCATCATCGAGAGTTCCACAAAGCACAAAGCAAGCAGCATTCGAGCATCGAAGGATACATAGGACTCCCTCTCTGTGATAACTCCACCTTCTCAGCTCATCCTCGAAAGTACCACCGAACTCTGTAACTCTACCCCTCATGGGTTCTAACTGGATACTCTCACTCATCACATACTTAAAACATAACACATATAACAATGAGTCCTAGGCTAAGGCATCACAAATCAGGCCACTCTAGTCCTAACATATGAAATACCTAGCCTGTCTCTAGCATGCAATAATATCTCATAAAGTGCATCATACATATCTCATAACACAAAATAAGGGTATTTTGGGAAATCACCGTTCGGGCTCTGGCTGATTGTACACACTGCTCCTTCTTGATTTCTCTTTGAACTCTTATTCACTTTTAGAAAATTATTTCTTTAAAAACTTTTCGTACTTCCTCAGTTTGAGTCCAGATTTACCCGAAGGCACATCCGAATCCCTCAAACCAAGGCTCTGATACCAACTTGTAACACCGTAAATTTCAAGACAAATTTTTCATTTAAAATAATCATTTTACTCTTAGAAACACTTGTTTAAAATCTTATTCATAGTCGATTTACAAAACATAACTCCATTTTCACTTGCATAGAAAACCAAGATCCTCAAAAATATGACTCTTTCTCTGGTGTGTACAATCAAGCCGGTGCCGTCCTGTGATACTGAAAGAAACCTGTAAAACATCAAACAAAACACTGTAAGCACGAAGCTTAGTGAGTTCCCCAAAATACCACACATAACACATATTAGCCACTCGAGGCTATAACTCTGTGGGTCCGTGCACCCAAACTCTGTGAACCCTCAGGTTCTAACTCTGGGAACCTTCCGGTTCCAACTCTATAAACATGCACAACATAAATCACATAGAAATAATGCAGTACAACACATCACGTACATATAGCATACAAATACTCTAATCACATAACTCTGGTTACCTACTCAAGGTAAAGTATAGTGAGAAGACTCACCTGGCAAGCAGAAAGCAGATATCCCCACACTTGAATCTCGAACTCGCCACCGCCTAACACGTAAGGCAAATACTCTCATGAATATAACTTTCGAGGCTAGAATAAATCCTCTCATAACACCCTCTTATGGGTAAAAGACTATTTTACCTCTCTCTTGGCCCAAAGGCCACATCGCTGTCCAAACCCTAAAACTCAACGGCCAACCCTTGGTCGAAATCAAAGTCCTCAGTCTAGGTCAACCCTTGACTGACTCTACTCACCGAGTCAACCCTGTGACTCGTCGAGTTCCCATAATCAGAACTTCCCCATATCGCGACTCAACTCGTCGAGTCACCACGAGACTCGCCGAGTCCCACAACTCTGAGTCCACTCACACCCAACTCACCGAGTCATCCCTTGACTCACCGATTCTCGACTCAACCAGGAAATATTTGGGACTCTTCGTCAAGACTCGTCGAGTCCAAGAACAGACTCGCCGAGTCTACGGCTATCTTCAACCTACTCGCCGAGTTGTTCATACAACTCGCCGAGTTCCAGGCCATCTTCATCCAACTCGTCGAGTCCACCCATGTGACTCGCCGAGTACCGCCGGTCTGAATACATTCCGAAGCATTCCAGGCCATGCAACTGCTCCAAGACATAGATCTAGCCTCCTACCACTCATCCATCACGTAAAGTGGCAAACTTTACGTGAATCCAAAGAGATCTAAGCCGTTTGCACATTGGGGCTAGGGTTTGGGACATGCAAGCTTCACTAAACACTCCAACACAGGGACTTTCATGCTCTCTGATTCTTCTCCCTTCCAGATCTGAGGTAGCAACCTCAGATCTAACCTCTAGACTTCCCATTTCATCCATAGACAATTTCTCACAAACCCCAAAATGAAGAAACAACATAATCAACAGGTCAAAAACGAGATACTACCTCTAAGTGATGCCCCAACTGCAATGCAATTCGAATCCAAGCAAAGCCCCTTGCTCCAAGCCTTCAATCTTCCCAAAATTCCTTCAACCATTACTTCTCCAAGCTCCAATCCACTCAAAAATGGTGCTTCTCCGCGATTTAGGGTTTTCTGGGGCTCAAGGGGTGATAAAGAGGCTGGGAGGAAGACATAATGATCATTATATAAGGCTCAACCCCGAGAATTAGGGTTTTCTCCACTCAGCGCCTACTCGCCGAGTCCAATACACTGACTCGCCGAGTCGGCCACTTAACACGCGACCAAGTCGCGACTCTACTCGCCGAGTCCACACATGGACTCGCCGAGTCGCTCTTTCCCAATTTACTCTTTTAGCCCTTCAACTCTACTCTTGATATTTCGGGATGTTACAAGTTTTATGAGTCTTTAATGTGACTCTTCATGTAACTTGAGGACAAGTTACACAAACACATTTTATACTCAACTCTTAGATTAAAATGGATTGCAAACAACTATTTCAATTAACTTTTCTATTAATCTAAGCAACTCATAAGAACAAGATAATTCAAATCAAATTTTTCATGTAATTAGAGTAGCACTTTAAACTAATACAAAACATGAATCTATTGACAATTATCTTTAAAATTGGATTAGCATGAACATTACCACATCAAAAACAAGTTTATAAGTTCAAAAACATCTTAGGGTAATGTTCCTAGTCCAATTCCAGCCAAAAAGTCGAATTTATGTTGTTTGGGGGTCCAACTCGTCGAGTGCATGAACCAACTCGGCGAGTTGGATCGATTTGATCACTTTTTAGGCATGGACTCGCCGAGTCTGATGATCAGACAGCAACAATTTCGATTTTTTAAGCAGTTTTGCAAGTATAACAAGAAAACAAGCCTATGCTCTGATACCACTGTTGGGTTTTGAGCATTCTAACACTCCTATGGTGTACATGCAACCCTAAATACCTTGGATCTATGTTTTCTCTATTATACATGCAAATAAGAACATCCAAGGTATTATCCTAATCTAGCATACAAAACAATGACTATTGCAAGATAGAATACATACCTCTTGATGAAGCTTGATGTCTTCAAGCTTTAAGAGCTTAGCCCCCAATAGTGTGGAAGCCTCAAATGGAATCACAAATCACCAAAACACCTTGGAAGACTTTAGAGAATATGGATACTTGGTTCTCTCTAGTGAAATTGGCTAGCCCTTCTTACTGTACCACACTAGTTCCAATTTCACCAACCAAGGACATCTTTATATAGTGTGGAGGATTAGGGTTAAACCCTAATACCCATGACCTTTCATTTCCTAGGATCCATGGGTTAAACACTCCATGGACTATCAATGAAAGCTTAGCCCAACCTAAATGAACTTGGCCCATTCCATATATATAAGAGTCCATATTTAATTAGTTCCTTTTGATCACTTAATTAATTATAAATTAATTCTTGATCAATACTAATTAAATAATATGATTCCATAATAATATATTAGAACTTATAATATATTAATATGTAATCATAAACATACTATTCTCAAAAGATTATCCATATAAATTGTGTCGGTGAAGTGCAACCCAAATGGACCATGCCTGGTCGGGTCAAGTACATACCAAATATAGTTATGGACTTAGACATTAATCCAACAGTATGGGCCCGTACTACTGAAAGCAGAGGACGCATACTTGATACAGGGGGTATTCTGAAGTTTCTAATGAGCGTATTGAGGAGTGATGTTATGGTTCGAGTACCATACATCGGAGCAGGTGGAGGATTGATGTTATGGTTCGAGTACCATACATTGAAGCAGATTGAGGAGTGATGTTATGGTTCGAGTACCATACATCGGAGCAGATGAAGGATTGATGCTATGGTTCGAGTACCATACATCGAAGCAGATTGAGGAGTGATGTTATGGTTCGAGTACCATACATCGGAGCAGATGAAGGATTGATGCTATGGTTCGAGTACCATACATCGAAGTAGATTGAGGAGTGATGCTATGGTTCGAGTACTATACATCAGAGCAGATGAAGGATTGATGCTATGGTTCGGGTACCAAACACCAGAGAATATTGAGAAGAGATGTCATGGGATGGGTACCATGGTTCGTAGTGAATGATGCTTATGGTTCTCCGGTTATCCGGTCTCGATTGATGAGGTAGAGATTGGATGCTGTGGGTTTTAGGCATGTGGGCCATGATTGAGTTCGAAGAGGCGTCCTTTGAGAGGGAGGTTGAGAGCCTTTCAGAGTATTTTGGTAAGGAGTCAGAAGGAGGGGAGAATTTTGGTCTGAGTGGAGAAATCAATCGATAGAGGAGATGTCTCCTTCTATGACCTGAGTGGTGTTATTTATGTTCGTGTGCGAAACATGAGAGGCATGATGTTTAAGTTTTAGGTTTGGGTGTAAACCCTACAGGTTGTCATTGATGATGATTTTCCCTGTAGAGTATCCGGTAGCATGTGTGCCGCGAGGCAGTGATTATCATGAGCAGATAGTCAGTTAGGACTGAGATAGTCGAGGACCACGTTACACCTATTTGAGTATAGTAGGGTGTATTGTAGTGGTATCAGTGGGATGTCCAGTAAAGTTTATCAGTGCAGTGGTTTTCGATCTATGTTGGGTATTGAATATGGGAGTAGGTCCGTGTTCTTGGGACGATCCATGTGTTGGAACATTGGTTGATGAGTCGAGGTGGGGGAGTATGATGATTCGTAGTTCAATCTATGGGTCAGTGATGTTATTGGACAGTTGAGTTGTTTGGTATTGGATTGGTATGAGACCTGGAACGACTAGAGGCCATCGTGACAAGAAGTTCTCGAGGATTTCATCTGAGGTTTAGAGTCCATGAGATCGATTGATTTCCTTAAAGGGGATTTTCGGGCATTGCGTAGCACTTGCCAGGGGCAGGTGCGATTCTGCTGGTAAAAATAATTGGCAGGATGGTTGTATGCCAATTGGGGACGGTTCAAACCCTAGTGGGGGAGAACCGGGTATTTTATTGAGGGAACTAGAGATTTGTGCAAGAGCGGTTATGGGTTGAATACAGGAACATGCGGCTTGAATTCATGGGATCAGGTTCATTGGTGATCAGGGAAAGTTGCAGGGCAAGAAAATACAGGTGGTAGATGTTGGAGAGAGAGATGGGCATCTCCACGGCAGGTGGCAAATGGACATGAATCTGGCGGTGGTCAAGGTCATTTCAAGTGGAAGGCTCGTGATGATAGTATGGGCAGTCGAGAACTTCTGGGTCGAAGTATGGATTGTTTATGCCTTTTTGGGGTGGTTAGAAGATCATCGAGCAGCCAACTTCCGGGCCGGTATGTGTATTCTTGCATGGATTCTGAGCAGTAGAGGAAAGGATTCCGGAGGATCATCAGTGTGTTCTGAAGCATCAGCGCTCTCTTTGTATTCCAAGTGAGTGTTTGGATACACTAAAGTTGCGCATTGGGTATAAAGAAGAATTATTATGAGGCCCATAGGAATGTATTGTTGTATATGTATGGTGCTGAGAGTAGGAAAATCAGTGGTAGAGGTAGGACATTGTGATGTTCGGTGATGGTGTTCCGTGGTTTTCGCGTATAGCATCTTGATTTCGGAGTTATTTAGAGTCTTGAGTTTGAAGCGACTAGTGATGTATCATGTATCTAGGGTTCCAGTGGGAGCCCTTCACGTATTGTCATCAAGAGGGAATTATTTAAGGAAGTGGATCTCCGCAGAGATGGGTTCTACATATAGCGGTTGCCGCTAGAGTCTGTAATGCATATTGGGGCAAGTGTGTAACTACCTATGATAGTCTTCAGTGCATGAGTTAGTGAGCATAGAGTGGCTTGTAATGAGAATGAGGGTATACGGTGATACTACCGGGGGGCGTAGTATTCACCAGTTAGAGGGTGTTGTGATGCTACGGGGAGCCGTAGTACTCGCAAGCCAGAGAGAGAGTCGTGATACTACGGGGAGCCATAGTATTAGCCAGTCAAGAGGGTATTATGATGCTATAGGGAGCTGTAGTACTCACAAGTCAGAGAGTGGGAGTCGTGGTACTGCGGGGAGCCGTAGTACTCACTAGTCGGTTGGCGTTGTGGTGCTACGAGGAATCGTAGTACTCACTAGTCAGAGTCTGTCGTGATATTGCAAGAAGCCATAGAACTCTCTAGATAGCAAGAGAGTGTAATGATGGAGTGTTCTTTGATTAGTGTACGATGCAGAGGGGTTTTAGGCTTGAGTAGCCCTAATATTGAGTTTTGGAGCCTAGTGGTTAAATCGGGGCGAGGCTGGGGCCTCCGCCTCTGTCAAGAGATTCAGCAAGGTGCGCAGGAGATATGCGTAGCAGACTCCAGAGGTCAGAGTTGATTCGATCTTCGATCGGATTGCATTTTTTGTATGAGGAGAAGAGAATTTAGTGACTTGCGAGTCACTGGGCCGGAATATTTGTCAAAGGGAGGAAGTTGGGGTGATATCTTAGGTCATGATATGTGTGACCTTTGGAGGTTCAGTTGTGGGGCCAAAAGTTGATCTGTTGTTCAATATCGAAGAGGGATATGAGAAATGAGGTAGAGTTTACCTTGGTGATGTCTGAGGACACTGCAGAGCAAGCGAACGATTCAGACGCTCGAGGCCATACTTCGGGCATATATATAATAGATTTTGGAGAGACTTGTGACATGTATTTGCCCTTGGCAGAGCTTTCCTGCAACAACAACCATCAGTTGAGCACCAGTGTGCCACCCTTTGAGTTGTTGTATGGGAGGAGGTGTCGTTATATTGGTAATCATTGAGCAACGTGATTACGGTGGTGGTATGGAATGACATCATGTTGGGGTGACTGCGGAGGACGCGGAAGGGATTCCGCGGGTGTAGAGCCAAGAGTCTCAGGATGGATGCAGGGATGGAGTCTGGGTCTCCCAGCTTGATTCTGATCAGGGAGTCGTGTGTGTAGTGGTGGTTCCCCCTGGGGATGTTGGAGATGTCGTCAGTGTGATGGGTTTTCCTAACTTGAGAGTGCAAGGACTGGTGCAGCATGTGCGTGTGATTACAAGAAGAGGACTCGTGGGAGTTACTCTGAGATTGAAGAATGGGTCTTTCGGTCAGCATGGAATGGATAGAGTGGGTTTCGGATCAGGGATCCGGTGGTTCATGGTTTTGTAGCTCTTATGGGTCGAGTGATTGTTGAGATTTGGAGCAGTGATGCATCATTGGAAGTACTCAGTTGTTGTGTGTGGATATCAGAGGGTAAAGCCGGTGCCCGGGTTGAGATGGTGGTTAGGACACCGCAAGAAAAGAGAAAGTGAGTTCAAGTTTCGATGGGTATGCCTTGAGGGACTTGGTCCGGTTAAGGCCAGGTGGCGTGTTGTGGGAGTATTTTTGGAGATGAGTTGTCGTAGGCTTCGAGGATGAAGCCTAAATTTAGTGGGGGAGAATTGTAACACCCCGAAATATCAAGAGTAGAGTTGAAGGGCTAAAAGTGTAAATCTTGAAGGGCAACTCGGCGAGTCCATGGATGGACTCGGCGAGTAGGGTCGTGACTTTGGTCGCGTGTCAAGTGGCCTAGTTGGCGATTCCAAAGATGGACTCGGCGAGTAGGTGCTGAGTGGAGAAAACCCTAATTATCGGGGTTGAGCCCTATATAAAGAACTTAACATCCATTCCCCTAGCCTCTTTACTCATCCTCAAGTCCAGAAACCCTTAGTATTCGTGTGTGTGTGGATCAAAGTGCATTTGGGAGCTTGAAGGGTATTTGTTGAAGAAATCTTGGGAGTTTGGAGGCTTGGAGCAAGGGGCTTTGCTTGGATTCGAGTTTCATTGCAGTTGGGGCATTCTTTTGAGGTAATATCTTGTTCTTGCGCTGTTACTCATATGGATTCATCATTTTGGGGTTTATGGGAGCTTATCTTGGTATGTTTTGGAGTTTGGAGGTTAGATCTGAGGTTGCTACCTCAGATCTGGAATGGGGGGAGGTCTAGAGTGCATTAAAGTCCTTGTGTTTGAGTGCTTAGTGAAGCCATCATGTCCCAAACCCTGCTCTAAAGTGTATAAGGCCTAGATCTCTTTGGATTCATGTAAAGTTTGCCACTTTACGTGATGGATGGGTTGTAGGAGACTAGATCTATGTTTTGGATCTATTGCAGGGCCTGGAACGCTTCTGTATGAATTCAGACCGGTGGTACTCGGCGAGTCACAAGGGTGGACTCGACGAGTTGCTTGAAGATGAGCTGGAACTCGACGAGTTGGATGGACAACCCGGCGAGTAGGTTGAAGATAGCCTTAAACTCGACGAGTCTGTTCTTGGACTCGGTGAGTCTTGTCGAAGAATCCCAATATTTTCTGGTTGAGTCGAGAATCGGTGAGTCAAGGGATGACTCGGTGAGTTGGGTGCGAGTGGACTCAGAGTTGTTGGACTCGGTGAGTCAGGTCGCGGGTTGAGGAAAGTTCTAAGCTTGGGGACTCGGCGAGTCATCGGGTTGACTCAGCGAGTATAGTCAGTCAGGGGTTGACTTTGACCGTTGTCCAGAATTGACTAGTTTTACTTTGTAGTGTTAGTCAGCCAGGATCAAGGTGGTATTAAGTAGAGATACGCTTGTGTTGTAGGAAGACGATAGCTCGGGAGATCGAGCGCTAGTGATTCCGAGATACGTGAGGTGAGTCTTCTCACTATACTTTACCTTGAGTAGGTAACCAGAGTTATGTGACAGAGTATTTGTATGCTATGCATGTTATGTGTTGTACTGCATTATTTCTATGTGATTTATGCTGTGCATGTTTACAGAATTAGAACCATAAGGTTCACAGAGTTAGAACCTGAGGGTTCACAGAGTTGGGTGCACGGACCCATAGAGTTATAGCCTCGAGTGGCTAATATGTGTTATATGTGGTATATTGGGGAACTCACTAAGCTTTGTGCTTACAGTATTTGATGTTAATTGTTTCAGGTACTAGTGACGACCGTGGGAAGGCGTCGGCTTGATCAGTACACACGCACGGGATTTATGATTTTGAGATCTTGGGATTTTGTATTACTTGGATTGAACGATTGAAAATGGTTGTTTTCTGAATATTAAATGAATTATGTTTATAAAAATTTGAAAATTTTGTTTTGAAATTTACGGTGTTACATATACATATATAATACTTTAAAATTTTAATTTTATATAGTATAAGGGTGTATTTTAAACATTTAAAATACTTGGTGGTTTAATCTATTAATAAATTATACTTTTAATTTAATTAATCCTAAACCATGTTATTATGGATTTATTAAACATCTATTTTAATTAAATACTTTAATTAATTTAATAAAGTCCATGAGGTGTAATTGAACTATTCAAAGAATCTAGGTTATTAAAAATTCAAAATTAAAACTATGTAATTACTTTTTAAGTTATGAACCCAAGAGATGCATCTTTTTGAAACCTTTCAGTTACTAGGTGTTTTAGAATTCAATATTACAAATTAAAACCTTTTAATTAAGCTTTTCAAATTCCAAAACTTGAAAGCAAGTTTTTGAAACTCTTCAAAACCTTTTGGATTCCAACTTGATGACAAGTTTTGTAACCATCCAAGACTCTTGAATTCCATAACTTATGAGTTTAATGTTATTTTAATGGATGAGACGTTTCATGTTCCATTACTAGAGGACAAGTTATCAAGCTCATTAAAAAACATTTAGATGAATTTCAACAAACAAAATTATCATATAATTCATGATTGATCTAACTAAACTCATATAACAAGATAATATCAAATCAATAATTCACAAGTAACTTCGTTTATCATCTAAAGCAACAATTATCTTAAAACTTTGAGAATTATCTTTTGATTGGATGAGTATAATCACTACCATATCAGAAAAATACAATTTTTATGATTACAAAACACTTTGTGGTAATGATCCTAATCGACGAGTATGAACTTGACTGGTCGAGTTGCCTTTTAATGAGTGAACTCATCGAGTCATTCAGTGGACTCGGCGAGTTCATCAGTCAGATGCCAAAAATCAGTTTTTTCATCTTTGAAAAATAACCAAGCATCAAATATAACAGAAAACTACCCATGGCTTTGATACCATTGTTGGTTTTTGTGTACTATAACACTCCTATGGTGCACATACAACCCTAATAGCTTTGGATCTAAGTTTTCTCTAGTTATACATGAAATAAAATTTCCAAAGCATAAAGCCTAAAACTAGCATACGATTTTGGTACATGAATCATAAAACCAAATTAGAAGAATACCTCTTTATTGTAGCTTGTAGTTTTAGCCTTTCAAGAGCTTAGCACCTCAAGAGTGATGCCTCAAATGGTTCACAAACACCATGAATAAAGGAGGACTATGAGACAGAGGCTAGACACTCTAAAATCGGTTATGATTCTCTTAGTATCCTTAGGTCAACAAATTTTGGCTGAGGGGTGACATTTATATATTGTAGGGTTCTATGAGTCATGGATAAACCCTAATCCATACACTTAGGTTATGTTCCATATGTCATGTAGGCTAACTCTTCATGGATACTTACATAAACTTAGCCCAACATGGATCAATAGCTGAAACAATATACATATCACTGATTTAAATAATCAGTCCCCGTTAATTTAATTAGACACTTTTGATCACTAAATTAATTCCACATTAGTTCTTCAAAATACTAATTAAATAATATGATTTCACAATTAATATATTATACTTATAATATATTAATCAATCATAAATAACCTCTTTCTCAAATATCCATCTTATCAGATTGTTCTGGTGAAGGCAACCCAAATGGACCATGCTACTCTCGGGTCAAGCATATAACAAGTACAGTTATGGGCTTAGAAACCTAATCCAACATCAACTTCTTTCTCCCTGTTATATTTGCGGGCGAACAAACACACACACCTCACAAATTCATTTTTCACTCTTAAGACAAATCCTCCCATCTCTCTCTCACTCTCATTTTGTGTGTGTGTGCCATTTTCAAGGGGTTCTTCTTCAAAAAAACTCATAGACTTGGTAAGTTTCTTGTAAACCACTAGTGTTTGATACATCTCTAAGCTAAAAAATGCACCTTTACACACACCATTTCGTGTGTAGTGCATGGAAACCATAATTTTCAAGAAGCTCCTCAAGTTGTGCAAGGCTAGCCTCGAAAATCTTCTTCATTTTCTCCCTTCAACTCACGAAATCAAGGTGAGCTTCATACCCCACTATTTTTGGGTTTTTCATACTTTTCGAGGGGGGGGGGATACATGTCAAGTTTCATTTAACTATTGGATATTTTCATGCAATTACATGTTTATTTAACAATTTAAGCTTATACTGTTGAATATCTCATGTTGATGCACCATATGCTCGATATTACAAGCCTAATGTTTGCTAGATTAAATTTATCCTTTAGATAAGTGCATGCTTCATAGTTATGTGTAACATCCGGATTTTTACCAGGTATCTTGTAAATCTAATTTTGTTATATTGTGAGAGGGACTCAGCGAGTTGGAGCTCAGACTCGCCGAGTAGGGACGCGGAATTGAACATTGGTGCGCGCCTAGACTCGGCGAGTCCAGGATATGGACTCGGCGAGTCTACGCTGTGTAATGAAACCCTAAATCTCCGGGTTTGAGGGCTATTTAAAGGGCCTTATGGCCGTCATTTGTGCTCACCCAACCCTCAGTGAGTGACCCTTGTGTTCTTGAGCGATTTGTGAAGAGAAAGGAGCCATTCTTGATCTTGTGTGTGTTATTTAGCAAGAAGAAGGAGACCCTAGGCAAGAGGAAGCAAAGGAGGTTGCTATTTCGTGGATTTGGAGCTTAGATCATCACTCTAGAGGTATTATCTCGGACCATTTTCTGTTTAGTGAAGCATGATGCAATTTAGGGCTTATGGTGGTCTTTTATGGGATGATTTGATGCCCATTGGTTCCCTCTTTGAGTTGAGGCCATGGATCTGGATCCATAGAGGTCCAGAGAGCCTCACTCATCAAGCTTTATGGGTGACAATGGAGTCTTTGACCTTGTGTTGTAGTATTTGAGTCAAAAACATTATATATGGTCATATAGAGGTTGTATGTGCATCAAGATTGTAACTTTACGTGCTAAATGAGCTTGGAGGGACTGGATCTATGGATTAATGGACTGGATCTGACCTTTAGAGCAAGATTGTGTCAGTGCATGGCACGGACTCGCCGAGTCCGAAGAACAGACTCGGCGAGTAGCATGAATGTTGCCCGACCACACAGTGAGTGGCCTCGCCGAGTTGGGAAGGGTGGACTCAGTGAGTCAAGGGGGAGTCAGAATGGACAGGTGGACTGAGTCAAACTGGACTCGCCGAGTTGTTCTTGAGACTCGGCGAGTTGAGTCGTGGTGGCCCCACAACTCATGCCAGGTGGAACTCGTCGAGTTGAGGGAATGCTCGACGTGTCAGGGGAGGGTTCCAGGGAAATTGGTGCATACGCTCAGACTCGCCGAGTCGCTATAGCGCACTCGCCGAGTCCGGTCAAAGTTGACTGTTGACCAGCGTTGACCTAGATTGACTTGTTATAGTGTGGTCAACCCTAGTTGGGAAAGTGTTAATTAGAGATGTATTGTGCTATAGGGGGACTACAGCTCGGCAGATCGAGTGATTAGCGATTTCAGGTTTACGATTTACCGAGACACGCGAGGTGAGTCTTCTCACTATACTTTACCTTGAGTAGGTAACCAGAGTTATGTGATAGAGTATTTGTATGCTATGTATGTTATGTGTTGTACTGCATGATTTCTATGTGATTTATGTGGTGCATGTTTATCAGAGCTAGAACCTGAGGGTTCACAGAGTTTGGGTGCACGGACCCACAGAGTTATAGCCTAGAGTGGCTAATATGTGTTATATGTGGTATTTTGGGGAACTCACTAAGCCTTGTGCTTACAGTGTTGATGTTATTTGTTTCAGGTACTAGTGACGACCGCGGGAAGGCGCCGGCTTGATCCGTACACATACACGTTTGGAGCTTGACATTATGATCTTGGGATTTTGTATTGTTTTGTTGGACAATTAAAATGGTTGTTTTTATGAATATTGATGGAATTATGTTTTATAAAAATTGAAAATTTTGTTTGAAATTTTCGGTGTTACAAATTGGTATCAAAGCCTTGGTTTGAGGGATTCGGGTACACCTTCGGGGGTATTTGAACTCAAACTGAGGAATTAAAGAGATATTTTCAAAATAAAACCAAAAATTTTCTAAGAGTAAAAGATTTTCCAGGAAGAAATGTGTGTACGATCAGCTAGCGCCCGAACGGTGAATTCCCAAAATACCTTTATATTACGTGATAATTATTATTAATGTGATGTGTTTGCATGCTAGAGTAGGCTAGGTATTGCTGATAGGACTAGAGTGGCCTGTTTTGTGATGCCTTAGCCTAGGGAAGGGTGAGCTGCTATGAGATGCTGAGAGTAATTAGGTAGCAGCTAGGGCTTTGTGTGAGACCTGTTACAGAGTGATTTAAGTATAATAGTGTACTTGGGGATTGGGATCCGAAGAGGAAGATTTGGGGTGTGTACTGAGACGGTGCGGACAGTAGTATTGGGCCCGTACTACTGAAAGCACCGGTGCGGTACACAGTCCAAATAAGAATCTTGGGATGCCAAGAATCAAGGAGGGGTGGATTGTCGAATGTAAGAGTGTTCGAGTGAATTCTAATTATCGCATGTTGTATTTCAGAGGTTGATCATGGTGAGGACGCGTCATATGCCAGAGGATGCCAGAGCTAGTGATGAGGAGATTCGACAGATCATTCATGAGGAGGTGGCTGCGGTCATCAGAGCTGAGATACCAGAGATGTTCGGGTCTATTAAGACCGCTTTGATTGAGACATTTGATGAGCGCTATGTCGCTCTTTCTTGTAACATCCGGATTTTACCAGGTATAATGTAAGTTTAATTGTGTTATTTTGAAAGAGGGACTCGGCGAGTTGGGGCTCAGACTCGCCGAGTAGGGATGCGGGATTGAGCGAAGGTGCGCGCTTGGACTCGGCGAGTCCAGGGTATGGACTCGGTGAGTCTGTGCTGTGTTATGAAACCCTAAATCCCCGGGTTTGTGGCCTATTTAAGGGGCCTTATGGTCGTCATTTGCGCTCATCCAACCCCCAGAGTGTGTCCCTAGAGTTCTTGAGCGTTTGGTGAAGGATTGAGAGCAAATCTTGACCTTGTGAGTGTTGTTTAGCAAGAAGGAGGAGGCTCTAGGCAAGAGGAGGCAAAGGAGGTTGCTATTTCGTGGATTTGGAGCTTGGATCATCACTTTAGAGGTAATATTTTCGGACCATTTTCTGTTTGGTGAAACTTGATGCAAGTTAGGGCTTAATATGATCATTTATGGGGTGATTTGGTGCCCTTTTGTTCCCTCTTTGAGTTGAGACCATGGATCTGGATCCATAGAGGTCCAGAGGGCCTCACTCATCAAGCTTTATGGGTGGAAATGGAGTCCTTGGCCTTGTGTTGAAGTATTAGAGTCAAAAACATCATTTGTGATCATGTAGAGGTTATTTATGCATCAAGATTGTGACTTTACATGCTAAATAAGCATGGGGGGACTGGATCTATGGATTAGTGGACTGGATCTGGCCTTTAGAGCAAGATTGAGTCAGTGCATGGCACGGACTCGCCGAGTCCGAAGAACAGACTCGGCGAGTAGCTTGAATGTTGCACGACCACTTAGCGAGTGGCCTCGCCGAGTTGGGATGAGTGAACTCAGCGGGTCAAGGGGGGAGTCAGGATGGACAGGTGGACCGAGTCAAACCGGACTCGCCGAGTCGTTCTTGAGACTCGGCGAGTTGAGTCGTGGTGGCCCCACAACTCGTGCCAGGTGGAGCTCGTCGAGTTGGGAAGGGATGCTCGACGTGTCAAGAGAGGATTCCAGGGAAATTGGTGATTGCGCTCAGACTCGCCGAGTCGCTATAGCGCACTCGCCGAGTCCGATCAAGTTGACCGTTGACCAGCGTTGACCTAGACTGTCCTGTTATGGTATGGTCAACCCTAGTTGGGAAAGTGTTAATTAGAGATATATTGTGCTATAGGGGGACTTCAGCTCGGCAGATCGAGTGTTTAGCGATTTCAGGGTTACGGTTTACCAAGACACACGAGGTGAGTCTTCTCACTATACTTTACCTTGAGTAGGTAACCAGAGTTATGTGTTAGAGTATTTGTATGCCATGTATGTTATGTGTTGTACTGCATTACTTTTATGTGTTTGATGCTGTGCATGTTTACAGAGCTAGAACCGGAAGGTTCACAGAGTTAGAACCTGAGGGTTCACAGAGTTTGGGTGCACAGACCCACAGAGTTATAGCCTCGAGTGGCTAATATGTGTTATATGTAGTATTTTGGGAACTCACTAAGCCTTGTGCTTACAGTGTTGATGTTATTTGTTTCAGGTACTAGTGACGACCGTGGGAAGGCGCCGGCTTGATCCGTACACACATGTTTGGAGCTTGACATTTTGATCTTGGGATTTTGTAATATATTGTTGAACAATTAAAAAGGGGTTGTTTTATGAATATTGATGGAATTATGCTTTTATAAAAATCGAAAATTTTGTCTGAAAAATTCAGTGTTACATTTCTGAGGCTACGGTTGCAGCGGCTACCGCAGCGATTGCTGCGGCAAGGCCCTAGGGAGGTGATGCGTCGTTGTTTAGGGAGTTCAGCAACACCAAGCCACCAGAGTTTGATGGTACGCAGGATCCGGTGGCAGCTATGAGGTGGATATCTGATATGGAGGGATGCTTCTTCACTTGCTCGTCCCCTGAGCATTTGAAGGTTCGGTTCGCGCTGAACCAGCTTCGCTTGGGAGCGAAGGACTGGAGGAAGTTTGTGACTGCGCACTTCACACCGACTGAGCTTTCGGCAGTGACCTGGGAGAGGTTCACTACCATGTTCTGAGATGAGTACGTTCCTCAGGTGGAGAGGGAGCGTCTGGCACAGGAGTTTCTGACCCTCAAGCAGGGTACCGAGTCAGTTACAGCGATTACGAGGATGTTTCATGAGAGGGCGATGTTCTGCCCTGAGCATGTGTCCACCGAGTAGGCACGTATGAGCCGTTACCTGAGCATTCTGAGACGGGATATTCGGGAGTTCGCTGCGAACTCCTCGTATCGGACATTTGCCGAGCTTCAGGCAAATGCTCGGAAGAGGGAGATTGAGCTTGAGACTCAGGCCAGGGAGGAGGCGGAGTCTCTGGGGAGGGATCGGCGGCCGGCACAGTCCCAGCCGGCAGCCAAGCGAGCCAAGCCCGCTGATCCCAGACCCGGGAGCCAGAAGGGCCGCACTTGTGGGAAGTGCGGCAAGGGTCACGATGGAGTCTGTCGAGCAGGGTCTTGCTACAAATGTGGCAAGGAGGGGCATATGGCCAAGGACTGCCCCAAGGGATTTGCAGTGTGCTTCCACTGCAACCAGACCAGACACCGGAAGGCAGAGTGTCCGCTGCTGCGTGGAGCATCTCAGGGGTCTGCTCCCGCCGCCATTAGAGCTACTGCTACAGAGAGTCGGCCCGTGAAGGCCGAGGCACCGAGGGCTCGGGGAAGAGCCTTCCAGCTGACTGCGGAAGAGGTCCGTGCTGCACCCGACGTTGTGGCTGGTACGTTTCCTTTTCATTATTTATTTATGGTGTTGAGATATTATTCTTATATTATGCTATGCATAGGTACCTTCCTTGTGAATTCTGTACCTGCTTTAGTGTTATTTGACTCGGGTGCGAGTCGATCTTTTGTATCTTTGGCATTTAGTCAGCGTAGTTAGTCGTGGGGCACTGAGTCGGCCCCTGCGGGTTTCCATAGCCACCGACAGAGTGATTTGTGCTACAGAGGTCCTCCGGGGATGTGTATTGGAGATTTTCGGGGTTGAGTTCCCGATCGACCTGATTCCTTGCGATGGGTGATGTCTGTGTTATAGTGGGCATGGACTGGTTGAGCCGATTCGGTGCGGTTATCGATTGCGAGCGTCAGCTGGTGACTATACGAGATCCTAGTGGGGGAGTTCTTTCGGTTTACGGCGAGGGTACACGTTCTAGATCAGCCTTTTGTTCGGCTGCTAGGCGAGGCAGTGTTTACAGCAGGGCTGTAAGGGTTTTGTGGCGTATGTGATGGATACGCGAGTGATCTCCGAGAGACCGAGTTTAGTGGATGAAGTTCCGGTGGTGCGTGAGTTTCCAAATGTCTTTCCCGAAGAGTTACCAGGTGTGCCTCCCGTGAGGCAAGTGGAGTTTGGTATCGATTTGGTTCCGGGAGCCGCGCCTATCGCTAAGGTGCCGTATCGCCTTACGCCCCCAGAGATGCAAGAGTTATCCTCGCAACTTCAGGAGTTGCTGGGGAAGGGGTTTATTCGGCCGAGTAGCTCGCCGTGGGGAGCACCCATCCTGTTTGTGAAAAAGAAAGACGGCTCGCATCGCATGTGTATTGATTACCGGGAATTGAATAAGCTAACGGTCAAGAATCGTTACCCGTTGCCGAGGATCGACGATTTATTCGATCAGTTACAGGGAGCATCTTGGTTCTCCAAGATTGATTTGAGGTCGGGCTATCATCAGGTGAGAGTGCGGGACGAGGACGTCCAGAAGACAGCATTCAGGACGCGTTATGGGCATTATGAGTTTGTGGTGATGCCTTTTGGGCTCACCAATGCCCCGGCTGTGTTCATGGACCTCATGAACAGGGTATGTCGGCCGATGTTGGATCGGTCGGTGATTGTGTTCATTGATGATATTCTGGTATATTCGAGATCTAGAGAGCAGCACGAGGAGCATTTAAGGGAGGTTCTTGGAGTTTTGAGATCGGAGAAACTTTATGCAAAGTTTTCCAAGTGCGATTTCTGGTTGCGGGAGGTCCAGTTTCTGGGACATCTCATTAACCAGAAGGGGATATTGGTCGATCCGGCCAAGGTTGACGCAGTGATGAGGTGGGAGGTGCCAAGGTCACCTTCTGAGATCCGGAGTTTCCTTGGGTTGGCAGGGTATTATCAGAGGTTTATTAAGGATTTCTCCAAGATTGCGGTTCCACTCACCAGATTGACCCGGAAGGGTGTTACATTTTCATGGGGTCCCGAGCAGCAGACCTCCTTTGAGACACTTCGCCAGAGGTTGTGTGAAGCTCCGGTATTAGCTCTTCCGGAAGGGATGGAAGGTTTTGTGGTATTCTGTGATGCATCGATTTTAGGACTGGGAGCGGTACTGATGCAGAAGGGACATGTGATAGCATATGCATCGAGGCAGTTGAAGCCTCACGAGACGAGGTACCCCACACATAATTTGGAGTTGGGGGCAATGGTGTTCGCCCTCAAGATTTGGCGGCACTACTTGTATGGGGTTCATTGTACGATTTACACGGACCATAAGAGCTTGAAGTACTTGATCGATCAGCCTAACCTAAATATGCGGCGGAGAAGATGGTTAGATGTGGTCAAGGATTATGATTGCGAGATCTTGTACCACCCGGGCAAGGCTAATGTGGTAGCCGACGCATTGAGTCGCAGGGCGGAGAGTACTCCACTGCGAGATGTATGTTTGAGATTGACCGTGATAGCTCCAGTTCTGGACGCCATTCGTGGGGCTCAGGCCGAGGCTGTGCGTCCGGAGATGCAGAAGAGAGAGCGGGTCGTTGGGTTGGTTTCTGAGTTTATATCGGATAGTCGAGGCCTTATGACTTATCAGGGCCGGATCTGGGTACCGTTTGTGGGCGGTACGCGTACTACATTGATGGAGGAGGCTCATAGATCGGAATTTTCGATCCATCCCGGGGCTACAAAGATGTATTTGGACTTAAGGAAAGGAGTATTGGTGGCCTTGTATGAAGAGGGAAGTCGCATGGTTTGTCGAGAGGTGTTTCACCAGTCGAAGGGTAAAGGCCGAACACCAGAGACCGCATGGCAAGTTGCAGCCATTGGAGGTTCCCGAGTGGAAGTGGGAACAGATCACTATGGATTTCATCACCAAATTGCTGAGGACTGCCAGAGGAGTCGATGCAATTTGGGTGATTGTGGATAGGTTGACAAAGAGCGCTCACTTTCTTGCCATCAGTGAGAGTTCTTCGGCGGAGAAGTTGACGGAGATTTACGTGAGGGAGGTTGTATCTTGGCATGGGGTGCCGATCTCGATTGTTTCAGACCGCGATGTGCGTTTCACTTCCCATTTCTGGAAGAAATTTCATGAGGAGTTGGGTACTAAGCTGCATTTTAGTACCGCATACCACCCCCAGACCGACGGTCAGAGTGAGCGGACGATCCAGACACTCGAGGACATGCTTCGAGCATGTGTATTGGACTTTGGGGGTAGTTGGGACATGTATTTGCCTTTGGCGGAGTTTTCCTACAATAACAGCCATCATTCGAGCATCGGTATGCCGCCCTTTGAGCTGTTGTATGGTAAGAGGTGTCGGACTCCCATATGTTGGGGAGAGGTTGCCGCCCTGAGGGTTCACAGAGTTGGGTGCACGGACCCATAGAGTTATAGCCTCGAGTGGCTAATATGTGTTATATGTGGTATTTTGGGGAACTCACTAAGCTTTGTGCTTACAGTGTTTGATGTTAATTGTTTCAGGTACTAGTGACGACCGTGGGAAGGCGTCGGCTTGATCAGTACACACGCACGGGATTTATGATTTTGAGATCTTGGGATTTTGTATTACTTGGATTGAACGATTGAAAATGGTTGTTTTCTGAATATTAAATGAATTATATTTATAAAAATTTGAAAATTTTGTTTTGAAATTTACGGTGTTACATATACATATATAATACTTTAAAATTTTAATTTTATATAGTATAAGGGTGTATTTTAAACATTTAAAATACTTGGTGGTTTAATCTATTAATAAATTATACTCTTAATTTAATTAATCCTAAACCATGTTATTATGGATTTATTAAACATCTATTTTAATTAAATACTTTAATTAATTTAATAAAGTCCATGAGGTGTAATTGAACTATTCAAAGAATCTAGGTTATTAAAAATTCAAAATTAAAACTATGTAATTACTTTTTAAGTTATGAACCCAAGAGATGCATCTTTTTGAAACCTTTCAGTTACTAGGTGTTTTAGAATTCAATATTACAAATTAAAACCTTTTAATTAAGCTTTTCAAATTCCAAAACTTGAAAGCAAGTTTTTGAAACTCTTCAAAACCTTTTGGATTCCAACTTGATGACAAGTTTTGTAACCATCCAAGACTCTTGAATTCCATAACTTATGAGTTTAATGTTATTTTAATGGATGAGACGTTTCATGTTCCATTACTAGAGGACAAGTTATCAAGCTCATTAAAAAACATTTAGATGAATTTCAACAAACAAAATTATCATATAATTCATGATTGATCTAACTAAACTCATATAACAAGATAATATCAAATCAATAATTCACAAGTAACTTCGTTTATCATCTAAAGCAACAATTATCTTAAAACTTTGAGAATTATCTTTTGATTGGATGAGTATAATCACTACCATATCAGAAATATACAATTTTTATGATTACAAAACACTTTGTGGTAATGATCCTAATCGACGAGTATGAACTTGACTAGTCGAGTTGCCTTTTAATGAGTGAACTCATCGAGTCATTCAGTGGACTCGGCGATTTCATCAGTCAGATGCCAAAAATCAGTTTTTTCATCTTTGAAAAATAACCAAGCATCAAATATAACAGAAAACTACCCATGGCTTTGATACCATTGTTGGTTTTTGTGTAGTATAACACTCCTATGGTGCACATACAACCCTAATAGCTTTGGATCTAAGTTTTCTCTAGTTATACATGAAATAAAATTTCCAAAGCATAAAGCCTAAAACTAGCATACGATTTTGGTACATGAATCATAAAACCAAATTAGAAGAATACCTCTTTATTGTAGCTTGTAGTTTTAGCCTTTCAAGAGCTTAGCACCTCAAGAGTGATGCCTCAAATGGTTCACAAACACCATGAATAAAGGAGGACTATGAGACAGAGGCTAGACACTCTAAAATCGGTTATGATTCTCTTAGTATCCTTAGGTCAACAAATTTTGGCTGAAGGGTGACATCTATATATTGTAGGATTCTATGAGTCATGGATAAACCCTAATCCATACACTTAGGTTATGTTCCATATCTCATGTAGGCTAACTCTTCATGGATACTTACATAAACTTAGCCCAACATGGATCAATAGTCGAAACAATATACATATCACTGATTTAAATAATCAGTCCCCGTTAATTTAATTAGACACTTTTGATCACTAAATTAATTCCACATTAGTTCTTCAAAATACTAATTAAATAATATGATTTCACAATTAATATATTATACTTATAATATATTAATCAATCATAAATAACCTCTTTCTCAAATATCCATCTTATCAGATTGTTCTGGTGAAGGCAACCTAAATGGACCATGCTACTCTCGGGTCAAGCATATAACAAGTACAGTTATGGGCTTAGAAACCTAATCCAACATCAACTTCTTTCTCCCTGTTATATTTGCGGGCGAACAAACACACACACCTCACAAATTCATTTTTCACTCTTAAGACAAATCCTCCCATCTCTCTCTCACTCTCATTTTGTGTGTGTGTGCCATTTTCAAGGGGTTCTTCTTCAAAAAAAACTCATAGACTTGGTAAGTTTCTTGTAAACCACTAGTGTTTGATACATCTCTAAGCTAAAAAATGCACCTTTACACACACCATTTCATGTGTAGTGCATGGAAACCATAATTTTCAAGAAGCTCCTCAAGTTGTGCAAGGCTAGCCTCGAAAATCTTCTTCATTTTCTCCCTTCAACTCACGAAATCAAGGTGAGCTTCATACCCCACTATTTTTGGATTTTTCATACTTTTCGAGAGGGGGGGGATACATGTCAAGTTTCATTTAACTATTGGCTATTTTCATGCAATTACATGTTTATTTAACAATTTAAGCTTATAATGTTGAATATCTCATGTTGATGCACCATATGCTCGATATTACAAGCCTAATGTTTGCTAGATTAAATTTATCCTTTAGATAAGTGCATGCTTCATAGTTATGTGTAACATCCGGATTTTTACCAGGTATCTTGTAAATCTAATTTTGTTATATTGTGAGAGGGACTCGGCGAGTTGGAGCTCAGACTCGCCGAGTAGGGACGCGGAATTGAACATTGGTGCGCGCCTGGACTCGGCGAGTCCAGGATATGGACTCGGCGAGTCTACGCTGTGTAATGAAACCCTAAATCTCCGGGTTTGAGGCCTATTTAAAGGGCCTTATGGCCGTCATTTGTGCTCACCCAACCCTCAGTGAGTGACCCTTGTGTTCTTGAGCGATTTGTGAAGAGAAAGGAGCCATTCTTGATCTTGTGTGTGTTATTTAGCAAGAAGAAGGAGACCCTAGGCAAGAGGAAGCAAAGGAGGTTGCTATTTCGTGGATTTGGAGCTTAGATCATCACTCTAGAGGTATTATCTCGGACCATTTTCTGTTTAGTGAAGCATGATGCAATTTAGGGCTTATGGTGGTCTTTTATGGGATGATTTGATGCCCATTGGTTCCCTCTTTGAGTTGAGGCCATGGATCTGGATCCATAGAGGTCCAGAGAGCCTCACTCATCAAGCTTTATGGGTGACAATGGAGTCTTTGACCTTGTGTTGTAGTATTTGAGTCAAAAACATCATATATGGTCATATAGAGGTTGTATGTGCATCAAGATTGTAACTTTACGTGCTAAATGAGCTTGGAGGGACTGGATCTATGGATTAATGGACTGGATCTGACCTTTAGAGCAAGATTGTGTCAGTGCATGGCACGGACTCGCCGAGTCCGAAGAACAGACTCGGCGAGTAGCATGAATGTTGCCCGACCACACAGTGAGTGGCCTCGCCGAGTTGGGAAGGGTGGACTCAGTGAGTCAAGGGGGAGTCAGAATGGACAGGTGGACTGAGTCAAACTGGACTCGCCGAGTTGTTCTTGAGACTCGGCGAGTTGAGTCGTGGTGGCCCCACAACTTGTGCCAGGTGGAACTCGTCGAGTTGAGGGAATGCTCGACGTGTCAGGGGAGGGTTCCAGGGAAATTGGTGCATATGCTCAGACTCGCCGAGTCGCTATAGCGCACTCGCCGAGTCCGGTCAAAGTTGACTGTTGACCAGCGTTGACCTAGATTGACTTGTTATAGTGTGGTCAACCCTAGTTGGGAAAGTGTTAATTAGAGATGTATTGTGCTATAGGGGGACTACAGCTCGGCAGATCGAGTGATTAGCGATTTCAGGTTTACGATTTACCGAGACACGCGAGGTGAGCCTTCTCACTATACTTTACCTTGAGTAGGTAACCAGAGTTATGTGATAGAGTATTTGTATGCTATGTATGTTATGTGTTGTACTGCATGATTTCTATGTGATTTATGTGGTGCATGTTTATCAGAGCTAGAACCTGAGGGTTCACAGAGTTTGGGTGCACGGACCCACAGAGTTATAGCCTAGAGTGGCTAATATGTGTTATATGTGGTATTTTGGGGAACTCACTAAGCCTTGTGCTTACAGTGTTGATGTTATTTGTTTCAGGTACTAGTGACGACCGCGGGAAGGCGCCGGCTTGATCCGTACACATACA
This sequence comes from Lactuca saligna, assembly GCF_052625555.1. Classification (NCBI taxonomy): domain Eukaryota; kingdom Viridiplantae; phylum Streptophyta; class Magnoliopsida; order Asterales; family Asteraceae; genus Lactuca; species Lactuca saligna. Next base: position 149,761,341 of record NC_136424.1, read on the forward strand.
CGTTTGGAGCTTGACATTATGATCTTGGGATTTTGTATTGTTTTGTTGGACAATTAAAATGGTTGTTTTTATGAATATTGATGGAATTATGTTTTATAAAAATTGAAAATTTTGTTTGAAATTTTCGGTGTTACATTATGTGTTGAAATACTTGTGTAAAAAGGTATTTATCATATGTAGCTTCATAAAAATCATGATGAACATGTTCATTAACATATTTGTTATATAAAAATTTGTGGACATCGGTTGGTCACTCAAAATTTTCGAAATCATAGTATGTATATATCCATGCATGTTTACTTTTGTATAGATACATACTCCCCTTTTTAAGAATCTACTTTAATATTTGGATAAATTATTGACTTTATCAATTATGGTGTTACAAAAGTCGTGACATATTTGAGTTAAACTTAAACAACATATTTGGTGTTATAAACATGGAAAAACCGGTAAAAAGGATGTTAAACGTAAACACTAAATTTGATATTTTACTAAAAATAATATTATTAGTAATATAGTCGTAAACTTGTTGTCATCATTTTTGGATGGTTTATAGCCCAAGATAATATACTATCTTTTCAACATATGTTAAAACTAGACATATTCACTAAAGTCTATTTATATAAAATGTTGTAAATAGTTTAACCGAAATCATATACAAAACAGTTTTATGACAAAAAAACCGTTTGCGTCATAAACTGTCTGTCATAAACTCACATGGCATGAGTCATAAGCTGCGTGTCATGAAATCTGTAAACCGCATGTCATAAACAGCATGTTATCATAATCTGTAAAATGTGTGTCATAAAAAATATGTCACGAATTTACACTAGTAAAATTATTTCATTATACAATAAGGAGATTCGAAATTTGTGAAAAACCATTAATGCTCTAGTGAGACACTATCTTCACCATACCTATCTAGCGTACACTCTATGTCGTGTAGTTATTACCAGAGTCTCCTGGAGGGAGAGCGAGATAATTACGTATAAATCTATACGGGGATTGACACCCCCACACGTGAGTTGTTCGCTACAGCTAGATGGGGCCAGTCTAGGATGAAAAATATCATACCTCATCTGATGCCTGAAGAACATCATGAGAGCCATAACAGTCACATCAAGCATGGCTATAATGACTCACATAGGGATTAACAATACTTTCTTGATTTAAGAAAAACTTACACTTCACTGGTTTTATATTTTATAAAACTACACACCATTTCAGTACTCTATTGACACTAATCCAGTCTTAGGGATTAAGACTATAGTTTCATACAATCAAAAAATATGGGATTTTCTATTCACATGATTCAAAGGACTGTGAATACAAATATTCATGGTTTTGGAAACAAACGTACAATTCACCCTTATGGAAAATATAAGATCTTATGGAATCATACAACATTTTTGTTAAGTAAAACAGATACAAACTATTTTCATACAAAAATGCTTATGAACTCACCAACATTCTATGTTGACGCTTTTCGAAACGACTTATATTCTCAGGAAATGACTAAGCAGATGCTCGAGCCATGTATTTTGGATATTTTGTTACATTAAGAAATTTTGTAACACCGTAAATTTCAAGACAAAATTTACATTTAAAATAATCATTTTATTCTTAGAAACACTTGTTTATAATCTCATTCATAGTCGATTTACAAAACATGATTCCATTTTCACTTGCATAGAAAACCAGGATCCTCCAAAATATGACTCTTTCTCTGGTGTGTACAATCAAGCCAGTGCCGTCTCGTGATACTGAAAGAAACCTGAAAAACATTACACAAAACACTGTAAGCACGAAGCTTAGTGAGTTCCCCAAAATACCACACATAACACATATTAGCCACTCGAGGCTATAACTCTATGGGTCCGTGCACCCAAACTCTATGAACCCTCAGGTTCTAACTCTGGGAACTTTCCGGTTCCAACTCTATAAACATGCACAACATAAATCACATGGAAATAATGCAGTACAACACATCACATACAAATAGCATACAAATACTCTGATCACATAACTCTGGCTACCTACTCAAGGTAAAGTGTAGTGAGAAGACTCACCTGGCAAGCAGAAAGCAGATATCCCCACACTTGAATCTCGAACTCGCCACCGCCTAACACGTAAGGCAAATACTCTCATGAATATAACTCTCGAGACTAGAATAAATCCTCTCATAACACCCTCTTATGGGTATAAGACTATTTTACCTCTCTCTTGGCCCAAAGGCCACATCGCTGACCAAACCCTAAAAGTCAACGGCCAACCCTTGGTCGAAATTAAAGTCCTCAGTCTAAGTCAACCCCTGACTGACCCTACTCGTCGAGTCAACCCTGTGACTCGTCGAGTTCCCATAATCAGAACTTCACTCAATCTGCGACCTAACTCGCCGAGTCACCCCGAGACTCGCCGAGTCCAACTACTTTGAGTCCACTCGCACACGACTCACCGAGTCATCCCTCTACTCACCGATTCTCGACTCAACCAGAGAATATTTGGGACTCTTCGACAAGACTCGTCGAGTCCAAGAACAGACTCGCCGAGCCTACGACTATCTTCAACCTACTCGCCGAGTTGTTCATACAACTCGCCGAATTCCAAGCCATCTTCATACAACTCGTCGAGTCCACCCATGTGACTCGCCAAGTACCACCGGTCTGAATACATTCTGAAGCATTCCAGGCCATGCAACTGCTCCAAAACATAGATCTAGTCTCCTACCACTCATCCATCACGTAAAGTGGCAAACTTTACCTGAATCCAAAGAGATATAAGTCAATTGCACATTGGGCTAGGGTTTGGGACATGTAAGCTTCACTAAACACTCCAACACAAGGACTTTCATGCTCTCTGATTCTTCTCCCTTCCAGATCTGAGGTAGCAACCTTAGTTCTAACCTCTAGACTTCCCATTTCATCCATAGGCAAATTCTCACAAACCCCCAAAATGAAGAAACAACATAACAACAGCTCAACAACGAGACCCAACTGCAATGAAATTCGAATCCAAGCAAAGCCCCTTGCTCCAAGCCTTCAATCTCCCAAAATTCCTTCAACAATTACTTCTCCAAGCTCCAATCCACTCAACCATGGTGCTTCTCCGTGATTTAGGGTTTTCTGGGGCTTAAGGGGTGATAAAGAGGCTGGGAGGAAAACATAATGATCTTTATATAAGGCTCAACCCCGAGAATTAGGGTTTTCTCCACTCAGCACCTACTCGCCGAGTCCATTACACTGACTTGCCGAGTAGGCCACTTAACACGCAACCAAGTCGCGACTCTACTCGCCGAGTCCGCACATGGACTCGCCGAGTCACTCTTTTCCCTATTTACTCTTTTAGCCCTTCAACTCTACTCTTGATATTTCGGGATGTTACAATTCTCCCCCACTTAAATTAGGCTTCGTCCTCGAAGCCTACAGCAACTCAACTCTGGAAATACTCCCACAACGTGCCACCTGGCCTTAATCGGACCAGATCTCAACCGGGCACCGGATGTACCCTCTGATAACCACACTCAACGATCCGAGAATCACCCATGAAGCATCACTGTCCCAAATCTCAACAATCACTCGACCCATAAGGGTTAGAAGCCATAAACCATCGGATCCCCGATCCGAATCCTATTCTATCCAATCCGTGACGACAAAAAGGCCCACTCTTCAATCCCAGAGCAACTCTCATGAGTCCTCTTCTTGCAATCAAGCACCCAAGCCGCACCAACCTTCGCACTCTCGGGTTAGGAAAACCCGTCGCACTGATGAAATCTCTAACATCCCCAGGAGAAACCACCACTACGCACACGGCCCTTGATCAGGATCAAACTGGGAGTCCCAGACTCCATCCCTACATCCAACCTGAGACTCTTGGCTCTACACCTGCGGAATCCCTTCCGCATCCTCAGCAAACATCCCATCATGATGTCATTCCATACCACTGTCACAGACACAATGTTCGGCCACCATACTCCAAATCATCCATTCTCACTACAACTTCCACTTCCGCGAATCGACACTTTCCTCGGCAAATGAGGGTCCGACACTTCCTCCTGTACAACAGCACAAAGGGTGGCATACCAATGCACTAATGATGACTGTTGAAATAGGATAACTCAACCAAGGATAAATACATGCCGCAACACCCTCCGAAATCTAATACACATGCCCGAAGCATGTCTTTGAGCGTCTGAATCGTTCACTCCCTCTGAGGTGTCCTCAGACATCATCATGATAAGCTCTAGCTCATCTCATATCCCTCTTCGAGACTGGGCACCAGGTCAGCTTTTGACTCCACAACTGAGCCTCCAAAGGTCACCCAAATCATGATCCAAACATCCCACTAACTTCCTCCCCGTGACCACTATCCCGGCCCCATGACACGCAAGTCACGAAATTCTCTTTTCCTTATGCAAGAAAGTACAATCCAACCGAGGATCGTTTCCACTCTGATCTCTGGTTTCTGCTGCGCATATCCCTTCTGCATCTCACCACATTCCCCGATAGAGACGGGGACCCCAGTCTCGCCCATCGTCCAACATCTAGGCTCCAAAGACTCAATACTAGGGCTACTCAAGCCCAAAACTCTTCCACATCATACACTGATCAGAGAACATTCCATCATCACACTCTCTTGCCATCTAGTAAGCACTACGGCTCCCCGCGGTATCACAACACCCTCTAACTAGTGAGTACTACGGCTCCCCGCAGTACCACAACACCCTCTGACTAGTGAGTACTACAGCTCCCCGTAGTATCACAACACCCTCTGACTAGTGAGTACTACGGCTCCCCGCAATATCACAACACCCTCTGACTCCACTAGCTCGTGCTCCACAGAATATCATAGGCGGCTACCCATACTCGTCTCGAATATTCATCACAGACTCTGGAGGAAATCGTCATAAAAGATGCCCACCCTTGCGAAGATCCACTCTCCCAAGTAATCTCCCTGGATGCCCATACTCGAAGGGCTCTCAATAGATCCATAGATACCTGATATACCACAAGTCATCTCAACTCAAGATTTCCGAATCTCGTACCAATCTAGTACCAAACAACTCAACTGCTCAATAACATCCCTGGCTCATAGATTGAACCATAAAATCACCGTACCCCTCACCTCAACTCATCACCCAACGCTCCAACACCGGAATCATCCCAAGAACAGGTACTCACTCCCAAATTCAACACCCCATGGATAGAAAACTCTCTGCACCGCTGAACTTGACTGAACTCCCCACTGATACCACTACAATACCTCCTACTATACTCAATTAGGTATAGCGTGGCCCTCGACTATCTCAGTCCCAACTGACTATCTGCTCATGATAGATCACTGCCTCGCGGCACACATGCTACCTGATACTCTGGTGGGAAATCATCATCAATGACAACCTGCAGGGTTTACCCCTAAACCCAAAACCAAAACATCATGCTCCTCATATTTTCACACGTACATAATCAGTACCTCCCAGATCATAGGAGGTGACATCTCCTTTATCGACTGATCGCTCAACTCAGATCGAAATTCTCCCTTCTCACTGACTCCTTACTAAAATACTCTGAGGGACTCTCGATCTCCCTCTCAAGGGACGCCTCTTCGAACTTACTCATGACCGAATAACCGGAGAACCACAAACAACCTTCACTACGAACCGTGGTACTCATTCCATGACATCTCTTCTCAATATGCCTCGATGTATGGTACCCTAACCATAACATCACTCCTCCATCCGCTCTGATGTATGGTATCCGGACCATAACATCACTCCTCAATCTGCTCTGATGTATGGTACCCGAACCATAACATCACTCCTCAATCTGCTCCAATGTATGGTACCCGAACCATAACATCACTCCTAAATCTGCTCTGATGTATGGTATCTGAACCATAACATCACTCCTCAATCTGCTCTGATGTATGGTACCCGAACCATAACATCACTCCTCAATCTGCTCTGATGTATGGTACCCAAACCATAACATCACTCCTCAATCTGCTCTGATGTATGGTACTCGAACCATAACATCACTCCTCAATCTACTCTGATGTATGGTATCCGAACCATAACATCACTCCTCAATCTGCTCTGATGTATGGTACCCGAACAATAACATCACTCCTCAATCTGCTCTGATGTATGGTACCCGAACAATAACATCACTCCTCAATCCGCTCCTTAGAACCTTCAGAATACTCCCTGTATCAAGTATGGGTCCTCTGCTTTCAGTAGTACGGGCCCATACTACCTGCCACATCTACCCATACTTTCCACACGGACCATCCCAGAGCTTCTAAGTAACTGCTCGACCTGCCCTTTCACTAATCTCACCGCGCGTGCTTGCTCCCCAGCGAAATTCTCTACTCTGCAAGCGCACTCATCTGGCTAGGGTTACTCCCTAGGCTCTTCCGTCGTCCTCCCCCTTCTTTGCTATCAGCTGCTGAAGAGCTCCCAATCATGCCAGCCATCTACCTCCTGAATATCGTCATATTCACTTGGTAGCTGACTCCCATCATCGAGAGTTCCACAAAGCACAAAGCAAGCAGCATTCGAGCATCGAAGAATACATACGACTCCCTCTCTATGATAACTCCACCTTCTCAGCTCATCCTCGAAAGTACCACCGAACTTTACAACTCTACCCCTCATGGGTTCTAACTGGATACTCTCACTCATCACATACTCAAAAGCATAACACATATGAAATACCTAGCCTGTCTCTAGCATGCAATAATATCTCATAAAGTGCATCATAAATATCTCATAACACAAAATAAGGGTATTTTGGGAAATCACCGTTCGGGCTCTGGCTGATTGTACACACTACTCTTTCTTGCCTTCTCTTTGAACTCTTATTCATTTTTAGAAAATTATTTCATTAAAACTTTTCTTACTTCCTCAGTTTGAGTCCAGATTTACCCGAAGGCGCATCCGAATCCCTCAAACCAAGGCTCTGATACCAACTTGTAACACCGTAAATTTCAAGACAAAATTTTCATTTAAAATAATCATTTTATTCTTAGAAACACTTGTTTATACTCTCATTCATTGTCGATTTACAAAACATGATTCCATTTTCACTTGCATAGAAAACCAGGATCCTCCAAAATATGACTCTTTCTCTGGTGTGTACAATCAAGCCGGTGTCGTCCCGTGATACTGAAAGAAACCTGAAAAACATTACACAAAACACTGTAAGCACGAAGCTTAGTGAGTTCCCCAAAATACCACACATAACACATATTAGCCACTCGAGGCTATAACTCTATGGGTCCGTGCACCCAAACTCTGTGAACCCTCAGGTTCTAACTCTGGGAACCTTCCGGTTCCAACTCTATAAACATGCACAACATAAATCACATGGAAATAATGCAGTACAACACATCACATACAAATAGCATACAAATACTCTGATCACATAACTCTAGTTACCTACTCAAGGTAAAGTATAGTGAGAAGACTCACCTGGCAAGCAGAAAGCAGATATCCCCACACTTGAATCTCGAACTCGCCACCGCCTAACACGTAAGGCAAATACTCTCATGAATATAACTCTCGAGACTAGAATAAATCCTCTCATAACACCCTCTTATGGGTAAAAGACTATTTTACCTCTCTCTTGGCCCAAAGGCCACATCGCTGACCAAACCCTAAAAGTCAACGGCCAAACCTTGGTCGAAATTAAAGTCCTCAGTCTAACTCAACCCTTGACTGACTCTACTCGCTGAGTCAACCCTGTGACTCGTCGAGTTCCCATAATCAGAACTTCACTCAATCTGCAACCTAACTCGCCGAGTCACCCCGAGACTCGCCGAGTCACCCCGAGACTCGCCGAGTCCAACAACTTTGAGTCCACTCGCACACGACTCACCGAGTCATCCCTCGACTCACCGATTCTCGACTCAACCAGAGAATATTTGGGACTCTTCGACAAGACTCGTCGAGTCCAAGAACAGACTCGCCGAGCCTACGACTATCCTCAACCTACTCGCCGAGTTGTTCATACAACTCGCCGAGTTCCAGGCCATCTTCATCCAACTCGTCGAGTCCACCCATGTGCCTCGCCGAGTACCACCGGTCTGAATACATTCCGAAGCATTCCAGGCCATGCAACTGCTCCAAAACATAGATCTAGTCTCCTACCACTCATCCATCACGTAAAGTGGCAAACTTTACGTGAATCCAAAGAGATATAAGCCGATTGCACATTGGGCTAGGGTTTGGGACATGTAAGCTTCACTAAACACTCCAACACAAGGACTTTCATGCACTCTGATTCTTCTCCCTTCCAGATCTGAGGTAGCAACCTCAGTTCTAACCTCTAGACTTCCCATTTCATCCATAGGCAAATTCTCACAAACCCCCAAAATGAAGAAACAACATAACAACAGCTCAACAACGAGATATTACCTCTAAGTGATGCCCCAACTGCAATGCAATTCGAATCCAAGCAAAGCCTCTTGCTCCAAGCCTTCAATCTCCCAAAATTCCTTCAACAATTACTTCTCCAAGCTCCAATCCACTCAACCATGGTGCTTCTCCGTGATTTAGGGTTTTCTGGGGCTTAAGGGGTGATAAAGAGGCTGGGAGGAAAACATAATGATCTTTATATAAGGCTCAACCCCAAGAATTAGGGTTTTCTCCACTCAGCGCCTACTCACCGAGTCCATTACACTGACTCGCCGAGTAGGCCACTTAACACGCGACCAAGTCGCGACTCTACTCGCCGAGTCCGCACATGGACTTGCCGAGTCACTCTTTTCCCTATTTACTCTTTTAGCCCTTCAACTCTACTCTTGATATTCCGGGATGTTACAAATTTACAATTCTGTCACTTTTTTGTAACATTTGAACAATTACAAATTGTAAAATTATGAAGATTGTAATCTTAGTGTATGTCGTTTGGTTGTTATGTCCATTTATATTCAATTGTGATGATACAACACAATGATGTCATTTTCCACCGAACGTTTCCGCTGTCCTGGTTCGGGGGTGTGACTGATTGGTATCAGTGCATTGTTTATAATGAACTAGTAAATCCAACAATACAGGATATACAATGATAAATACCATGGGACTAAAACACTCTGATAAAAAGTATGCTTTAAAAATATAAGTATTTTATAAACGTATACCTGCATGTGAGTACATTAACATTAGAGTGCTAATATAAAAACAAATAAAAAGTCTTTAGAAGAGTTGGACATCACGACTAAACTTAGACACTTATGTAGTCATATCTAGTGTAAATGTCAACTATATTTATTCGAGACATGACCAACATGTGTTTAGGAGTTGTCGAGGCGGACAAAAAAATCTAAAACTTACCAACTTTAAATCAAAAGGGTCTAAGAACAAAACTAAAAGAAATAAAATACTATAGGTGTATTTTGGTATTCTATCTACTTTCTTGTACTTATATATTTACTTACAAACACCATGGAGAACTTCCACCACCCAGGAGATCCTTTTACCCCAAACCAGGGAAATGGGGGATGGATAAAGGAGGATCCAGAGGAGGATACAGAAGAGATCGAGGAGGAGGAGGTCGATGAGGAGATCGGCGACGAGGGGGAGGAGGATGATTCACATGCAGAGTTTGAAGTCATTGACCCTCCCTACATGGCCAACGCACCAGCACACCGATGGGGCTACAATGACCCTACACCTCTTTGGGCTTATGATCTAGAAGGATGAAGTAGGCACCAAAGGCAGCGTCCACCGTTCGGGATGGAGCGAGTGTTTTATGATCCTCGTCACGGAGGACCTGCCGAGCTAGCCCTTCCTGTCTTGGTCCGACGGATCTCAGATATCACTGATCTGGCTCAGAGGACAACGAACCAATTCGGAGAGATGAGAGCTTCTATGGAGCTCACGACAGCATGCACCCACGACCTCGCGAGGGATCTCCACCCTATAGACCGACTTGTTAAGGATCTTACTACCGCGTGAGCGGAAGTAAGGGAATACCATATGAGACATGTTGCCCTTGAGGAAAGGGTACTGGCAGCCGAGCACTAACTAGCTGAGCTGCAGGGTGCTTCCACTTCATCCCAGACACCGCATGGGACTACTCGGCGATAGTAGGATCTATCCTACTCCCCCACTATGATAGAATAGACATTTGTTATGCGTTATTTCTACCCCTTTCTTTTTATTTTGTATGTAGGACCAACCCTACGTTTAAGTGATTACACTACTCAGAGGGTCGTTATGTTGTCGAATTATTAACTTGATGTACTATATTATGTATCACTACTTTATTACTAATTAAACAAACATGTGTTTTATTTATGGATGTTGTTATCTGCTATGTATTATCTGTTTATTTTTATTTGGTATGACAGGATTTCAATTACATGTACAAACTAATACACAATTACCACTAGCTTGACATACATACAAGTTCAATGTTGCATTACAATGGTATTCAAAACATAACTCTAATAAAAAACTTAATGTAAATTCCATCTGTGGCAGTAAAATGTCGCCCCGAAAGTACACCAAGCGCAAGAACACTAAAGCAACACAACCACCACCGCCTCCAACACAAATGGATTCGGCCACATTCCATGCAGTAGTTTCAGCTACAGTCACTACGGCTCTGGCACATATCAGCAACAATGGTGCCAATGGAGGTGAAAATGGGAATGGAACGGGTAGTTCTAATCACGGGGTTAATCAAGGGCCCCAATGTGTATGCTCGTAAAAAGACTTCACAAACGGGAAGCCAATTCCATTCAACGGAAGCGGGGTGTCATAGCCCTAACTCGATGGTTTGAGAAGACGGAATCAGTCTTCAAGATTTGCGAATGTTCGGAAGAAAGCAAAGTGAAATTTGCAACATGCACCTTTGCGGATAGGGCCCTCACATGGTGGAACGGGCATGTCAGAGCCCGAACACTTCCCGTAGCAAATGTAATGTCATGGGAAGATCTCAAAACCTTAATGCTAGATGAGTACCCCCCTAGAGGCGAAGTGTAGAAACTCGAACAAGAACTCTAGAACCTTTCTATGAAAGACTCCAACATTGAAGCATACACATCTCGATTCAATGATCTAGATCATCTATGCCCAGGGATGATCACGCCCAAAAGCAAGAAAATAGAGCGGTGCATCTGAGGGTTGTCACCACAAATCCAAGGGAATGTGATCGTTGCTAATCCAACGACATTTGATAGCACCAAACGCCTTGCCCATAGGCTCGTTGATCACGGGGGTACAGAAAGGCATCATGAGTCCCGCTACTGAACAAAAGAAGGGAAACGACAACAAGAAGCACTCTTGGAACAAAAGAATGGGGCAATAGACTGAAGAATCCTTGAAGACACAACAGATTGTAGCAGTTCACGCTGCTACCACTCCTACTACACCAGCACCAGCTACACCAGCAACCGTAAAGCCATATTTAGTCACCTTACCCAAGTGTGATAAATGCAATTTCCATCAACATGGCACCTGTCGAGAAATGAGTTGTACTAACTGCAATAAGAAAGGGCACACCGTTCGATATTATAGAACACCAGCACAACAGACCAATCAATCTACCAACATCGGTGTAAGTCAAGCTTGTTATGGATGTGGAGAAACTGGTCACTTTAAGACAAATTTCCCAAAGACCAACAACTGAAACACCGGAGGAGCTGGAAGAGTCCTAGCAATAGGACATGAAGAATCCATGAAATATCTCGTTGTGGTCACTGGTACGTTCCTCCTCAATAACGTTTATGCATGCATTTTGTTCAATAGCGGGGTAGAAAGGAGTTTTGTGAGTCGTAAATTTAAAGACTTGCTCAACCAAAAACCTCAATCATTAAATGAACTATTTACTATAGAAATGGTAATGGGAAAACTGAATCAACAAACGACATATTCGTAGGGTGCACACTAACCTTAAATAACCATTCCTTCCCAATCGACTAAATGTTGGTTACCATAAGGAGTTTTGATGTGATCATCGGCATGGATTGTTTAAGCCCCCATCGTGCTGATATTATGTGTTACGAGAAGATCGTTCACTTTTACCTACCTGACAATGAAACCCTAGTTATATATGGCGACAAACCCATAACAAACCTTCACCTCATCCCATGCATTAAAGCCCAAAAGTGTTTACATAGAAAGAACCAAGCCTTCTTGGCTCATGTGGTCGGCAAAAAAAAGGAAGAAAAGAGCATCAAAGACATCCCGGATGTGTGCGATTTTCCTAACGTGTTCCCCGAAGACCTTTCGGGAATACCCCCAGAATGACAAGTCGAATTTCGAATTAATTTGATACATGGAGCCACACCAATCTCTAAGTTGCCCTATAGATTAGCTCCTACAAAGATTCATGAGTTATCTGGTCATTTGAGTGAACTACTGGATAAGGGATTTATACGACCAAGCTTCTCACCTTGGAGAGCTCCAGTCTCGTTTGACAAAAAGAAGGATGGTTCGTTTCGCATGTGTATCGATTACCGTGAGCTCAACAAGCTCACCTTCAAGAATCGATACCCTCTTCCCGGATCGATGATCTATTTGACCAGCTGCAAGGCGCGAGTTATTTTTCAAAAATAGATCCAAGGTCTGGATACCATCAACTACGGGTTCGAGAAGAAGATATTCCAAAAACTACCTTCTAAACCTGCTATGGTCACTATGAATTTGTAGTAATCCCTTCGGTCTAACGAACGTGCCTGCAACATTTATGGACCTGATGAACCGAGTCTTCCGACCCTATCTTGACCACTTCGTGATTGTATTCATTGATGATATACTTGTTTATTCAAGGCGTAAAGAAGAACACAACCAACATCTATGGTAGGTTTTGGAAACACTAAGTGCGGAGAAGTTGTACGCGAAATTCTCCAAGTGCGAGTTTTGGATCCGCATAGTGGATTTTCTAGGTCACGTGGTCAGTGAAGAGGGAATACATGTGGATCCCTCCAAGGTTGCGGAACTCCAAGAACCCCTACGAAGATTAGGCAATTCTTAGGCCTCGTTGGTTATTACAGGAGGTTCATCCAAAATTTCTCCAAGATCGCCAAGCCACTCACCACCTTAACCCATAAGGGTGTACCTGTCGTTTGGGAAAAGAAACGAGAGATTGCCTTTCAAACCTTGAAATAAGCCCTCTGCAACACTCCATTTTTGTCTCTTCCAGAGGGAACGGAAGAGTTCATGGTATATTGTGACGCTTCCAATCACGGGTTAGGTTGTGTACCCATGCAACGTGGAAAACTTATAACCTATGCGGCAAGGCAACTAAAGACCCATGAGGTGAACTATACCACTCATGATCTGGAGTTGGGAGATGTGGTCTTCGCTCTAAAAATTAGGAGGCACTACCTGTACAGGACAAAGTGCACTATCTTCAAGAACCACAAAATCCTCCAACACATCCTGAACCAGTAAGAACTTAACATGAGGCAGCGGCGATGGGTCGAGTTGCTGAACGATTGTGAGTGTGAGATCCGCTACCATCCGGGCAAAGCGAACGTGGTCGCAGACTCCCTAAGCAGAAAAGAATAATCGGGCCACCGAGTAAGAACACTAACAATGACCATCCATTGCCACTTGTCTTTACAAATCAAGGAGGCTTAACTGGAAGCCTTGAAGCCAGAAAACATCGCAAACGAAGCTTTGCGTGGGATGGACAAGAATTTGACGGTCAAAGACGACGGAGCCTACTATCTCATGGATCGGATCTGGACCCCTAAGTTCGGTGGTTTCAGAGACGTAGTTATGAATGAAGCCCACGAAACAAAGTACTTCGTTCATCCGGGTTCCGACAAAATGTACATGGATCTTAAACAACATTATTGGTGGCTGACTATGATAGTTGAAATTGCTACTTACGTGAGCAAGTGCCTGAATTGTGCTAAAGTATAGGTATATCATAAGTCCTCGGGTCTACTACAACAACCCAAAATACCCGAGTGGAAATAGGAGACAATCACGATGGATTTCATAACCAACTTACCCAAGATGGAAGACGGGCTGGATACCATCTAGGTGATTGTTGATTGGTTGAACAAATCCGCCTATTTCCTTCCAATAAAGGAGAGGTATAAAATGGAAAGGCTGACCCAGATCTACATAAAGGAAATTGTGAGATTGTACGGTATATCAATAATTATTATCTCCGATAGAGATAGTAGATTTACCTCGCGATTTTGGCAGTCACTCCAAAAGGCAATGGGAACTTAGCTCGAGATGACTACTGCTTACCATATCTAAACAGATGGAAAAAGCGAGAGGAACATTCAAACATTAGAGGATATGCTAAGAGCCTGTGTGATAGACTTCGGCAAGACTTGGATGTCCACTTTCCACTGATTGAATTTTTGTGACATCCTTATTTTAACGGATAGAAAAGACCGATTTTGTTTATGCTTTATAAAAATCATAGTACCTCTTTTAATAAAAATGGTGCAGAATTTGTTCCCAGTAAAACATGATAAATACGTTATCACAGCATTTCCGAAGAAAAATACTTTTATTCGTTTTAAAACATTTGGATGTCATCGTCAATAGAGAAACATAAGCATAAACAGAACTTACATTCATTATCACTAGTGATTTATATCTCTTTAATCTCTCAATGTAATGTGAGTTCATATCAACACCTGTGATATAAATAAACTGAGTGGGTCAAGTTGGGAAACCTAGTGAGTACATAGGGTTTTCAACCCACAATAAATAAGTTTATTAACTTTATCAAATGAAACAAACCTGATTACCCATTCCCGTTATCCTCACTTTACGTCCCTAAAACATCTAACACAGGGGACCTAGTCTAAGGACTTCCATCGGGGTGACAACACATGCTTCGGGGGTTCCTCAACAATTCCTGTCAAATAAGGCAACCATGTGGGGGATGGAGTACTACTGGTGAGAACACGGTTCAAATAAACACGTACAGGTTGCGAGCCTACTAGCGTTCCACTAGATTGTCTAGAATAGTCTATGGTCATCATCTATACTCCGCTATATGACTGGATCATCAATAACATCTATATTAAGGCCTCTTATTATTTTATTTGGTCACACAGCAACTATTACATCTACCCATGTTTAACCCAACACATTTTGTAGATATAAAATAAATATATATAGTTTTAAATCATTTAAAACATGTATAAAAATCGTTCATCCATCATAGATAGCAAGTATAAAGATAATATGCACACATAGCACGTAATTTATATAAGATACTTCATATCTATGTGTAAGATGTAAGTGACTATGCACTCACCTGAAAAGGTGGTGCTTTCGAACTAAAACAACGCTTCGTTTCTTAAAAATAATTTCCTTTGACGAAACCTAGTATTATTACCACTAGAGTTTACTCTATTATTCGTCGAGACTAATTAATAGTCTAGCTATTATTACTATTATATAAGTGTTAAACAATACTTATATAACCCATACTAATAAACAAAGTACTTATTATAAGTTCCTAATAATGTTACTATAATTAAATAAAAGCTATATTAAAAATAGTGTAGGCGTAGCTAACTTACAGTGGGTTTTATAAAAAATCGGGCTTTGCTTGGAGCAGCGTTCCCGAGCCGAAAAGCTCTTCTTCTCGGAGCCGTTGAGCACTCCAAGGCTTCCGCCTCATGCTAGGGAGGTTCCCTAGCCTCTTCGGGGGGGAGGGGGGGAGGGGCTAGAGAGGGGTTCTAGGGAGAGAGTAAAGAGAAGAAAGAATGGGAAAGGTGTGAAGAAAATGAGGGTGGTAGAGGTTCTATTTATAGGGTGAAATATGGATGAACATGGTGCCACATGTCACCATTTGGTGGTAAGACTTGGGGAGAAAGCAATGGCCAAGATTGTGCCACGTCACCCATTTTCGCACAACACACTTCCAACTTCTAAAATCCGTAACTTTCACATACGTCCTTTGTATTTAATGTTATTTATATCCATACGTAGGTAAAAATAAGATCTACAACTTTCATTTTGACTCCGTCGGCAAATTCTCGACCGATCTTAAATTTAACAGTACGAGGTGATTATACTGTTAAATGTCCGTGTAAAATTCATAACTTCTACATACAGACTCTGTTTTCGTCTGTATTTTTACCGTTGAGTTCCTATTAATGAGATCTTCAATTCTCATTTAGGTCACGTAGGCCAAAAACCAATCGATCTAAAATTCGATTTTCGGGTTGTGCACTGTTAAGCCAAATCTTAGAAAATTCATAACTTCCTCATACGAAGTCAGATTTCGGCGTTCTTTTTTTTTTTGTATGTTCTCAGTTTAATGTATACTACAACTTTATGTTTAGATCACTAAGGCTAAAAAGTACTCTATCATAAATTCACTATATATGTCTCCCGGTGTCGTGTCGGTTTTGCCGTAAAACTTCGACGGGTCATAATTTCTTCGTTATAACTTGGATTTCGACGTTCTTTATATGTACAGAACCCTTGTAACATATACTAAAACTTGGTTAACATTAATCCTTCTAAATAATCTTTCATAAAAAAAACTCATTTTTGACAGTCATTGTCTCCAAATTGAGTACCCCGGATTTGTGGGCGTTACAATTTTCGTACAACAATAACTATCACACGATCATCAAGGTCGCTCCCTTCGAGGCCTTATATGGACAAAAAATGCAAATCACCTCTTTGTTGGGCGGAGGTAGGAGACACACAACTAGCGAAGGGACTGGTACCCAATAGCACTCTAACAGGTCCTGATATTATCCGAGAAACCATTGAGAAGATCGTTCAGATTAGGGAACGATTGAAGGTGTCCAGGGACCGACAGAAGAGCTATGCGGATAACAGGTGAAAGCCTCTGGAATTTCATGTAGGTGATCGTGTGTTGCTCAAGGTCTCTCCCTAGGAAGGGATGATACACTTCGGGAAGCATGGGAAATCAAATCCTAGATACATCGGACCCTTTGAAATACTTCCTAGGATAGGTCCAATGGCTTATAAACTCTAGCTACCACATGAATTCAGCAATATACACCTTG
Source organism: Lactuca saligna (assembly GCF_052625555.1). Lineage (NCBI taxonomy): Eukaryota > Viridiplantae > Streptophyta > Magnoliopsida > Asterales > Asteraceae > Lactuca > Lactuca saligna. The sequence goes on from NC_136424.1 coordinate 149,778,318, forward strand.
TCTTTCATGTGTCAAACCTGAAGAAATGCCTATTTGACGAAACTCTCGTTGTTTCGCTTGATGAGATTGAGGTGAATGAAAACCTTTATTTCATTGACGAACCCGTTCAAATAATGGACAGGGAACTGAAGCGAACAAAGCAAAGTCGTATTCCCATCATGAAGGTTCGATGGAGTGCCAAACGCAGACCTGAGTTCACATGGGAACGCGAAGACCAGATGATGCAAAAGTCCACCCATCTTTTCACTAGCCCCTGAAGGCTACTTTAGAATGAAATTTGGGAGGAAATTCCCTTTAACCGGGAGGGGGGAGGGGGGGGACACCACAACTAGTAATTTAGGGCTCAGATTGTGAAGCTTGTACACAACAATTTCCTCCATGTAACATTGTTGAATCTTATTAGTGAAATTTAAACTACAATGTTATATGAAATCATATGAGCATACATTTAAAAATCAAATTGAAATAGCCTCTCGTAAGCCCAAAATGGATCAAATAGCTAAAAAAAAGTCAATTTTTCGGCCTTTGCCCAAGAGTTCTCGGTCCAACACCCTATTGAACCGAAAACTCTTCCTTGGGCCTTATTGGGACAAAAACTTTTCTTTGGGCCTTATTGGGCCAAAAACCCTTTTATTGGACCCAATTAAACCCAAAAAGCCCAAACACACTCCAAACTGAAAACCCTTCTACCTTTGGACTTTAATGGATTGAAAACCTCTTAATGGACCAAGCCAAAACCCAAAAGCCCATGAACATAGCCTATGCAGGCCGAAATCATATAGGATTTCAGTTTGGGCAAGACAAAAAAAAAAGAAAAGAAAATCAAAAAGACCTTGACACCTCATGACTTTTCACTCTTATTACCATAGAACAACCAAGCCAAACCTTGAATTAACCTCCATGCCTCCATGCAACACCCACAATTACCCCCCATGCAACAAGGCACTTAATTTACTTCTCCCTCTTATATTTGCGGTCGAACACACACACACACCTCACAAATTCATTTTTCACTGACTTCACTCTCAACACAAATCCTCCCATCTCTCTCACTCTTATTTCGTGTGTGTGTGTGTGCCATTTTCAAGGGGTTCTTCTTCAAAAAAACTCATAGACTTGGTAAGTTTCTTGTAAACCACTAGTGTTTGATACATCTCTAAGCTAAAAATTACGCCTTTACACACCATTTCGTGTGTAGTGCTTGGAAACCATAATTTTCAAGAAGCTCCTCAAGTTGTGCAAGGATAGGCTTAAAAATCTTCATCATTTTCTCCCTTCAACTCATGAAATCAAGGTGAGCTTCATACCCCACTATTTTCATGTTTTTCATACTTTTTGAGGGGGGGGGAATACATGTCAAGTTTCGTTTAACTATTGGATATTTGCATGCACTTACATGTTTATTTAACAACTTAAGCTTATAATGTTGAATATCTCATGTTGATGCACCATATGCTCGAGATTACAAGCCTCATGTTTGCTAGATTAAATTTATCCTTTGGATAATTGCATGCTTCATAGTTATGTGTTGAAATACTTGTGTAAAAAGGTATTTATCATATGTAACTTCATAAATCATGATGACCATGTTCATTAACATATTTGTTATATAAAAATTTGTGGACATCGGTTGGTCACTCAAACTTTTCGAAATCATAGTATGTATATATCCATGCATGTTTACTTTTGTATAGATACATACTCCCGTTTTTAAGAATCTACTCTAATATTTGGATAAAATATTTTGTTTATCAATTATGGTGTTACAAAAGTCGTGACATATTTGAGTTAAACTTAAACAACATATTCGGTGTTATAAACTTGTAAAAACCAGTAAAAAGGATATTAAACGTAAACACTAAGTTTGATATTTTACTAAAAATAATATTATTAGTAAAATAGTCGTAAACTTGTTGTCATCAGTTTTGATGGTTTATAACCCAAGATAATATGCTATCTTTGCAACATATGTTACAACTAGACATATTCACTAAAGTCTATTTATATAATATGTTGTAAACAGTTTACCTGAAATCATATACAAAACAATTTTATGACAGAAAAACGTGCACGTCATAAACTGTCTGTCATAAAACTCACACTACATAAGTCATAAGTTGTGTATCATGAAATTTGTAAATCGCGTGTCATAAAAAGCATATAATCATAATCTGTAAAATGCATGTCATAAAGCATCTGTCACGAATTTACACTAGTAAAATTATTTCATTATACAATAAAGAGATTCGAAATTTGTGTAAATCCGTTAATGCTCTAGTGAGACACTATCTTCAACGTACCTACCTAGCTTAAACTCTAAGTTCTATAGTTATAACCAGAGTCTTCTGGAGGGAAAGCGATATAATTGTGTATAGATCTATACTGGGATAGACACCCCAACACCTGAGTTGTTCGCTACAGCTAGACAGGGCCAGTCTAGGGTGGCAAATATCTTACCGGATCCGACGTCTAAAGAACATCATGACAAGCATAACAGTCACATCAAGCATGCTCATAATGACTCACATAGGGATTAACAATATTATCTTGATTTACGAAAAACTTACACTTCACTAGTTTTATATATTATAAAACTAGGCACCATTTCCGTCTATTGACACTAATCCCGTCTTAGGGATTAAGACTACAATTTCATACAATCAGAAAATATGGGATTTTCTGGGAACATACATTCACATGATTCAAAGGAACGTGCATACAAATATTCATGGTTTTTGGAAACAAACATACAATTCACTTTTATGGAAAATATAGGATTTTCTGGAAGTATAAAACATTTTTATCAAGTAAAACGGATACAAACTATTTTCATACAAAAACTAGATGAGTGACCCCACTTTGTAGGGTCCGGATTTGTGATATGTTGGTTTATAAGTATACAAAGTTCTTTTGGTCACTAATTCTTTTACGGAGTCTGTGATATGCTGCTTTTGTTGAATGCTCTACTATATAAGTGTGGCACAAATAAATCATCGATGAAGGAAATCAAACATAAAGACATGAAAATGGATCAAAACTATAATGTTCTAATAGAATTTGTTTTCTTATTTCATATTACATCGGTAGTGTGGTTGTTGTGGGTGGTGGTGGTGGTTTGTAAATAGTATATTGACTTTTAGTTTGACGTTGTTGAAAGCTTTTGCCATGATATACGATGTATTACTAGTCGAATAAGGCAAATCTTGCTCTATTTCAGCATCTCATGCTTACGTTTCTTCTCATTCACTTTCCTACAAGGGCAATATTGTAATTCATTAGTTTGTAATAATATTTAACGCGTATTATAGTTTGACACTTTCTTCATACTTAATTTTCACCATTCATACTTAAAACACTTTCTTCAAAGTCAACTTCTAAAAAAATGTCCCTCTCTCACTTTATCCTTGCTTAACACTTTATCCTTCTCTAACTTTTTGAATAAGTCAACTTCTCAAAAAAAAAATCCCAGCCCCAAATCATTTCTATTCTCTGCGTGGGTCAGTAAAAACATTTTCTCCACTTGGTTTCAACAAAAATATTGTTGTGCCTTTGTGAATTCTTCCAGCAACTATAAACATTGGCTTCAAGAGGCAAACTTTTATCCCTGAGTTGAAAAGTCAAAAAAAAATAGAGCATGACATAAGATAGCATGCATGAGAACATCAACAACGAATATATCATCCAGACGCCATACCTTGAGAATTTTACTCGATTACAACTATGAAAATTAATCTGTATTTGGATTATATTGCAATAAATGGTACATTTTTCAAAGAATGAAGTAGTATATAGGAGTATAATTTGATTTATTTCTGTAACTTCATCCCAAATAGATATTAGTAAACATATCATTAGAGTGCAACTATGTTTCAAATATCTTATTTATAACTTAAGTCTGGTTTAAATGAAGAGATCATCTTCTTGTACTCCACGGGTTTCAACAATTGTTCGTCGGCTTATGAATTAATGTTTAGAAGGAGAATGATAAATAATAAGTAAATCTTAACGTCATGGCAATAAGTGGTTTCGATGTTAACCATAACCCATATATCAGCTTTTCAATCAAACACAATCCAAAAATCTCAAAGTCCGATGTGTAAAATAAAAATAAGTAAATAAATAAATAAAACCCATCAACGAATCTGTAACAAACATAAGAAAACTGTTAGATTATTTACGTAATTTCAATTAAAAATCATAGTTGTTACCTTTTTTTCTTGCTCATTCCTTCCCTATTTAACTGAAATAGCATTAAAATGCAACATATCTTGACAAATTCAAGAAATGAAAATCATATGTCATAAACCAAAATAACCAACATTACATTCAAATGCTAAAACGGAAAGTATATCAGCAAGTAATTTCTAAATGAACAACAGGTTATCATAAAGATTGAGAATGAAAATAACCTTTCAGTAACTTGGCCTCCAGTATTCCACCTTCCACCTCCACCTCCAGGCTCTGATGATGCTCATCCATCCTTTAAAGGATACAATAGTATTAGTCACAGATGATATATAAAATTTAAAACAAAGGAATAGAAAAAAATGTTTTAACCATAAATATTATTTCCCACCTTGAGAACTCCCAGACTTACTTACCAAATCAATTGTCTTAGTAGAATCTTGTCCATCCCTATGGAGAAGCAAAAAAATGCTAGGATAATGTTTATGTTGTATCAAATAAAATATAAAGTACATAGTTTTAACCACTATACCTAATGGAAACACCAGAGCCTTTTCCTTTAACCTTAGCAAGATACTCAGCTTGAACTGCAAACATAATATTATACAAAAAGTTCACCTCCTAAATCCCCAAAAAATACAAAATACGATTAAAAAATATAACCTGTAAGAATCTTGTTCTTTTGCCTCTCGAAGTGATCAAAGAATAAAAAATTGTTTTTTAAGGCTCATTTGTTTTAAACAAACAGAACATATATAAATACCACACAACAGTGCGAATGCTAACAACACTAATCTCAACACCAATGAAGCTTTTGTGGGAGGTATGTAAAGAAAGTGTATCATATGCATACATTTATTAACACAAATGTGAAATGGTATAAAGAGGTAAAGAATTATGTTTTGGGTAAATTACACGGATGGTCCCTGTGGTTTGGGGTAACCTGCACGCCTAGTCCCTGAGCAAGATTTTTAACTCGGGTGATCCCTAATGTTAAAATTCGTAACCCACATGGTCCCTCATTTAACATTCCGTCTGTTTTGTGGTTAGAAACCCCCCACGTGAAAAGCACGTTGGGGGTACTTTTGTCTTTTCATATCACCCAGTCTTTAAATATGGTTTATTCGTCTTCCTCCGTCATTTCTTTCTCAATCGCAGTGTTCTCCTCCCACCTTTCTTGTCACAGCCGATTAAAAATGGTGAAATGCAATTGTGGTGCGATATGCGTTATACGAACTTCAACTACGAAAAGAAACCCAGGTAGGGCATTTTATGCTTGCCTATTAGAGGTATGACCTTGTATTGTTTTGGGGGATTTTCTATTTTAACCCTAGTATGTGTATGTGCTAATCGAAGCCATTGACAGTACAGGGACCAAGGTCTGGCTTTATTAAGTGGGTAGATGATGAAAAGCATGGTGATGAGGCGGAGATAAAAAATGAGGGGATTGAAGTCCGAATTCAAGAACTTGAGGTCCAAAATCGGAATCTGAAGACATTGTTAATAATCAGTTGGGTTTTGTTTTTTGGGATAATTGTTTACAAGTTGTAGTGTTAGGTTTAAGATCAATTGATGTAGTTGTTGTTGTTTATAATGCTTTGTAATGAATGTTATTTGTATCAATGGTACCCTTGTATCAATGCATTGTAATGAATCTTATTGGTATACCCTTTTATCAATGAAAATGATATTTTGTTGAACTTCATTGTATTTTACAATTTGTGAGGTATACTGGGACCATCCATGTAAAACTACAATGTTAAAAGAAATCACAAGATTACATTGTTTGTAAAAAAAATGAGCAAAATAGGTGACCAAAATAAAAGCAATGCCAAAAGCAATCAAAAGATTACATTGTTTGTCAAAGGCAAAGTACATTGCTAAAACTAGATACTATAATTACAACATTGTTTTTCAAAAGCAATCAACACAACCATGACAACATATAACCTAGTTCAAATTAAGACTATGTTTGTCAACATCAACCAAAACAATACATAAGCACCTAAAAGCCACATTTATGGGACACCTTTCCCTTTTTTGCTAACACCTGCCTTCACTTTTGCACTTCCAGCACCACCAGCCTTCACTTTTGCACTTCCATCCTTCACTTTTGCACATCCAGCACCACCAGCCTTCACATTCGCAATTCCATCCTTCACTTTTGCACTTCTAGCACCACCAACATTCCTTAAAGTTTGTGATCCACCAGCCTTCACTTTAGCACTTCCAGCACCACCAGCCTTCTGTCCCTTGCAAGTCCTTGCATTATGACCACTTTTGTTACACTTAGAACATGTCACTGACATTTGTGCTCTTGACAATTGGTTACCTTTCACCAAATCCTCAACCTCCATGGTAGATCTCCTTCTTTTTTTCTTTGGTCTTCCAATGGGCACATGGTGTTTTGGAGGGAGTAAGGTTGTAGGGAATGTAGACTTCTCCCACATGTTCCTTCCATTGATTGGCTGAATTGTAAAAGAGTACATATTCTTCCATGTTTCTAACCAATATGTTCGATTCACCCAATCTTCTGGTATCTTATCAATCTCTTTGTTCTTCAACATCTCCCACATAGTTGCTATTGCATGTGCACATGGTATCCCTATTAGTTCCCACCTTCTACATGAACATGTCTGTTGGCCCATATCTACCACGAACTGTTCCATAAGATTTTTACTGACTTGATATTTCCCATTACCATAGAAAACAGACCTTAATTGTGTAGCCTCTTTCTTCAATTTTCCAACCCATATGGTAGCTGTGGGAGTCAAGGGGCATGTAGCTTTATCAATTTCCTTTTGAACAGTTACAACTTTCTTCATTAAGTACTCTCTAATGTACTCCAAACATGTAATGATTGGTACATCACGACCTTCAACAATCTTGCTATTCAGATATTCACACATATTGTTAAGCATAGCATCTGTATGAGCTCTACCTGATAAATCAATAATAATGCATCAGTCTTTGTTACAAACTAATGATCTAACATTAAAATCTACCTGTAAAGTGTGAACGAGACCAATGTTGAGGAGGAATGTTTTTAAGCCACTCATACGCATCATTATTAAGTTTTCTTACTTCCTCCATTGATCGTTGAAACTGTTGAACAGTAGATGCTTTTGCACAATCCCATAGCAGGTCTTTGAATTGCTTTCCCCTCCAACTAGCTTTCATGTTTTCATGGATATGACGAAGACAATAACGATGCTTAGCGCATGGAAACAACTTGGCTATAGCAGGTAACACTCCCTATACATGGAAAATATGTATTAAAAGTATACCATATATAATGTATTAAATGTAAATGTAAACAACTTCGAATTAATACCTTTTTCCTGTCTGTCATAAATGTAAAATTTGAGTTGGTTCCTAAACCTAAATCATCCCCTAGACAAGTTAGAAACCAACTCCATGAGTTGGTACTCTCAGATTCCACAACAGCATAATCCAATGGATATGTTGCATTGTTACCATCAATTCCCTACATAAGTAGATATTTCACAATTAACCTAAAATACAAATTTTTATAATATAACTCAATGGATATAAATGTAGTTCATATGAAGAAAGGTTACCACAGCTGAAAGTATTTGTCCTGGGTATGGACCCTTCATAAAAGCACCATCGAGACCAAGAAAGTCTCTTCTTCCAGCAGCAAATCCCTTTTTTAAAGCACCAAGACAGATGTAAATGCGCTTGAAAGTTCTAGTTTATGCATTTGGATTTGGTTCACTCTCTACATCAATCTTCACCGTCGTGTCTGGGTTATGTTTTTAAAGTTCTAGAACATAATCTCTCAATAAAGCATACTAACCAACATAATCCCCTCGCACCTGATTGAGAGCTTCAGTTCTAGCCCTAAACACCTTCATCTTGGAAAGTCCCACTTGGTAATCACGTTGTAGTTGTTCTTGTAAAGTACTAATTGGAATAGTTGGGTTAGATTCCACCTGACTTGCAATTTGTTTGGCGAGAAACTTATAAGTACAAGCTTTAACATTCCGCGTTTGGAGACACCGGTGTTCTTTGTTGTAAGATTTGACCATCCAGTTTATGTCACATTTCCATTTACTAGCATAGAAGCTCCACGGGCATTTTTATTCATCTTCATTGTTGACTTCTTGTTGACCTTCCCCATTATTGTCTAAGTTTCCCAGTTTTGGTATTGTCCCCTACACACAACTCTTACCCTATTCTTGTTATTTTTTTCAAATTCAAGTTCCCTTCTTGTCTCAATAGCATGGAGTTTAACTCTTTCTTTAAACTCTTGGGCTGTATTAAAGGTTTGAAGGATATAAAATGGTTCAGCAACATTTGCTTCATCATTCTCGTGAGCTCTTTGGATAGCTTTTATGGTCTTCTTTCATTGGGCAACTGGTCCTTCATCCGAAGATGAGCCTGACATAAGAACCTCGTTATTTAGTACTTCATTAAGCTCCCCAACTTCATTCTCTTCTTCTACCACATTACCATTCTTACCTCCAACCCAATCTGCATCCATATCAATGTTATCATTGAAATCATTCATGTCAACTTCTACATCATCTAAGATGTTGTCATTTTCAACAAAAAAGTCTATGTCATCGGACTCACTAGATTCATAACCACTATCATCCCCAAATTTGTCCCCGCTTCCAAATTCATCTTCATTTATGTCCTCAAATTTGTCCCCACTTTCAAATTCAGCCCATTGATCTTTTCCATCCTTGTTACCATCCTCAAATTCAACTTCATTTGTGTGGTCAATTTTGACCCCAATTTCAAAATCAGCACATGGATTTTCTTCCTTGTTATTATCCCCGTTATCAATAACAGTTAACTCCATATTGTCATTTCCAGTGAGGTCCACTACATTAGCCTCTTTAGAAGCATCTCCAACAACATTTTTTTCACTAGTATCATACCAATCTAAGAAAAGCCTACGAGAACATGTTGGAGGTTTAATAATTTCATTTATTTGAATTTTTATTGATTTGGGGACATTGTGTACGTATGTGTAACAGCCCGGAATTTCCAGGTATTTATTATTGGTGTTTTTTTTAGATTTGTGAGTGGACTCGGCGAGTTGGAGCTCGAACTCACCGAGTAGGATCGCGATTTGGGACACAAGTTCGCGTCCGGACTTAGTGAGTCCATGCTGTGTAATGAAACCCTAATTCCCAAGGTTTGAGACTTATTTAAAGGGCCTTATGGCTGTCATTTGTGCTCACCAATCCATAGAGAGAAACCCTAGAGTGCTTGAGCATTTTGAGAGAGAAAGGAAGCCATTCTTGACCTTTGTGGTGTTGTTTAGCAAGAAGAAGGAGGTCCTAGCCAAGAGGAAGCAAAGGAGGTTGCTATACTGTGGATTTGAAGCTTAGATCATCGAACTTGAGGTATCATTTCAGCTCATCTTCTGTTTTATGAAGTATATTTGGATTTAGGGTTTCTTTTGGCCTTTGTTGGGTTGATTTGATGCCCAAATAGTCCCTTTCTAGTGATAAGGCTTTGGATCTGGATCCATAGAGGTCCAGAGAGCCTCACTCATCAAGCTTTATGAAGAGAAATGTAGGTTATGACCTTGAGTGGTGGTATTTGGGGCTAAATCATCATATATGGTCATATAGATGTTGTATGTACATCAAGATAGCAACTTTACGTGATAAATAAGCTTGGAAGGACTGGATCTACGAGTTAGTGGAATAGATCTGACCTCAGGAGTGAGTTTGAGTCGTTGCATGGCATGGACTCGTCGAGTCCAAGAACAGACTCGGCGAGTAGCATGAAGACTGCCCAGCACCACTCAGCGAGTGGTCTTGTCGAGTTGAGCGATTGACTCAGTGAGTCAAGGAGAGTCAGAGTGGGTTGATAGGTGGACTGAGTCAAGCTGAGACTCAACGAGTTGTTCTTGAGACTCGGCGAGTTGAGTCGTGGGAGCCCCACAACTCATGCCAGGTGGAACTCGTCGAGTTAGGAGAATACTCGACGTGTCAAGTGAGGATTCCAGGGAAATCAGTGTATGCGCTTAGACTCGCCGAGTCGTTATAGTGCACTCGTCGAGTCCGGTCAAAGTTGACCATTGACCATTGACCAGTGTTGACCTATGTTGACTTGTTAAGTGATAGTCAACCTTAGTTGGGAAAGTGTTAATTAGAGATGTATTGTGTTATAGGAGGACTATAGCTCGGGAGATCGAGCACTAGTGATTTTAGGGATTTACGAATTACCGAGACACCCGAGGTGAGTCTTCTCAGTATACTTTACCTTGAGTAGGTAACTAGAGTTATGTGATACAGTGCTTGTATGCTATATTTGTGTTATGTGTTGTGCTGCATTATTCTTTGTGATTTATGATGTGCATGTTTACAGAGTTAGAACCTAAGGGTTCACAGAGTTTGGGTGCACGGACCCACAGAGTTATAGCCTCGAGTGGCTAATATGTGTTATATGTGGTATTTTGGGGAACTCCCTAAGCTTTGTGCTTACAGTGTTTGGTGTTATTTGTTTCAGGTACTAGTGACGACCGTGGAAAAGCGTCAGCTTGATCCGTACACACGCATGGGATTTATGATTTTGATATCTTGGGATTTTGTATTAATTGGATTGAATGTTCAAATATGGTTGTTTTATGAATATTAAGTGAATGATGTTTTATAAAAATTTGAAAATTTTGTTTTGAAATTTACGGTGTTACAAGTTGGTATCAGAGCCTTGGTTTGAGGGATTCGGGTACACCTTCGGGAGTATTTGAACTCAAACTGAGGATTTGGAAAATATTTTCAAAAGAAAACCAAATTTTTCTAAAAGTAAAAGATTTTTAGAGAAATTCAGAGAAGAAACGTGTGTACGATCAGTCAGCGCCCGAACGGTGATTTTCCAAAATACCCTTATATTATATGTTTATGAAAATTGATATGATGTATTCTCTTGCTAGAGTAGGCTAGGTATTCCTATTAGGACTAGAGTGCCCTGATTTGTGATGCCTTAGCCTAGGGAGAGGTGAGCTGCTATAAGATGCTTGAGAGTGAATAGGTAGCAGCGAGGAGCTTATGAGAGATCTGTTAGAGAGTGATAGAGTACTTGGAAATTGGGATCCGAAGAGGAGGATTTAGGGTGTATACTGAAACGCTGTGGACAGCAATATTGGGCCCGTACTACTAAAAGCACCGGGGCGGTATACGCTCCAAGTAAGAATCTTCGGAATGCCAAGGATCAAGGAGGGATGAGTTGTCGAGTGTGAGTATGCTCGAGCGGATTCTAATTTATCATATGTTGTATTTAAGAGGTTGATCATGGTGAGGACACGTCATATGCCGAAGGGCATCGGGGCTAGTGATCAGGAGATCCGTCAGATCATTCACGAGGAGGTGGTTGCGGTCATCAGGGCAGAGATACCATAGATGTTCGGGTCTATTAAGACTGCGTTGATTGAGACTTTCGACGAGCGTTATGCTGCTCTTTCTGAGGCTGCTATTGCGGTGGCCACCGCAGCTGTTGCTGCTGCGAGGCCGCAGGGTGGTGATGCGTTGCTATTTCGGGAGTTCAGCAACACGAAACCACCAGAGTTTGATGGGACCCAGGACCCGGTGGCAGCTATGAGATGGATTTCTGACATAGAGGGGTTTTTCTTCACTTTCTCATCTCCTGAGCATTTGAGAGTATGGTTCGCGCTGAACCAGCTTCGCTTGGGAGCAAAGGACTGGTGGAAGTTTGTCACAACACACTTTTTGCCTGCTGAGCTTGCGGCAGTGACCTGGGAGAGGTTCACTGCCATGTTCCGAGATGAGTACGTTCCCCAGGTGGAGAGGGAGCATTTGGCCCAGGAGTTTCTGACCCTCAAGCAGGGCACTGAGTCTGTTACGGTGATTACCAGGATGTTTCACGAGAGGGCAATATTCTGCCCTGAGCACGTGTCCACTGAGCAGGCACGTATGAGCCGGTATTTGAGTATCTTGAGGCGATACATTCGGGAGTTCGTGGCGAACTCCTCATATCGGACATTTGCTGAGCTTCAGGAAAATGCCCGAAAGAGGGAGATCGAGCTGGAGACTCAGGCTAGGGAGGAGGCTGAGTCTCAGGGGAGGCATCGGCGACCGACACAATTCCAGCCAGCAGCCAAGTGGGCCAAGCCCGCTGATCCCAAATCAGGGAGCCAGAAGGGCCGCACTTGTGGAAAGTGCGGCAAGGGTCATGATGGAGTATGTAGAGCTGGATCTTGCTACAAATGTGGCAAGGAGGGGAATATGGCCAAGGACTTCCCCAAGGGGTTTGCAGTGTGTTTCCACTGCAACCAGACCGGACACCGGAAGGCGAAGTATCCGCAGTTGCGAGGATCAACTCACGGAGCACCTTAGGGATCTGCCCCTGCCTCCATCAGAGCTACCGAGAATCGGCCAGTGAAGGCCGAGGCACCGAGGGCACGTGGGAGAGCGTTTCAGTTAACCGCGGAGGAGGTCCGCGCAGCGCCCGATGTCGTGGCTGGTATGTATTCTTTCGTGTATTTATTGTAATGTTGAGATATTATGCTTATATTAAAATATGCGCATGTACTTTTCTTGTGAATTCTATACCTGCCTTGGTATTATTTGACTCGGGTGTGAGTATGTCTTTCGTATCTTTGGCTTTTAGTCAGCACATCAGTGTTAGTCGTGAGGCGCTGAGTCGGCCTCTGAGAGTTTCCATAGCTAACGAAAAGGTGATATACGCCACGGAGGTGATCCGTGGGTGCGTACTCAAGATTTTCGGTGTTGAGTTCCTGATTAATTTGGTTCCTATTGCCATGGGGGATGGCTGTACCATTGTGGGCATGGACTGGTTGAGCAGGTTCGGTGCGGTTATCGACTGCGAGCGATAGCTAGTGACCATACGAGACCCTAGTGGGGGAGTTCTTACAGTGTAGAACGGAGGTACCCATTCTGGATCAGCATTTTGTTCGGCCGCTAGGGTGAAGCAGTGTCTACAGCAGGGTTGTAAGGGTTTTGTGGTGTATGTGTCAGATATGCGGGTTGATTCCAAGAGGTCAAGGTCGGTGGAGGAGGTTCCTATAGTGCGTGAGTTCCCAGATGTCTTCCCAGAGGAGTTGTCGGGTTTGCCTCCCGTGAGGCAAGTAGAGTTCAGTATCGATTTGGTCCCGGGGGCCGCGCCTATCGCTAAGGTGCCTTATCGTCTTGCACCTCCAGAGATGCAAGAGTTATCCTCCCAGCTTCAGGAGCTGCTGGGGAAAGGGTTTATTCGGCCGAGTAGCTCGCCGTGGGGAGTGCCTATTCTGTTTGTCAAGAAGAAGGATGGTTCACACCGGATGTGCATTGATTACCGGGAGTTGAACAAGCTGACGGTCAAGAACTGTTACCCATTACCGAGGATCGACGATTTGTTTGACCAGTTGCAGGGACCATCTTGGTTCTCCAAGATCGATTTGAGGTCTGGATACCATCAGGTGAGGGTGCGAGATGAGGACGTCCAATAGACAGCGTTTAGGACGCGTTATGGGCACTATGAGTTTGTGGTGATGCCTTTCGGCCTCACTAATTCCCTGGAAGTGTTCATGGATCTCATGAACCGGGTGTGCAGGCCGATGTTGGATCGGTCGGTGATTGTATTCATTGATGACATTTTGGTATATTCGAGATCTAGAGAGCAACATGAGGAGCATTTGTGGGAGATCCTCGGAGTTCTGAGGTTGGAGAGGCTTTATGCCAAATTCTCCAAGTGTGATTTCTGGTTGCGAGAGGTCCAGTTCCTAGGACATCTTGTTAACCAGGAGGGGATATTGGTCGACCCGTCCAAAGTTGAGGCGGTGATGAGTTGGGAGGTGCCGAGGTCACCCTTCGAGATCAGGAGTTTTCTAGTGTTGGCCGGTTATTATCGGAGATTTATCAGGGATTTCTCTAAGATCGCAGTGCCACTCACTAGGTTGACCCAGAAGGGTGTCGCTTTTTCATGGGGCCCCGAGCAGCAGGCCTCCTTCGAGAGGCTTCGCCAAAGGTTATGCGAGGCCCCGGTGTTAGCCCTCCCGGAGGGAATGGAGGACTTTGTAGTATACTGTGATGCATCGATCTTGGGGTTAGGAGCGGTGCTGATGCAGAGACGGCATGTGGATAGTGTGACAACCCGAAATTTCCATTTGTACGAACATTATCTATTCAATAGAAGCTAGTCCAGTTTCTGTAATTTTCAGACTTGTCCGAACAAGTTTGTGTACATTAGGGTTTTACATTTCTGGACATATCAGGAGAGTGGATGCTCCTGTAATTGTGAAACTTGAACATTGTAAGTTTCATGATTGCTATAGTCCGACTTCGGGAATAAAAATATTTTCTGTCAAAATATTCCAGGACTATAAATAGATTTCTGAATTTAATTAATTCATTATTCACAATTCCAACTAGAGAAAAGTCAATTTTCTCTGACGGATCTTCGGGTTTTCATCCCGGATTGTGAGTCTACTTTCCTAAACGTGTTTTAATACTTGTTATATGCTTTATAACATCAATTATATGTCTAAACTGCAAGATCCGAGAGTTTACCGCCCAAGAACGTTCTTGGGGAGTAAACTCCAAAACGGAGCCTAAAGGCTTCCTAGTCCCGATTCCTTGTTAGACAACTTGTTTACGGGTTAGTGTATAAACATTTGGGACTAAAAAGCAACCAAGAAACACAAGTTCTAGGAGTTTACGGCCAAGGAACTTCTTGGGCCATAAACCCCTTTTTAAGGGTCAAAAATGCCCTAACTCACCTCCTTAAGCCTAAGGACTTTACCCTTTAATGCTTGTGCTTATTTTGGACACCAAAACACTTCAAAATCAAAGGATTTTAGGAGTTTATGGCCAAGGAAGGATCTTGGGCCGTAAACCCCTTTTTCAAGGGCAAAGTATGCCCTAAACACCCCTAAGGCTTAAAGACAATTACCCTTGAACACCTAGCACTTGAATGAGGAACAAAAGACATCATAATCACTCCTTAAAAGGATTTTATGGCCAAGGAACATATCTTGGGCTGTAAAATCCAAGTGATGACATAAAAGTGTGCCTCTTGTCCTCTTTAGCCTTAGATAAAAGCATGGAAGCTATCCTACACATGCAAGGGCCTTAAAGGAATTAAAACCAACACCCCATAGGAGTTTACGGCCGTAAACTCTAGCGGATATGGTCCTTTGGCCGTAAACTCCCCAAAGGAGCATTCCAAGGCCTTAAACTACTTCAAGGATTGTTCCAACAAGGCTAGACTTATTCTAGGACCAAGATAAGACTTCAAAACACCCAAAACCTCCATGTGAGGAGTTCACGGCCGTAAACCCATGGGTTCATGGCCGTAAACTCCAATGGGTAGGGTTTGTTGGGTGGTGAACTCATATACAAGGCCATTTGTGCTTCAAACCCCTTTTGCCTTGTCCCGTATCAACTTAGATGCAACCATTAGGACCTATAACACTTATATAAAGTGTATACATGTTCCTAAGTGTTTTAACTTACTTTGTTAAGTTATTATTTGGCTAATTAGTTATATATATGCTTATTATATGATAACTAGGCTCGAACGTGTGAACAAGTCTCCGTTAGCCACTTAGCACGGTACCCGATACATCAATTCAATCTACTCACCACAAGTGAGTTTATACCCCTTTAATCAACCTTTTAAATACTTTTAAATGTTTTAAATACTTTATGGGGGGGAATACAAGTCAAATACTTATAGTTATTACATCAATCACATGTGATTGCATTAATCACATGTGATTAATAACTAGAAAACCAATGATAAACTCTTTCAAAATAACTTGTATTCTCAGGTCATCAGTAGATAGGTACCGAGGCCAGCTTTTGAGAAGATCGAGCGCATTCAAGACTCATCTTATTATTTTGATATACATTATTTTTGGTGTCTATACTGTACCGAACACGCTTGTGTTAAAATTATATATTTAATGCAATGGATGATGTTGTTTGCTTATTTACATTTACCGTGTTGTGATACTTACATGACGTCCTCCGCCCCAGAACGTTTCCGCCGTTCTTGGTTTTGGGGTGTGACAGATTGGTATCAGAGCATTGTTTATAGTGAATCAAGTATATCAACCCATAAAAGATATACTAAAGTATAAACCCATTTGGGATTAAAACACTCTGACCAAGAGTCTATACTTAAAATACTAAAATATTTAATTAAGTATACTAGTCTACATTCATACTAAAACCAGTGTCACAACAACAAGAACAAAAGTATTAAGATTGTTAAATATCACAGGTAAGCTCGGGGATATATGGTCAGTCCTGGGAATGGCATAGCCTGATCAACTATGCTAGTCCAAGGAGTGATTAGCATATGCCCTAGAATGGTTGTGATGTGTTAAGGAGTCTAAAAACTTACTAACAATACCACAAGAAGATCAATAGAACCTAAACTTAAAATACTATAGGTGTATTTTGTACTACCAACTACTTGTATTCTATATCTTTATACCTCTCTTCTCGCGTAGATTTAAATGGCTGGATTCCATCACGGCGACCCGTACTTTCCCAATGAAGGCAATGCAGGATCGCTCGAAGCAGAGTCTAACGATGAACACCCAATCCAGTTGGATAACCATCAAGCTGAAGGCTTCTCAGATGGATCAGACTCTGAGCCTGAAGTCAACAACCTACCTCCAGTAGGTCAAGCCCTGAACAACAACCCTCGACCAGCTTTTCTAGGTCCCACTCCCTTGTGGGTAGATAACTTGAATCGCTGGAGTGACGAACAGGGTCAACCCTTACCATACTTGGGGGACCGAACCTTTTACAACGTCAGCGATGGCGGCTCTGCTGACCGAGCTCTACCTGTCATTATCCGTAGAATAGCTCGTAATGTCGAGCAAGGTCGAGCAGCCATCGATCGAGTCGTGGAGATTGATGCCAACTCTGGTGTCAACACAGTCCGCATTCGCCGTCTCGAAGAAGACATGGAACGGACCCGGAGAACCAATGAAACCCTACAGCAACGTTTGGTTGCCTCTCAAGCAGAAGTCATGGAACTTCGAGCTTGTCAAAGGGCTCATGAACGACACCTTCAAGAGGTGGTACATCAAATGAGAGACCTCAGGGTTCTCCCGAGGAATACTCATCGCCGTTAGATGATGTCTAGTACATTATTATCTTTTGGGTTAAGGACTTGCCTTTAACATCTGTGCTCTAGGTAGCACTATCTGTAAAATATTCCTAACTTTCAGTACTCTAATTAGGAATCTAAGAACTGTCAAACTTTCTGTATGGTATGATGTAAGACCTACTGTTAGGTCAATTTTCATTGAACTCGTTACATCAGTAATACCAGTATTATTGACAACTACTTACTCTGTGGGAAGAATCTTTACATTTGGGTTTTCCTACACATCTTTCTGGTTGTGAACACAAACACCCATTCCATTGTTGGGCTACGGTTAGTCAATCCATGTGTCATTCGCACATTACTTGCAAATTGATTCTTACCACTTTTCTCATCTTTATAAACTTATAGTTGAAAGATGCCTCCTCACAAATCTACTCGGAATAACCCTACACCTCCACCACCTCCGGTCATTGATACAGCAGCCCTAAGTGTTGCCGTAGCTGCAGCAGTGGCAACTGCCATGGCACAGTATCACTCTACTGATGCCAGCAGAGGTGGAACCCCAGTTAACTCCATTCCGGTTGAAACTCCTGTGCGCTCGAGAGAGTGCTCTTACAAGGATTTCACCAACTGTAAGCCGAAACCCTTCCATGGGACCGGCGGAGTCATTGCTCTCTCGCAATGGTTCGAGAAGACTGAATCAGTCTTCGAAATTTGTTCTTGCCCTGCTGCGAGCAAAGTCAAATATGCCGCATGCACCTTCGAAGGGAAGGTACTGACGTGGTGGAACAGCCACGTTAAATCTCTAACTCTCGTCGTGGCCAACGACATAGGCTGGGATACGATGAAAGACCTCATGATTGAGGAATATTGCCCGAGGGGCGAGATCCAGAAACTGGAACAGGAACTTTGGAGCCTGACCATGAAGGGCACCAACATTATTGCTTACACCGCCCGGTTTAGCGAACTGGTGGCCCTCTGCCCTAATATGGTTCCCACTGAAGGGAAGAAGATTGAAAGGTACATATGCGGGCTAGTGCCTCCGTATCAGGGGAATGTCCTATCATCAAACCCCGCTACTTTCGACAGTGCCAAGCGACTGGCACAGCGACTCATTAACCATGGTGTCAAAACCCCTGCAACCACAACAACCCTAGCCATCTCCGAACCATCCAAACCCGCTGACACCAAGCGAAAGTTCTGGGATGACAAGAAAAGGCAGCGAGCTGCCAAGAAGCAGCAAATTGTGGCAGTACATGCCGCGGTAACCCCTGCTGCTACTGCTCCGACGAAGCAGTATGCTGGAAGTTTTCCAAAGTGCAACAAATGCAACTTCCACCACAACGGCCCATGCGTGAAATGCAGTGCTCTAACTGCAACAGGAAAGGACACGCCGTCCATTTCTATAAATTCCCGGCGCAACCGATCACGCAAGTCCCTAGCTCTGGTGCGAGTCCAACTTGCTATGGATGTGGCAAAACAGGCCACTATAAGAGGGACTGCCCCAAAGCGAGAAATGCTGGAGGAGCAGGGAGGGTACTGGCTATAGGCCACGGGGAAGCAGTCGCTGACCCGACAGTGGTGACTGGTACGTTCCTCCTCGATAACTCCTATGCATGCATTATGTTCGATAGTGGAGCGGAGCGAAGCTTCGTGAACCACAAATTTGCTCGCATGCTTAAACAACAACCACACGCACTAAAAGAACAATTCACAGTAGAAATGGCTAATGGAAAAACAGAAAACACCAGTAGCATATACTTAGGATATATCCTAACCCTAGATAACCATTCATTCCCAATCGACCTCATGCCGGTCTCAATAAAAAGTTTTGACGTTATCATCGGCATGGATTGGTTGAGTCTTCATCGCGCCGACATCATGTGCTTCGAGAAAGCAGTCCGACTAAACCTTCTGTCTAACGAAACTCTTATAATCTACGGCGACAAACCAGGTGCGAGTCTTTACATTATATCAAGTATTCAAGCACAGAAATATTTGCGCAAAGAATACCACGCATTCCTTGCTCACGTCGTCGACACGAACCTCGAAACGAAAGAACTCAAGAACATTCCAGTAGTGAGCGACTTCCCCGACATTTTCCCAGAAGAACTACCTGGATTATCTCCGCAACGACAGGTCGAGTTCAGAATCGACTTAGTCCCAGGAGCTACCTCAGTAGCCAAGTCGCCCTACTGCTTAGCACCAGCAGAGATGCAGGAATTATCTGGTCAACTTAACGAACTACTCAGCAAGGGCTTCATAAGACCAAACTTCTCACCTTGGGGAGCACCGGTCTTATTCGTTAAGAAGAAAGATGGATCATTCCGTATGTGTATCGACTACAGAGAACTCAACAAACTGACGGTCAAAAATCGTTACCCTCTACCTCACATAGACGATCTATTTGACCAACTGCAAGGGGCGAACTATTTTTCCAAAATTGATCTAAGGTCCGGATATCACCAGTTACGGGTACTAGAGGAGGATGTTCCAAAGACATCCTTCCGAACTCGTTACGGACACTACGAGTTCGTGGTGATGCCATTCGGATTGACCAATGCGCCAGCAGTTTTCATGGACCTGATGAATAGAGTATGCCGACCTTACTTGGATCAGTTCGTCATCATTTTCATTGACGACATCCTGATCTACTCCCGAAGTAAGGAAGAGCAGGGCGATCACCTACGACTAGTTTTAGGAACTTTACGAACGGAGAAACTTTATGCGAAGTTCTCGAAATGTGAATTTTGGATCCGAAGAGTCGAATTCTTAGGACACGTGGTAAGTGAAGAGGGAATCCACGTGGACCCATCCAAAATTAAAGCCATTGAGAACTGGTCAGCACCCAAGACACCGACAGAAATTCATCAATTTCTAGGTCTTGCTGGCTACTACCGCAGATTCATTCAGAACTTCTCCCGAATAGCGAAACCTCTTACAACCCTGACCCAGAAAGGCGTGGCCTTGACTGGGAAGAGAAACAAGAGAGAGCGTTCCAAACGCTCAAATGAGCCATGTGCACCGCACCAATACTATCTCTTCCCGAAGGGATAGAAGACTTTGTAGTCTATTGCGATGCATCGAACCAAGGGCTCGGGTGTGTTCTGATGCAGAGAGGTAAGGTCATCGCCTACGCCTCCAGACAGTTGAAGACACACGAAGTTAACTATACGACCCACGATCTTGAACTGGGAGAAGTGGTGTTTGCTCTGAAGATCTGGAGACATTACTTGTATGGAACGAAAAGCACTATCTTTACCGACCACAAGAGTTTACAACACATATTCGATCAGAAGGAGCTCAACATGAGACAACGACGGTGGGTCGAACTACTCAGTGATTACGAATGCGATATTCGTTATCATCCGGGTAAAGCCAACGTAGTTGCAGACGCCCTGAGTCGGAAAGAATATTCTGGTCACAAGGTCAAGTCATTATCAATAACCATCCATTCACACTTGTCTAACCAAATTCAGGTGACCCAACTTGAAGCCATGAAACTTGAAAATGTGACAAGTGAATCCCTTAGAGGAATGGACAAGAATTTAGAAGCCAAGGGTGACGGAGCCTTATACTTCATGGATCGGATCTGGACACCGAAACACGGTGGTTTCCGAGACTTAGTCATGACCGAGGCGCACAACACTCGGTATTCCGTCCACCCAGGTTCAGATAAGATGTATCTGGATCTTAAAAAGCTATACTGGTGGCCTAATATGAAAGCAGAGATTGCTACCTTCGTAAGTAAATGCCTTACTTGCGCAAAGGTAAAGGTAGAGTACCAGAAACCCTCTGGTTTATTGCAACAACCAGAGATTCCAGAATGGAAGTGGGAGCGGATCACTATGGATTTCATAACCAAGTTGCCCAAGACAACGGGTGGAATTGATACCATATGGGTCATCGTTGATAGATTGACCAAGTCTGCACACTTCCTGCCTATCAAAGAAACCGACAAGATGGAGAAACTGACGAGAACATACATTAGGGAAATCGTACGGCTACATGGTGTGCCTATATCCATTATCTCCGATCGAGATAGTAGGTTCACCTCAAGATTCTGGCAATCACTGCAACATTCCCTAGGAACAAGGCTGGACATGAGCACAGCCTACCATCCACAGACTGATGGACAGAGTGAGAGGACAATCCAGACTTTAGAAGATATGTTGTGTGCTTGTGTAATTGACTTAGGAAAAGCGTGGGATACTCATTTACCCCTCGTTGAATTTTCCTACAACAACAGTTATCACACGAGCATAAAGGCAGCACCATTTGAAGCTCTCTACGGCCGAAAGTGCAGATCCCCTCTGTGCTGGGCTGAGGTGGGTAATACCCAATTAGCTAGGGGGCAAGCTTCCGACAGTACTCTCACTGGTCCGGAAATCATTCGGGAAACGATAGAGAAGATCATTCAGATCCGTGAACGATTGAAATCCTCTAGAGACCGACAAAAGAGCTACGCTGATAAACGAAGAAAACCTTTGGAATTTCAGGTGGGAGACCGAGTCCTTCTCAAAGTCTCACCCTGGAAGGGCTTGATGCGCTTCGGTAAGCGTGGGAAGCTTAATCCTAGGTACATAGGGCCTTTCAAGATTCTCGCAAGAGTCGGCCCCGTAGCTTACAAACTTGATCTACCCGACACACTTCGTAACGTACATTCTACATTCCACGTATCTAACTTGAAAAAGTGTCTGTCCAACGAGACTCTCGTAATCCCACTCGATGAGATCGAGATCAACGAGAGCCTCAACTTCGTGGAAGAACCTGTAGAGATCATGGACCGTGAGGTCAAGCAGACAAAGCAAAGTCGTATCCCTATCATGAAGGTTCGCTGGAACACCAAGCGAGGACCGGAATTCACTTGGGAACGCGAGGATCAGATGAAACTGAAATATCCTCATCTTTTCGCTTATTTATTTGTAACTTCTTATTTGCTTAAATTCTAATTTCGGGACGAAATTCCTTCTAACGGGGGGATGATGTGACAACCCGAAATTTCCATTTGTACGAACATTATCTATTCAATAGAAGCTAGTCCAGTTTCTGTAATTTTCAGACTTGTCCGAACAAGTTTGTGTACATTAGGGTTTTACATTTCTGGACATATCAGGAGAGTGGATGCTCCTGTAATTGTGAAACTTGAACATTGTAAGTTTCATGATTGCTATAGTCCGACTTCGGGAATAAAAATATTTTATGTCAAAATATTCCAGGACTATAAATAGATTTCTGAATTTAATTAATTCATTATTCACAATTCCAACTAGAGAAAAGCCAATTCTCTCTGACGGATCTTCGGGTTTTCATCCCGGATTGTGAGTCTACTTTCCTAAACGTGTTTTAATACTTGTTATATGCTTTATAACATCAATTATATGTCTAAATTGCAAGATCCGAGAGTTTACCGCCCAAGAACGTTCTTGGGGAGTAAACTCCAAAACGAAGCCTAAAGGCTTCCTAGTCCCGATTCCTTGTTAGACAACTTGTTTAGGGATTAGTGTATAAACATTTGGGACTAAAAAGCAACCAAGAAACACAAGTTCTAGGAGTTTACGGCCAAGGAACTTCATGGGCTGTAAACCCCTTTTTAAGGGTCAAAAATGCCCTAACTCACCTCCTTAAGCCTAAGGACTTTACCCTTTAATGCTTGTGCTTATTTTGGACACCAAAACACTTCAAAATCAAAGGATTTTAGGAGTTTACGGACAAGGAAGGATCTTGGGCCGTAAACCCCTTTTTCAAGGGCAAAGTATGCCCTAAACACCCCTAAGGCTTAAAGACAGTTACCCTTGAACACCTAGCACTTGAATGAGGAACAAAAGACATCATAATCACTCCTTAAAAGGAGCTTATGGCCAAGGAACATATCTTGGGTCGTAAACTCCAAGTGATGACATAAAAGTGTGCCTATTATCCCTTTTAGCCTTAGATAAAAGCATGGAAGCTATCCTACACATGCAAGGGCCTCAAATGAATTAAAACCAACACCCCATAGGAGTTTACGGCCGTAAACTCTAGGGGATAGGGTCCTTTGGCCGTAAACTCCCCAAAGGAGCATTCCAAGGCCTTAAACTACTTCAAGGATTGTTCCAACAAGGCTAGACTTATTCTAGGACCAAGATAAGACTTCAAAACACCCAAAACCTCCATGTGAGGAGTTCACGGCCGTAAACCCATGGGTTCATGGCCGTAAACTCCAATGGGTAGGGTTTGTTGGGTGGTGAACTCATATACAAGGCCATTTGTGCTTTAAACCCTTTTTGCCTTGTCCCGTATCAACTTAGATGCAACCATTAGGACCTATAACACTTATATAAAGTGTATACATGTTCCTAAGTGTTTTAACTTACTTTGTTAAGTTATTATTTGGCAAATTAGTTATATATATTCTTATTATATGATAACTAGGCTCGAACGTGTGAACAAGTCTCCGTTTGCCACTTAGCACGGTACCCGATACATCAATTCAATCTACTCACCACAAGTGAGTTTATACCCCTTTAATCAACCTTTGAAATACTTTTAAATGTTTTAAATACTTTATAGGGGGGGAATACAAGTCAAATACTTATAGTTATTACATCAATCACATGTGATTGCATTAATCACATGTGATTAATAACTAGAAAACCAATGATTTTATCACTGTTCAACTGTTTATCAAACTGTTTCACTTCGAATGTTTTACAAAATCTTTTTACTTATCAAATGCTTTTATTAAAAACTTTGTTTTACTTCTTATAAATTGCATGCCCATATATGTGTATATATATATATATATATATATATATATATATATATATGTATGTATATATATAAGTAATGTTTAAAGGGCTTAGGAAAGCCATCCGCCCTATTTCCTTTTCCTCGATTTGGATGTGGTTTGGTGGGATTTCGGGTGACCATCCGAGGTTCGTTTCCATATTAGTTATATATCATATATACATGTATAGACATAAAAGGTACTTCCATATTCATATTAGTACATCAATAGCTAGTTACCATCGGGGTAACACAATACATATACAACTATACTAGAAACAATACATATACAACTATACTAGAAACAATACATATACAATGATGCTAGAAACAATACATATACAATGATGCTAGAAACAATACATATACAACTATACTAGAAACAATACATATACAACTATACTAGAAACAATACATATACAATGATGCTAGAAACAATACATATACAATGATGCTAGAAACAATACATATACAACTATACTAGAAACAATACATATACAAGAATACTTTATTATTGTGATTTAAATCGAAGCATGACTTAACTGTCATGGCTCGAGTTGTAGCCAGAATTCTCTTGAAGGGAGAGCATGAGTTTGCGTATAGATCTATACTGGATTGACAATCCTACACCTTGCTGCTAGCTACAGCCGGACCTGCAGGTCTGCGGGTGCCAAACGTCATTCCGTTATTACGACCATTCATTATGTCGTTGTTACTTGTCGATAGTATGGTGCAATTTATCACGTAATGCCTTAATATAAATCCGGTTTAAGGTAGTTAGTACAACAGTAGTTCTTATAATACAAGACTACAGTACTACAATGATTTACCCATTACATATTTTTAGTGATAACCTCACTTAAACGTTTATGTACAAACTATATTTTGTTAAATGATAGTTACATTTGGGAAATTACACACTTTTACATCGAACGAGCATACAAATCAGTTAAGCCTTGGTAGAAGGCTACTTTAATAGAAAATATAGGTTTTTCTGAGAGATTCAAACTTTTACAAACAATCGCAAACCTTTACATACATTTTACAAACTTATACTTGATACATGTTCAAACATTTTTGAATGACAAATACCGACATTAAAATACTTATGAACTCACCAGCTTAATGCTGATAAACTCTTTCAAAATAACTTGTATTCTCAGGTCATCAGTAGATAGGTACCGAGGCCAGCTTTGGAGAAGATCGAGCGTATTCAAGACTCATCTTATTATTTTGATATACATTACTTTTAGTGTCTATACTGTACCGAACACGCTTGTGTTAAAATTATATATTTAATGCAATGGATGATGTTGTTTGCTTATTTACATTTACCGTGTTGTGATACTTACATGACGTCCTCCGCCCCAGAACGTTTCCGCCGTTCTTGGTTTTGGGGTGTGATAGATAGCATATGCATCGAGGCAGTTGAAGCCTCATGAGACGAGGTATCCCACCCATGACCTAGAGTTAGGGGCAGTGGTGTTCGCCCTCAAGATTTGGCGCCACTATTTGTATGGGGTTCGGTGTACGATATACACGGACCATAAGGGTCTGAAGTATTTAATGGACCAGCCCAACCTAAATATGCGGCAGAGGAGGTGCTTGGATGTGGTTAAGGATTACGATTGTGAGATCCTGTACCATCCGGGCAAGGCTAATGTGGTAGCCGACGCCCTGAGTCGCAGGACGGAGAGCGCCCCGTTGCAAGATGTATGTTTGCGGTTGACCGTCATGACTCCGGTGTTGGAGACCATTCGTGGAGCACAAGATGAGGTAGTGAGGTCAGAAAACCAGAAGAGGGAGCGAGTTGTTGGGTTGGTATCGGAGTTCGTTACCGATGTCCGGGGGCTTATGACTTTTCAGGGGCGTATTTAGGTACCATTTGTGGGAGGAACGCCTACCATTTTGATGGAAGAAGCTCATCGGTCGAAATTCTCGATCCATCCTGGGGCCACTAAGATGTATTTGGATTTGAGGAGGGGGTATTGGTGGCCCTGTATGAAGAGGGATGTTGTGTGGTTTGTTGAGAGGTGCTTAACCTGCCGTTGGGTTAAGGCCGAAAACCAGAGATTGCATGGTAAGTTGCAGCCGTTGGAGGTTCCTAAATGGAAGTGGGAACGGATCACCATGGATTTCATCACCAAATTGCCAAGGACTGTTCGGGGAGTTGATGCAATTTGGGTGATTGTGGACAGGTTGACGAAGAGCGCTCACTTCCTTGCTATCAGTGAGAGTTCTTCCGCAGAAAAGTTAGCAGAGATATATGTGAGGGAAGTAGTATCGCGGCATGGGGTGCCGATCTCGATTGTCTAAGACCGGGATGTACGTTTCACTTCCAGATTCTGGAAGAAGTTTCATGAGGAGCTGGGTACTAGGCTGCATTTTAGTACTGCATATCACCCCCAGACAGACGGACAGAGTGAGCGGACAATTCAGACGCTCGAGGACATGCTCTGAGCATGTGTATTGGATTTCGGGGGAAGTTGGGATTCGTATTTGCCCTTAGCCGAGTTTTCTTATAACAACAGCAATCATTCGATCATCGGTATGCCACCCTTTGAGCTGTTGTATGGGAGGAGGTGTCGGACCCCCATTTGCTGGGGAGAAGTCGGACAGCGCGTTATGGGAAACACTGAGATCATACTTCAGATGACAGAGCAGATCCAGCAGGTCAGACAGAGGTTACTGACTGCTCAGAGTCGACAGAAGAGTTATGCAGATAGACTCCGATCCGAGCTTGAGTTCCAGGTCGGTGATTTTGTGCTCCAGAAGGTCTCTCCTTGGAAAGGAGTTATTCGATTCAGGAAGAGGGGCAAGTTGGGGCCCCGATATATCAGACCATTTCGGGTAGTCGCGAGGGTAGGCAGGGTAGCATATCGTTTGGATTTGCCAACAGAGTTGGGGCAGATTCACGACACTTTCCATGTGTCGCAATTGCGTAAATGTATAGCCGATGAGTCAGCAGTGGTTCCATTAGAGGATATTCAGGTGGATGCGAGCCTGAATTATGCTGAGAGACCAGTGGCAATCAGAGATCGGAAAATCAAAATTCTAAGGAACAAGGAGGTACCTTTGTTTTGGTTCAGTGGCAGCATCGGAAGGGATCCGAGATGACTTGGGAACCAAAGCGTGAGATGCGCGAGCAGCATCCGGAGTTATTTGCAGAGCGAGACTTCGAGGGCGAAGTCTAGTTCTAGTGGGGGAGAATTGTAACAGCCCGGAATTTCCAGGTATTTATTATTGGTGTTTTTTTTTAGATTTGTGAGTAGACTCGGCGAGTTGGAGCTCGAACTCGCCGAGTAGGATCGCGATTTTGGACACGGGTTCGCGTTCGGACTCGGCGAGTCCACACTGTGTAATGAAACCCTAATTCCCAGGGTTTGAGACCTATTTAAAGGGCCTTATGGTCGTCATTTGTGCTCACCAATCCATAGAGAGAACCCTAGAGTGCTTGAGCGTTTTGAGAGAGAAAGGAAGCCATTCTTGACCTTTGTGGTGTTGTTTAGCAAGAAGAAGGAGGTCCTAGCCAAGAGGAAGCAAAGGAGGTTTCTATATTGTGGATTTGAAGCTTAGATCATCGAACTTGAGGTATCATTTCAGCTCATCTTCTGTTTTATGAAGTATATTTGGATTTAGGGTTTCTTTTGGACTTTGTTGGGTTGATTTGATGCCCAAATAGTCCCTTTCTAGTGATAAGGCTTTGGATCTGGATTTATAGAGGTCCAGAGATCCTCACTCATCAAGCTTTATGAAGAGCAATGGAGGTTATGACCTTGAGTGGTGGTATTTGGGGCTAAATCATCATATATATGGTCATATAGATGTTGTATGTACATCAAGATAGCAACTTTACATGATAAATAAGCTTGGAAGGACTGGATCTATGAGTTAGTGGAATAGATCTGACCTCAGGAGTGAGTTTGAGTCATTGCATGGCATGGACTCGCCGAGTCCAAGAACAAACTCGGCGAGTAGCATGAAGATTGCCCAGCACCACTCAGCGAGTGGTCTTGCCGAGTTGAGGGATTGACTCAGTGAGTTAGGGATAGTCAGAGTGGGTTGACAGGTGGACTGAGTCAAGCTGGGACTCGTCGAGTTGTTCTTGAGACTCGACGAGTTGAGTCGTGGAAGCCCCACAACTCATGCCAGGTGCAACTCGTCGAGTTAGGAGAATACTCGACGTGTCAAGTGAGGATTCCAGGGAAATCAGTGTATGCACTTAGACTCGCCGAGTCATTATAGTGCACTCGCCGAGTCCGGTCAAAGTTGACCATTGACCATTGACCAGTGTTGACCTATGTTGACTTGTTAAGGGATAGTCAACCTTAGTTGGGAAAGTGTTAATTAGAGATGTATTGTGTTATAGGAGGACTATAGCTCGGGAGATCGAGCACTAGTGATTTCAGGGATTTACAAATTACCGAGACACGCGAGGTGAGTCTTCTCACTATACTTTACCTTGAGTAGGTAACTAGAGTTATGTGATACAGTGCTTGTATGCTATATTTGTGTTATGTATTGCGCTGCATTATTCTTTGTGATTTATGTTGTGCATGTTTACAGAGTTAGAACCTGAGGGTTCACAGAGTTTGGGTGCACGGACCCACAGAGTTATAGCCTCGAGTGGCTAATATGTGTTATATGTGGTATTTTGGGGAACTCTCTAAGCTTCGTGCTTACAGTGTTTGGTGTTATTTGTTTCAGGTACTAGTGACGACTGTGGGAAGGCGCCGGCTTGATCCGTACACACACATGGGATTTATGATTTTGAGATCTTGGGATTTTTGTATTAATTGGATTGAATGTTCAAATATGGTTGTTTTATGAATATTAAGTGGATGATGTTTTATAAAAATTTGAAAATTTTGTTTTGAAATTTACGGTGTTACAGTATGTAATTGGGTTTTTCCATGCTTAATATAGACTTTTAATCAACTTATGCTTGGAAATGAAGGTACCCAAATATCTCACATCCTGATCACTACCCAAAGCAAATAACCCAAAATCTAAATCTGATAAAGGTCGTTTAAAGTGATAGTAAAAAGGTATACCTTCATCAACATAGCCTAACTGTTCGATCATTTCATCAATGTCTTGCACTGAGAAAGTATCCATGTCGAGTAAGTCCACATACGTTTGTTTTCCTTTGATGTACTTTCTTCCAGGAAATTTGGTGAACTTTCCACCATGGTACAAGCTAATGGAAAAGATTGTCGGATGCCCCCTATGAAATAACCCACTTCATCTTAGGTTTCAACAAAATCAAAGTTATAGAAGATTGAGAGTGAAAGAATACTTACAATAACGACGTCCAACATCGATTTCCTCCATACTTGCACGTATACGCCACAACACCATTGTGTTTCAGAGACGAAGATATGACGATTAGGGTTTTCTTATCTTGACTATGAAATTTTTGTCTGGGTTTTCTCAACGGAAAGATGGAGTACTGAGAAAATGATCGCCTCTTTGTATACAACATGGCGGTAACTCAATAATATTAAAAAGACAAAAATGCCCCTGCGTGCCTTGCACGTGGGGTGTTTTAACGGAGCAACTAGATGGAATGTTAAATGAGGGACTAGGCGGGTTACGAATTTTAACATTAGGGATCACCCGACTTAAAAATCTTGTTCAGGGACTAGGCGCGCAGGTTACCCCAAACCACAGGGACCATCCGTGTAAGATGGTAAGACTGACCTGTTGTGCTTCATGATAGAAATGCTCACCATCTAACCCACCAAACCACCTGCCCCACTACCACTGCCACCACCTACCTCTTCCATATTCTTTATTTCCTTGTCCTACTTTTCAAACTAACCTTGATGAACCAGATCCACCACATGTCATCTGGCTGGCTTACTACTGCAATAGAAACACCATAAAAGTGTGAACTAAATTTTATAATAGACATATAATATTAAATCTATGTGAAATATTCATAGCACCATATTCCAACTTGTACCCTACCATCAGTAATCTTGTTTTAGAACAATCAAAAATTATCAGGATAACATTGGGTAGGGAACACCTTGAAATCTCCATTAACATGGTCTAACCTGACTTTCTTGGGATCTTTGAGAGCTCTGTACGAATCCAAATAGTAAATCTTTACTCAATCATGTCGTGAATGAAATCTCCATTGACATGGTCTGACCTGACTTTCTTTTGATCTTTGACATCCCTGTACGAATCCAAACAATAGTTCTTTAGTCAATCATGCCCTGAATGAAGCCACACCATTCATATAAGTACCTAAGGTAAGTTCTTCTTTTAATTGTAAATTTAAGTCTAACTTTGCTACCTTTTCATATCAACCAATGTTTATGCAATCAGAAAAAAAACTATCCAAAAACCCGAATCGGATCAAATTCCGCCCAATTCAACCAGTTAAAACCTCAATCCTAGCAAAAACGCAACCACCACATCGAACTAAAAAAATCAAACAATCCATTTACCTAATTTTATTAACATTAGCTTCTACTGTGTTTTCTCTGAGGGCCCACAGGAATAGATGATGTCACTGCTACTGCCACCGTATCATTCTTGTTAGAAGTACATCTTTTCACCTTATTGCTAATCTGACAACAAAAAACATTATGTTGTTTAATATGTTGTATACTTTCTTAAAATTTGATAGAAATATCAAATATGTACTTGAATTGTAATGCCATCTATGGCCTTTATGTTGGAATGATTAATAAACCCAGTCATTTGACATAATGCCTCAGCAATATCCATTCCATAATCCTAACAAAAAGAAAAAAAACAAATATGTATAAAGTCAAGAATCATGAAAAATATAAATAAACAAATATGTGAAGAGTCTACAATATCCATTCAATTCCTATGGTCAGTTGATGGGTTCCAGGGAGGAGTAGCAATTAGGGTTGTTTTACAAAGAGGGCAACTACATGAGCCAACTCACTAACAAATTGTCTGCAACTTCAAATGAGACTTGTTTATTATTCATTGGTTGTCATGTGTCAAGCTTATATGATCTAGCAATATATATTCAAGAAGTTGGGTTAGTTTGTTTGTTAATTTTTGAAGTAAAGTATAAAATTTGATACCTTGTTGCCCAATCCTTGGGTAGCATCAACAACATTGTCCTTCTTGGCTTGTATAGGGCTGGGGATGAAGAAGCAAGCCGCTTATCCTTAAATTTCATATCTGCCTACAAATCAGTTGAAGCACCACCACCACCATCACTGCCGCCTGCTGATTACTTAAGGTTAGAGAAGCGGTGGAAATAGAACCAAGAGGTAATCGACCAGTACGTACATCCAACACCCTAATATTGTCGTATGCCACCACCTTAATAGCCGTAACGGCCTCCACCACTAATGGTGCAACGACAGATGCCAAGAGAAAAAGGTAATTGTAGATGCAGGCGTCAAACATAAAGGATTAGGCAGTGGTTGGCGGTGGAGGAAGCAAAGGGTAGAAGAAGAGAGGAGACTCGATTTGAGAGGTGGTGGAAGGATCGTGAAGCAAATAGAACGAAAACAGATAAACATCAAATACTGAGAGACCGGGCACGATGACCAACACGTGGAAAGACAATACCATAGTTTCCATAAAATACCCGTATACCAAAAACAATTCCAAAATGCAATATAACCTATACCAAGGGACCATTTATGCCAACCCCTTAGGAATTTTAGTGTTCCTAAGGGGTGCACAACTTTAATATATATATATATATATATATATATATATATATATATATATATATATATATATATATATATATATATATATATATATATATATATATTAATGCTTATGAACTCACCAACATTCTATGTTGACGCTTTTTCAAAACGACTTGTATTCTCACGAAACCAGTAAGCAGATACTCAAGCCATGGATTTTGGATATTTTGCTCCGTTATGAAATTTACAATTCTATCACTTTTGTGTAACATTTGAACAATTACAAATTCTAAACTTATGAAGATTGTAATCTTAATGTATGTCGTTTGGTTGTTATGTCCATTTATATTCAATTGTGATGATACAATACAATGATGTCATCTGCCCCCAAATGTTTCTGTCGTCCTGGTTCGGGGGTGTGACAACATCCAAGCCCAACTATAAGGCCTTTAAGGCCCAATATGGATCAAGAACCCCAAACACGGCCTTAGGCCCAAAAATGACCTGCTATAGTCAGGTGGGCCCGATACCTAACTTACACAAGTCCAAAGCCCAACACTAAACAAGCCCAAATATCTTCTAGGCGTGCACCATACTTGGCTTGTATGACCAACGTATGTTGATGTTGACTAGGAGTCGGGATGTATACGCGCAACATACACCGGAGTACTTATGGCGTACTAGTCTGCCAACCCAAATACACTACGATGACTTAATCCATTAAGTCCTAATGTCCAAAACTTAGATCCAAGTCCCTAATAACGTCTTAAGCCACAAAGTAGCAAACTTTTTGCTTTTGCATGCAATGATGGGGCTTAAATCATGAATTAAGTCCATAAGCACACTTGGATGGTTACTAACACTTGCATGGTTGAGGCTTAACCATCAAGATCCGATTTTTATGACTCAAAACACTTCCAAGAGTCCAAAAGGATTGCTCATATGGCCTGAAGTTGCTCATACTCCAAGAATCCATCTATGAGACCAAAAGATACCATTTTCTAACCTAAACCTAAATCTAAGCTTGGAATGATCAAGGTTCAAACTTTATACCTTTAATGAGCTAGAAATGGTGCTAAACTTCTAAATCTACAAGCTCCTTCTTCCTAACCTTCCTTTTTCTTCAAAACCAACAAAGATCACCAAATAACCAAGGTAAGCTCAAAGATGCACTCAAGTAAGCAAGAGTTCGAGATTTGCACTAGAAGGACAATGAAGGCAAAGCGGGTAAAGATTATAAGGTACTTAAGCACTTTAAATAGGGTGAAAACCCTAAAATTAGGGTTTGCCCATGGCTTGATTACGCCCAGCATACGTTGAGGATCCCCCGATGGTACGCATGCAGCGAGTACGCCATGCATACATTACGTACGACTATCCTACTCACCCTCTTCCTCCATATTAACTTGAATTGAAAATAGACTAGGTCAGAAACTCCATACCTGATGACTCGGGTGCTACACGCCTGAGACATAGGTTAAATAATAAGTAGTTTAGAGATATGTTAGATTTTTTCGTTCTAAAAAAATGCTTATTAGAATGGTACAGTAAAAAGAACAATGAGAATTTAAAATTTTGAGAAATGATCAAATTAACCAACAAAATCATCATGGTACTTTACGCAAGGCACCCTAAAAAATAACTTGTTTTTATTGATCTCAAATTATTTTCCCTGTGAAATTGTTATTGTACATGTAGATGAGTATTCAAGTGAAAATAAAATAACGAAAATGCTAAAAGTAAGAAGATTCTTGTATGTTGCAACCCTACAAAAATGCTAAAACTAAATAAAAATTTAATAAACACAATATTTAACTAATATATATATATATATATATATATATATATATATATATATATATATATATATATATATATATATGGAAAAGTGAATATACCCTTAAAGGTATATAAGCTTAGGTACCCAAACCCATCATAATACATCGTTTTGTTTGATATATTCATTATAATGTTCTTAAACTTTAATCCCTAACTTGATTTATTTTCAACATTTTCAAATTTTCACTACAATCTTCCTCTTACATCACATCTTTTTGCCGAACACCTACTAGACTATATAAATTATACTTGAAAATAAAAATTATGTAAAAGGAAGATAAATATGGAATTTATAAATATGTTGGAATTAATCAAGCTATAAGTTGAATTATAAGAATATTGGACAACTACAATGTATATATATTATACAAAACGACGTAGTATGAGCGTTTGGGTACCTAAGCTTATATACCCTTAAAGGTATATTCACTTTTTCCATATATATATATATATATATATATATATATATATATATATATATATATATATATATATATATATATATATATATATATATATATATATATATATATATATATATATATATATAAAAGAATATTGGACAACTACAATGTATATATATTATACAAAACGACGTAGTATGAGCGTTTGGGTACCTAAGCTTATATACCCTTAAAGGTATATTCACTTTTTCCATATATATATATATATATATATATATATATATATATATATATATATATATATATATATATATATATATATATATATATATATATATATATATATATATATATATATATATATATATATATATATATATATATATATATCGGTCTAAACATTGGAGTGGTGTATCTCAACCAAACACCTCTTTACTCCTTTGCGGCACAACAACCACTACCTGAAAAGAGAAGATAGTTTGACCTACTGAAATACGGAGACACTGTGTAATGAAACCGTTGAGCTCCACTTCAGCTCCACGTCCTCCTTTGCGGTGCTACCTTGCTTTTTTTTTTTTTTTTTTTGAAACAGCAAATCTAACCTACTCCTAAACTACACCTTAAATCCACCTATATCTACGATGGGACTTGAACCCTCGACCTCAAGTAGGGAGGGCAACACCGGATACCGCTGGGCTACAAGCCCTTTGGTGCGGTGCTACCTTGCTAACCACTCCCTCTGGCCTCCCTCATGCCTAATATAAGGTTATTGTCCTGTTGAAACATATCATGTTCAAAGTGTTTCATGGTGTTACGAAATTGAAGAATTTATCTTAAATATTGGCAACCATATACAGCCCGTTAAAACCTATTTCACCGGTCCCACAAGTCCATTTCACAACACACCCTTATTTTTTATTTTAAAATAAATTAGTTTAATTTATTATTTTCTTTTAAATCAAAGCTTATTTTACAAAAACTCTCTCAGGAAAATAGTTTCTCCGCCGGATAAGAGCAATCCTCCCCTATAAATACCTCTCTACAATACAGAAGTACATAAACAGATCATTTAACCTTCTCTCGAACGCAAGCATCTAAAAAATGGCGAAGAAGTACGAGCAATTTAGATGCCAACCGAGGCTTCCAAAATTTGCTATCCCGAAAAGGTACGATCTCAAGCTCATACCAGACCTCATCGCCTGTAAGTTTTCAGGAACCGTCGAGATCTCTATCGATATCGTCGCCGATACCAAGTTCATTGTCCTCAATGCCGCAGACCTCTCCGTAGATTCCAAATCTGTTCGATTCCAATCGAAAAGCGAGTCAAAGGTAAGTATTTGATTTCATTTTTTTTTTTGCTTCTCGTATATGTTTAATAGTAAGAGTAATTTAATTAATGGGAGTGTACGTGATCAAAGGGATTGGAGCCTTTGCAAGTAGAATTTTTTGAAGACGATGAGATTTTGGTGCTGGAGTTCGGTGAAACTTTGGCTCTCGGTCTTGCTGTATTACATTTAAGTTTTGAAGGCACACTGAATGATCAAATGAAAGGTTTTTACAGAAGGTAATTCGTCCTTGATCTTGTTGACATTTTTATTTACTAGACTTGTTGAAAGTAATTTGTATTTCTTTCTGATGATTAATCCAGTCTTGATTTGTATTGCATAACCTAACTAGTAAGATATAAACTTATTTGTGAATCCACATCTTCTTTCTGTCAGTTTGATAACTTAGTAAAGTGGCTTCTTCATACATGCTATTATAAAAACTATGACAGTAACTAACCTATAAAGATGTTTCTTTTATCTTATCCTAAAATGAAATGATTAAACGACGGACAATGTCCAGATGTTTATGATTAAATTAAAGATATTGGACAAAATTAATTAACCTGATCTTGATGTGTGGTTTAAGAGCTAATTGATAGAACTCCAAGATTACTACCTTTTATCCATTGGAATTGTGATTGTTGCTTATGCAATGATGACAATGGCAGGAATGATCAATGATTTAGTTTCTGAATTTGAGTTTTCCTTCACTCTTGTACTCCTGTTAATGTGTATCCATAAAATGTCATTTTCCATAATAGGCTAATGCAAAGTCTTTATCAATGAAGTTTAAGGTTAGCTACAATTTACCAATTTGGCTAATTTATAAAGAAATAAGATGACTTTTTAGACTTTCCGAATATCATGATTCAAGTTGATGGAGTTACAGTAATTGAAGAGATTGTTTGCCTCTCCAACTTTTAGACAAACGAACAATCACTATTCAGGTATTAACTGCAACTTTTGAATGGATTTGACAGTTCATATGAACATAATGGTGAGAAGAAGAACATGGCTGTGACACAATTTGAGCCAGCTGATGCCAGAAGATGTTTTCCTTGTTGGGATGAACCTGCTTGTAAGGTATGACTAATATCTTCATATGTTGTTCTGGTTTCTTTTACATTTATATTTTGTCCAATTGCTCAAAATTGTTCTAATTTCTTGTTTGTTCACTTATTAGGCTACATTCAAGATTACACTAGAGGTGCCTTCAGAACTTGTAGCTCTTTCAAACATGCCAGTTCTTGATGAAAAGGTGGAGGGCAACATAAAGATTGTCCAATACCAGGAATCCCCAATCATGTCTACATATTTAGTGGCAGCTGTTGTTGGTTTGTTTGATTATGTTGAAGATCAAACACCTGATGGTATGATACGATAATACAAAGCCTAATTGCAGTGAATAGACCTTACTTTTGTTTATTTCTGTTTTATAGCATCCTACTTCCATTATCTTCTGTTTTATATCATCCCACATCCACAAGGGCAAATTGGTAAAAAAGTTTTCAACTGTCTTACAGGGATCAAAGTTAGGGTATATTGCCAAGTTGGAAAGGCAAATCAAGGGAAGTTTGCATTAGATGTTGCTGTTAAGACCCTTGGTTTATACAAAGAGTATGCTCTATTTTCTCATCTTCACACTTTCAATTTTTTCTGACTTTCTTCATGCATTCTAACCCAGTATTTTATGAGTTATGCAGCTACTTTGAAACACCTTATTCACTACCCAAATTGGACATGATTGCAATCCCTGATTTTGCTGCTGGAGCCATGGAGAATTATGGTCTGGTTACATACAGAGAAACAGCTCTACTTTATGATGAAAAACACTCTGCAGCTGCAAACAAACAGAGGGTAAAGTACATTGATATTACCAATTTACCCTTCTATCTACAATAGTAACTGACTGGTTGACTAATTATACAGGTGGCAACTGTTGTAGCTCATGAACTTGCACATCAATGGTTTGGAAATCTTGTGACAATGGAGTGGTGGACACATTTGTGGCTAAATGAGGGATTTGCCACTTGGGTAATAAAATTGCACTTAAAATTTTTTTTTTTTTTTTTTTTTTTTCTTATTAAGATATTATGCTTATTAAGTTATTATAATTGTAAATCAGGTAAGCTATTTAGCTGCTGATGGGTTGTTTCCAGAATGGAAGATATGGACTCAGTTTCTTGATGAAAGCACTGAAGGTCTTCGACTTGATGGGCTTTCAGAATCACACCCTATTGAGGTGAAACAAATAGCACTATTCTAAATGTGACAAATAGCAACATATTTCCATGATTTATTTTTACATTTATAACAAATTTCTTTTGCAGGTGGAAATCAACCATGCAGGTGAAATAGATGAAATTTTTGATGCAATCAGCTATCGCAAGGGCGCTTCCGTCATTCGCATGCTGCAGAGCTATCTTGGTGCTACTGTTTTTCAGGTTTGGTTGCATGAATTTCACATTTTGATTTTACTATTTTTTTTAATTCTTTTTTTTTTTTTTTATTATATATCACCAGCGAGCACTTGCTAAATATATAAAAAAACACGCTGGCTCAAATGCAAAAACCGAGGACTTGTGGGCCGCCCTTGAGGAGGAATCCGGTGAGCCTGTGAACAAACTAATGAACTCATGGACTAAGCAAAAAGGTTATCCAGTTGTCTCTGTTAAACTAAAAGACAACAAATTGGAGTTTCAACAGGTTTCCATCTCATTCATATCTTTAATAAGAAAAAAAAAAAAAAATATATATATATATATATATATATATATATATATATATATATATATATAAAAGTACAATGTTGTATGAATCCTTTTATGAGTTTATTGTTGTTATGTATTGATAGGTTCAATTTTTGTCGAGTGGTTGTGAAGCAGAAGGGCAATGGGTTGTGCCCATAACATTATGTTGTGGCTCATATGAAGCAAGAAAAAACTTCTTACTTGAAAAAAAATCACAAACTGTTGATGAAGCATCAAGTAGTTGGATAAAAGTCAATGTTGACCGGGCAGGGTTTTACCGAGTCAAATATGATGAACAATTGTCAGCCAAATTACGATCTGCCATTGAAAGTAAAAAGTTATCTCCCATGGATCGATATGGTAATCTTTGCTATTTTATTTGTAGTATTATTATTATTATCCTCAACTTTATTTAAAAACTAAACATTGTAAAAATAATATGTATTTATTATTTTGCTATTTTATTTGTAGGAATTTTAGATGACTCGTTTGCATTGTCTATGGCTGGCCAGTTGCCTTTATCTTCTTTGCTTACTTTGATGGGTGCTTATAGAGAGGAACCTGATTATACAGTGTTGTCAAACTTAATCAGTGTAATGACTAATGACTACTCTACCCTTGTCAATACTTGTATTATTTTCAATGTGAAGATGAGGAGGGCATTCATGTCTTTTTGATGCTTTTTTTTTTTGGCTGTCACAGGTTAGCTCTAAAGTTGCAAGAATTGTGGCTGATGCTGATAACACATTGCTGGACAACATTAAGATGTTCTTCATCAACCTTTTCCAGTACTCTGCAGAGTTAGTTATTTTTATTTTTATTTTTTTTAACTCCTCATACTATATTATTAAGGATTTATAATTATTGGGTTTACTTTATGTTATGCAGGAGGATTGGTTTTGATTGTAAAGAAGGGGAAAGCCACTTGGATGCTTTGTTGAGAGGAGAGCTTTTTGCTACATTGGCTGTGTTTGGACACGAGGAAACATTAGTAGAAGCAAACAAACGCTTCCAGGCATTCTTGGAAGATAGAAACACACATCTTCTTCCACCCGATATAAGAAGGGTTAGATTAGTTTTTCTTCTGTTCAAAAAAATATTCAAGAAAATAAAGAAGGGCAAATTTGTAAAAACACATGACTTAACGGGGGTGTTTTTGACAGGCGGTGTATGTTGCTGTAATGAAGAAGGTGACGTCAACAGACAGATCCGGTTTGGATTCGCTTTTGAAAGTTTACAGAGAGACTGATCTAAGTCAGGAAAAGACTCGGATATTAGGTAATTTATAATAATGTTATAATCTTATAAAATCATATAATTGTCATGTTTTTTTTTTCTTAAAATCCATGTGAGATTTGTTTTTACAATTGTGTTGTAGGTGCTCTTGGATCTTGCAGTGACCCCGACATAATTCTTGAAGTCCTTAACTTTTTGTTGACCCGTGAGGTTCGAAGTCAAGATGTTGTGTTTGGATTGGGTGTTAGCAGAGAAGGTCGTGAGGTGGCATGGAATTGGTTCAAGGTTAGTTTAAAATTTAAATTAATTATTTTATATTATCTGTTACCCTGAACCCTAAACCCTAACCAACACAGGAAAATTGGGAACACATCTCGAATACTTGGGGGCGTGGATTTTTGATCACACGCTTTGTCAGCGCACTTGTATCACCGGTTTGTCTTCGTCAACTCAAATATTTTTAATTTTAATGATGCGTTGGGTTTGGATGTTGGTATTATGAATAAAAATATGTAATTTTTTTTTTTTGGGGGTGTTTGTAGTTTTCGTCAATTGAGAAAGCGGAGGAAGTGCAAGGGTTTTTTGCGACACGTGGTAAGCCTTCGATTATGAGGACATTGAAGCAGAGCCTTGAGAGGGTTCATATAAATGCCAAGTGGCTTGACACCATTCGAAATGAGAAAGGGCTTGCTGAGTGTGTTCAAGAACTCGCATACAGGAAATACTAGATTTCGATTTGGTATTTTGTTATTTGCTTTTATTTTCTTCCTTTTTATGGTCGTCATACTATGTTTACATTTTACATAAATGAACGACTTTGTTTCTTAAAACCTATATAAATGAGACCTCTTGCTAGACAAAAACTCGTGTTGTTTTTTATTTAAAAAAAAAAAAAAACTAATAGATTAATGGGGATATGATATAATCTGGTAAACTATATATTTATGTTTGTTATTTTTTAAAAGGATATGACATAAAGGCTTTTAAGTAAGCTTTTAAGTTAGTCAAAAAGTTACGTATGAATATATGTGATAAAGCTTAAAACTTGTATTATTATTATTATTATTATTATTATTTTCATATTTAAGTATTTAACATTTATCATATCAACTTCTCCTTAAACGGTCACCCTATGCTTAAAGATAAACCAAGAGTTTTTAAATTTTTATTACAGATAAAGCAGAGTTTCTTTATTATTATTATTATTATTTTTAAAATAAGATGTTAAAGCCTTTGTTAGAAAACCACTCTATAAACTTTAACCTTTTAGTTAGTTTATAGATTTTGGCTAATTTGGTCGTTATTTATATTTTGACATTATATTTAAATAAGTTATAATATATTTTTTTTAAAAATCAAACCCAAAATAGTGTTTTTGTAACTTTTTGATCGAAGTTTTTTTCCTTTTAAAAATAATTGTTTGAATAATTTTCCGATAAAGGATATCATTTTGACAAATAAAATTTTCTAAAGATTTTTCTTTTGTAACTTTTACATTATTATTTTTATTTTTTTAAATATTATAAAATAATATAATTTATTAAACAAAGGAATACAATAAGATAATAATAAGAACTTATTTCTATATAGAAATGTAAGCAAGTATGAATTTTTTGGTCTTAATTGTTTAACCCAAAACAAAGACTAATTAAAAAAGCAAAAATACTGACCTTTGTTCAAGTCTTCAAACAAGTATTCCAAATGAAGTCAACTACTTAAATCAATTAAAATCAAATGTTAAATCAAACATCCATAATAGTGATTATAAGACTTATACCAAACTAACAGTAACATTCTAAATTTTCAAAAATTTCAAACCTGTTAAAATAAACATATTATCCAAATAGGTAAAGATGCAAATGGCTCATAAGGAAAAATAAAACATTTCAATCGAATAGCAAAAAAAATGTATTAAGAGAATGTTTGAGATTTTATTTTGAAGTTAAAAAGAATTTTGCTAAAAAGGATTTGTTGACTTTTATTGACTTGTGAAGACTGGAAAAAAAAATTTTAAATGTTTGGATTAGCTTTTTGATGGCAAAAATCAATAAGTTAAAAAATATTTGACAGTAAATTGTTTTTTGTTCGTTTTTTTTTTATTTTAATAAATTATAAGTCGTTTCAATAAGTCATAATTTGTTATTATTTGAAAACTCATTTTCAAAGGCTAAACAAAAAGGAATTTTAAAAGTCCTTATTAAATATCCAAACATTTATTTATTTATTGACTTTTCAAAAAGTTAATAAGTTAATAAGAAATTTTTAAATGAACATCAAACACCCTCTAAGACTACTTACTATCATCACAAATACAAAACATTATGTTCACGCTTCTAAGACTAGAGGGAGTGGCTCGCTAGCCTCATATCCATCACTCTCATTTAAGTGGCTAGGTGCCTCACTAAAGATGGTTCGTTGGTCGGTGAGCGAGGGGAAATAGAAAGAGAAAGAGGAAAGAAAGGGCAATCATTAGATGACTTCATTTTCTTTTTTATTTATTTTTTCAAAATAAAAATAATTCAACATTTAGAGGCTACTACTCCTTACCTAGATACTACCATTCTATCCATCCATACATTGCTTAAAAAAATCTTATATGACTTCAAAAAATCATATGTGGCTACCACTCCGCAAAACCTAATGGGAAGAGTAATTTCGTCCCAACCTGTCACATCAGTTTGTTTTTCTTATTTTATTTCTATCTTTTCTGATTCATAACATATGAAAATTCTATCTTTTCCAATCCACTTGCAAAATTATTCTTTTTTTATTTTATTAAATTAAAAAAATATAAAATAAAATAAGCATAATATTTTTTTCATTTAAAAATAAACTTTTACTAACTTAAAACAAAAAAAAAACTAAAATAATATTAAAAATAACATTTAATTAAAAAAACCGCACTATAAATAAAAAGGTACATGATAATTATAAAACACAATAATTAAAAGCACACTTTAAAAATAATTAAAATCCTAAAACAACAATTAATATTAACTAGTTATCTATAGTTGAAATGTAAACATCTCATAAATTTATACAAAATTATATTAAAGAAAAAAAAAAAAAACAAAAACAAAAAAATTAAAGAAGTCGCGGATGCATCAAAATACAAAACATGAAGAGAATCTATTCTTTTGAACATTGAATTGTCATTTGTTCGCATTATCACATTGAATTGAATACATCTACTATTGAGACACATGCATGCAACGATTTCACCAAACCGTAGAATCAAACTAAATCCTCCAACAAGCTCATCCCTTGGTGCAAGATGGGAAGGTGCCCTAATCTCATGTCATTATCTCCCAAACTTTCAACATGAATTACTTCATTAATTACTAGGGGTGGAGCTTCAACATATGATTTGGAGGCCGAAAATATAACATGTATAAAAATCGGTAAGTAGGGGGCCACTGCCAAAATTTTATATTTTTTGGTATAGTATGTATAAAATGAAAGTATAGTAGGCTATTTGTTACAAAAAAATCAAGGGGGTCTTTAAAAGTTAGATTACCTCCAAACTTATGTCACATGCCATGTTAAAACAGACGGATGAGTTTGAAAATGTTGCTCGTAACTGTGATAAGCCATAACTTATGATTTCAACACTAATTCCATCTTTCTTATATGTTATTCCTGCACCATTCCCATAAATTTCAGGTAACAAAAGTTGCAATAAAAATTCGTAGTAAATGATTATTAACTTATCAAGTTCATGTTCAACAACTTCCTCATCCATGTATTTCAATACTCATACATCAACTTCATTTGTATTTCATATAAATGTAGAATACATGATGAAGAAAAATAGATAAAGCTAACTGAGATTGGAATGAACATATTTGAAAAAATAAAATATCTACTTCCACCATAGCTTGGAGTAGTTGTAGCTCAGTGTGCTTCGATAATCTCCATCGTTGAAAGTTCTTCATTATCCAAGACTTTTGACAACCTCCTACATCATATCCAATTCCATTTGAAATAAATATAAAGTGAACAAAACCAGATAAAGTCAAAGAGAATTGTTTTTGGAATATTTTCTAACATCATGAGGCTCTTTTTGTACATAAAGCTACATGGTCGTGATTTCCTCCATTGTTGAAATTAGTCACCGGTTGAAAGTCCAATTCCAATTTATAAAAAACAAATTTACAGTTATCTTCCACATCCATGGTGCTCGTGGATGGTTGGTTCCATGTGGTGCTGATCATGTAGTTTCATAGTTTATGGAACAATAACGTCCGACAACTGATTTCTACTGTTGTTTTACCTGATCAAACGGTTG
The DNA here is from genome assembly GCF_052625555.1 of Lactuca saligna. Taxonomy (NCBI): domain Eukaryota; kingdom Viridiplantae; phylum Streptophyta; class Magnoliopsida; order Asterales; family Asteraceae; genus Lactuca; species Lactuca saligna. The sequence continues at coordinate 149,821,845 of NC_136424.1, forward strand.
ATAAAAAAGAGTACCATGGTGATATAAAGATATAATTTCAATTTCACTTTGTTATCATAAAATTTGTATTTTAAGCATATTTTCGGTTATGTTAATAAATACCTTTGAGATGACTCAAATTATTAAAAAGTTTTATCTAATAATAATTACATTTTTTTTTCTAATATTGAAATATCATCGAATAGTTGAATATAATTTTTTATGAAGAGACATACCTACTATCATTTAGTGGATTCATCAAAAAAAAAAAAGGACATACAATTATTACCATGTGTTATCCGAAACAAATAGGATAAGGTCGATGACTGTTCCATGTGTCAAGTGGGCCAATAATATGAACTTATCAAATACGCAGAAAACATACGATGATACGATGCCCTTATTTCATTCACTTTTCAGTTTCCACTTCTCCATATCCCACACATGTTAGATTTGATCTGGATACACATCCGCCGCGTCTCTCCCCAATATTCCATGGCCAATTCTCATCTTCAACTGCTTCTATATCTCTTTCTTCTCACCATCAAAATATCATCATCTTCCCAAACAACCCTCTTCCATGGTGGGTTTCTTCTTGATATCACCAAAGATACACAAACCCTCCAATACACCACCCAGTTACTCATCGGTACTCCGCAACTTCCCACCACGCTCGTGGTTCACCTCTCCGGTCAATCTCTATGGCTCAATTGTGCACATTCGTCTTCATCTAGACACTTCGTCCGCCATGGTTCTCTTCCCTGCTTGATGGCGAAATCCGGTGGTCAAACTCCGATTGTTCCCAATCCCACCGTCTGTGACGTTCACCAAGAAAACCCCATCACTGGATCCACCAATTTCGGAGATCTAGCCGAGGATATAGTCACCGTTTCCGATGGTATGGGTGTTGACCGGTTCCTTTTCTTATGTTCGCCGGAGAATCTACTAAAAACCCTGGCTACCGGTGCTAAAGGTATGTTAGGCTTCGGAAGATCAAAAATTGCATTTCAATCTCAGGCTGTCAACAATTTTGACATTCCAAGAAAGTTTTCTATCTGTTTATCTTCATCTGAAGGGTTTATAGTTTCCGGCATCGGCATCTCTAAATCTCTATCGTACACACCCTTGATCTCGACCCATGGTCACGACGGGTACTATGTGAACGTAAAATCCATCAAAATTAACGGCAGAAAACTGGTGTTACAACCGATCAGAGGTGTCGAAATAAGCACAGTCGTCCCATACACCACCATGAAGAGCCCGATTTATGGGATCTTTACAAAAGCTTATGTTAAGGCTGCTAGTTCAATGAACATGACGATGGTGGCTCCGGTGGCGCCGTTTGGTGTTTGTTTTAGCTCGCAAAGGAAGGTGCCGGAGATTGAACTGGTGTTGCAGAGTGAAGTGGTGAAGTGGATGATACAAGGGAGGAATTCTATGGTACAAGTGAGTGATTCAGTGATGTGTTTAGGGTTCGTGGATGGGGGTTTGAATATGAGAGGTTCAGTTTCAATGGTTTTAGGAGGGTTTCAATTGGAAGATCATATTTTGGAGTTCAATTTAGCGACTGGTATGTTGGGATTCAGTCCTTCGTTGTTGAGGGAGGATGATAGCTGTTCTAACATGAAAAATGCGTTGGTTTCGACACCATTGACATTGTAAGTTTGGGGTTCGATCGTTTTTCGTTTCATCGTTGAATATGAAACATGTAGAGACCTAGTTGAGTTGTGTTGTGGTCTCGTATTTTTGTAGGTTTTGATCCGTTTCTTTTTTCTAACATGTAAATATGTAATGAAGATATAATTTTGGTTGTTTTGATCCCTTTTCTTTCCTAACATGGAAATGTAATATGTTTGGACACATTTAGCTTAGACACATATGGATATGTTACATATGAATGTCTAAGAGGGTCCTTGATTTGAAGGTCGGGATAATGACTTAGGAGGGTAATAAGGTTTCCAGTTTGTCCGTATTAGGTCACTAAGGTTTTTTTTTGTGCGTATTAGACCAATATGGTTGTTATTACCGTTTAGAAATAGTCATTTTACCGGTTTTAACGGTTAAAAAGGATTATTTCTAAACGGTAATAACAACCATATTGGTCTAATACGCACAAAAAAAAAACCTTAGTGACCTAATACAGACAAACTGGAAACCTTATTACCCTCCTAAGTCATTAACCTTAATTTTAAAGACTATGAGAATATATGACCATCAACAGTAAACTACTTCGTTTAGAACTCGCGTCGTCCCATATAACCTGCTACTCCTCTATATGGCGAAGCTCTTCATCTATAGTCGTCCCTTTGGGGACATCCGATAAAATTGGAACGATATAGAGAATATTAGCATGGCCCTTGCGCAAGGATGACACACACAAATCGAGAAATGGTCCAAAATATTTTTTAACCCTTCGTCGTCTTCTCTGGAATCCTAATTCCCTTTTCAAATGCTAATAGAGTTCAATTGTAATTCTTACGTTTCGGTAGTTCATCTACTGACGTCATGATCAGACAACATGTGGATTCTATGGTCAGATTGATCTTCTTGTTGATGTCTTCAACCATTTGTGGCAAGTAAGGGTGATCTTTCTTTCTATAAAGTCTCCTTTAAGTTTTTTACTTTTCCTGTCATTAAGTTTCATGCTTTATAAACTTCCGTTTATGTGTTGTATATAGTATTAGAGGTGGCAATCGTGTCGTGTCGTGTCGTGTCGAAACACTAAACGGGTTGAAAGTGCTTGACCCTAACCCGACCCATTTAATTAACGTGTCGTGTCATGTCAACCCGTTTATTTTCGTGTCGAGTTCGTGTCGGGTTTCGGGTTAGGGCTATAACTTGAAATATATCGTGTCATGTGAGGTTAAAAGATTGAGCATGTTAAAAGAGTAAGAGTTGGGTAGGCGGAAAGGAAAAACTAATAGTTTGGAGGCAGAATAGATGAAATCATAGCAAGTTTAGATGACAAAATTAAAAGAGTAGGAGTTGGGGAGGCGGATGAAAAGGTCGCGAGGATGTGAGAGTGATGAAAGAGACTGGGTAGTTTGGGAGAGAATGGAAAAAGTGAAATTAAGTCTTGATCTAGACGGCTAAGTCATTTCAACATTACAAAATGACTCAATTCGAAGGTTTTTTTTTTTTTTTTACTTATGGTTTTAGTTTTGTATCTTTCTAGTTTATTTAAATAATTCAAAAAACTTGCATATAAATAAAACGGGTCATTTTCGAGTCATATTCGAGTTGAAATTCTCAACCCTAACCTTACCCGTTTAATTTTCGTGTCGTGTCGTGTCAACCCATTTATTTAAACGGGTTGAAATATCTTACCCAAACCCGTTTATTTCGTGTCGGGTTCGTGTCGTGTCAATTTTTGCCACCTCTATATAGTATGTATGTATTTGTTTATGTGTTGATTTTTTTATTCATTTTGTAACTTCAGTTTCTTAGTTCATGTTGTGGTTTTGCTTTTTATAAAATAATTGATAATAGACATCCTATACAAGTCCCCGTTGGTTTTACATTTCCATTCGTTATCAAATGTAGACATTGATGGGAGGTATTAAAGTGAGATTTTGTTTTTGTACATATGGATGTGTTCATGTAAACATTTAAATGACAAAAAAGAAGTTATTGATAAAATGTTGCATATTTATGTAATGAAGATCATCAATCATATGAGTTTCTGGACTTAGAAGTTCTGGAAAGGTTGTGGGATAAGTTTAAATGGAAGCAACTATTTTCAGTCAAACAAATCATTCACATTGATTAGTAAACATGTTTTCTAAATAATTAGGGTTAATGACTTAGGAGGGTAATAAGGTTTCCAGTTTGTCTGTATTAGGTCACTAAGGTTTTTTTTTTGTGCGTATTAGACCAATATGGTTGTTATTACCGTTTAGAAATAATCCTTTTTACCTGTTAAAACCGGTAAAATGACTATTTCTAAACGGTAATAACAACCATATTGATCTAATACGCACAAAAAAAAACCTTAGTGACCTAATACGGACAAGCTGGAAACCTTATTACCCTCCTAAGTCATTATCCCTTTGAAGGTCTATAGGATAAGTGAAACTAATGTTTTTTTTTTATATAAACGAAATATATTAATACTTGAATAACTGTTACAATAATAATCAAAACAAAAAACCGGTGAATCTCTAGTCTTTTTTTAGTATTCTTGGAACCAAAGTTGTTTATCATTACCGTATTCTTGGAACCAAAGTTGTTTATCATTACCGATCTACTAATATAGAACATATGCTTTTACCAAAAAGAATAAAGTAAAAATAGATTTGTAACACAGTTTGATAATTGTCTAATCCTATTTAAGTTGTGATTTTAACTATTAAAATAGTAAACGCGGTAGAAGCTTTATATAGTGGTTGGAATTGGCAATGGTGATTTAAGAATTCTGCGGAGTCAATGGTTTCGAGAATGGGCCCTATAGCACATCTTTTTAAATAAATTATCATTTTTTTAAACAAGTTGTCCAATAAGATAACAATAAATAATTTATTGTTACATATAAATATTATATAATGATATCTGTTTTATAGTTATCTGTTAGATATCTTAAGATATAATAATAAATAATTCAACAGTTAGACCATTTCGAAATTTGTATAAAAAAACAATTTTATACAATTAATGGTCTCATTTAATATTTTGTTCATAATAAAAGTGTACAAAAAGATCAAAATGTTATTTTCAGTTAAAATACATGTTTATAATATAACATAAAATTACGATCCTTTCCCAAAATAAAGATACAAAGAGGTTAACAATATTAATATAACATAAAATTACGATCCTTCAATTATAGCATATTTTTTAATCTGCAAAAAACTCAAATTCATGGAAATGTTAAAGAAATGGTCCCTATAGCACATTCTTTTAAACAAATTGTCATTTTTTTAAAACAAATTGTCCAATAAGATAACAATAAGTAATTCAACAGTTACATACAAATATTATATAATGTTCTCTGTTATATATTGTTATCTCTTAGACATCTTAAAAGATAACAATAAGTAATTCAATAGTTACACCAATTAGAAATTTATATACAAAAAATAATTTTATACAATTAATGTTCTCATTTAATATTTTGTTGATAATAAAAGTTTACAAAAAGATAAAAATGTTATTTCCTGTTAAAATACATGTTTATAATATAACAGAAAATTACAGAAACTGGTCCTTAAAATATAATGAAATAATATAAATTTTCCCAAAATAAAGATACAAAGAGGTTAAAAATAAAAAAAATAAAAAAATAAAAACAAAATAACCTTGTAAAAATTAAAATCGCAACATTAATTATATGATAATGAAATTATTCTATCATCATTGAAATTATTCAACAAAGGTTTCCTAATAGGATATGACTTATGATTCATTTTTAAAGTACACTGCTATAACTGACAACAAGGAGGGGGAACATGAAAATTTACGAATTTGCACTCTTTTTGATAAGTTTATTAAGATGTGTCAAGACTGAACAGTTAGATAACACGATAATTAGTAATGGCAAAACAGTCAAATATTTTTTTCTCAAAGTATGATATGGCATAAATATGTCATATCATAAACTAGTAGTGACAAAATAGTCAAATTTGCTTATAAAACTTTTATACATAGTAAGAAATGTATTTAACATCAATATATAGGAACGAAACAAACCATTAATAAACATACATTGATATTTTTTTTTGCATGAGAGGGACGATTTCTATAATTTCACAGTCGTACAAGGATTGTTTTTGGAAATGTTAATATCGCAACATTAATTATATGTAGCAAACAAATACTCTCAAAATACTTTCCAGACTAAAGAAATTTCAATCGACACATACGAACCAATTAGCAACTTGATTTATTGAATCTCTTATGTTAAAACATAGTAAACAGATAAAACTGATACTCGATCCTTTACAACTAAACCAATTAGCAACTTGATTTATTTAATTCTTTATGTTAAAACATAGTAAACAGATAAAACTGAGAAGGATTGAAGAAGAACACACCTTTTTGTTATGAAGACGTGAAAGAAGATCGAAGAATAATAACGTTTGCAAAGAAAACTCAGAAGCAGAATCGTGGATACAAAATCATATAGATCGTATAGTCGTATATATTTCGGTATGCATTTATTTCGAGCAGATTTTTTGGGATTAATCACTGGAAATTAATCAATTTCCAATTACAAAAAGCAAACTTCCATATTTTATCGGATATCACAGTTTTGAATTTTGAATTACCGATTTTGAATATTATTTGCATATTAATATTTATTGTCTATATTTATTGTGTATAAGAATTGAAGGCCATTTTGGTAAAATCAGCTTACTACAAGAAGCGGGAAAATATGATTATGGGGATTGTAGATTGACACGTGGCGAATTAATACTTATATATTAGTTTAGAAGATTATAAAAATGTTAGGTTAAATATTGGTATTATGAATAAAAATAGGTAAGTATATTGATTTAAGTTTTTGATATTTATAGTTTCGTCAAATGAGAAAGTGAAGGAAATGGAACATTTTTTTTGCGATGCGTGGTAAGCCTTTGATTGTGAGGACCTTGAAGCAGAGCATTGAGAGGACTAAGATAAATGCCAAGTGGCGTGATACCATTCGAAATGAGAAAGGGTTTGTTGAGTGTGTTCAAGAACTCGCATACGCGAAATACTAGATTTCGATTTCGTCTTTTATTATTTCTTTGCTTTTAAACCCTTTTTATTGACTTTCGTGATCATTGATAATACTGTGTTTACACTTTACATAAACAAACGATTATGTTTCTAATTTCTTAAAACCTTTATAACAGAGACATCTTGCTAGAAAAAACACAGTATGGTTCGTTTTTTAACTAATGAGATTAATGGGAATATGATTTAATCTAGTATTCTGTATATATTTTAAGTTTATTATTTATTTAATTAAAATAAAAAAAAGGAAATTGAGTAATCTAACCATATTTTTGGGTTTTTTTATTAATATAACCAAGTTTTTTTTTTTTTTTGAAAAATAACCTTTTGTTCTGAAATGGATCATTTTGGACCCAAAAACCGGTCCAAGCCCCAATATTGTAGCCCATTGGTATATATATATATATATATATATATATATATATATATAGAGAGAGGTGCTATACACAAAAAAAAATTGGATTACACATTCCGGAATTAGTAGATTCGAAACATAATCTATCCGCATTTCAGACCAAATTTTCAGTATGGATTCGTTAAACTAAGTAAGTTCTACACCTTAAGTTACTTTGCATTTGATTTTCTGAAACGATTTACGTATTCCGGAATAGTCCGGAACATGAGGAATAACTCCGGAATATCCTTTTTTTAATCTTTTTCTCGTTATACGTGTATGAATGTTATGTAAGTACTTTGTAATTTGTTTCTGATCGGTTGTTTTAGTCCGAAATTAGGCATGGTAGGGGTTGTGGAATGGTAATGTAGGTACTGAACACGATGAATGTTGTCCGGAACCTGATGATTTATTCTTGAATGATGATCCAAAATACTTATAATATACAATTTTTTTCTAAGTATTGTTTAATAACTTATGTTATTCCAAAGACGAGTTAGCATGGATGTTGTTAAAAAAATTGACTTTACGGACGATAAAGTTGTATTCCACTTACAACAGCTTTCGGAATTGTGTCTGGTGAAGGTAAAATTAAAAAACAATAATTTTATAATTCTGATTTACTTTGATGGTAATGTATTAAAATGTTCTTGGATTTTTTTTTTCAGATAAAAACGGCGATGTCGAGTTTCAAAATAAGATACAAAACAAACCAATAAAGACACCCATAAAATTAAGAAAAACTCGGAAAAAGTGTTAAAACTTAAATTGAAAGTAGATAGGACTCTGAAAGATAACACCGGAGCAAATGCAGACAAACCTATTATGATAGACTAGTTACAATTATGTTTTTTTTTTCTTTTTCTTTTTTTTTTTTTTTTTTTTTTTTTTTTTGTTATTGAAATGTTTTATTATTATTATTATTATTATTATTATTATTATTATTATTATTATTATTAAATACTTTTATGCACATTGGTTTTTAAATACTATATTAATATAATCTACGCATATATTCTATTTTCAGTCTCCAACTTGTAACACCCCAAAGTTTGGAGAGCCAAGAAAAGAAAGAAAACCTCAAGTTTAAGGGAGACTCGGCGAGTCCATGGAGGGACTCGACGAGTCCGAGCGGGATCCGGGTTGTGGTGAAAGCGACCGACTCGGCGAGTCGGCCAAGGAGACTCGACGAGTTGGGTCTGAACGAGGAAAACCCTAAATTCGGGAACTTTGAGCCTATTTAAGCGTCTCATTCTCCTTCCTAGGGTTCCTTTACTGCCTCTCTACCCCAGAACACCAAACCCTAGCCGCCATATCCGTTTTTGAGCTAGATCTTGCCTTGTAGAGTGCACTAAAGCTTGGAGAAGGAAGAAAAGCCTTGGAGGTGCAAGAAGGGACTGTAGATCCGAGATTGAGAAGACATTTCAGACCAGTTGGAGGTAATAAGCTGTTGCTTGGACTCCCTTTTCACCTAGATCTATTCTTATATGTGAGTTTTGGTCATTTTTAGTATGATATGTAACCAATCCGAGTTGGAGGTTCAGATCTGAGGTTGCTACCTCAGATCCATGTTTGTTTTGGTCTTGAATCCCCTAAAGTATCAGCCCTTGGTATGTTGAAGAAGTATGTTTGCCATAAACCCGAGTTTAGGGTGTTTTGAGCCTAGATCTCTTAATCTACACGTAAAGTTTGCCACTTTACGTGGGGAATAGTCCCTAGAAGTATGGATCTATGAGTTGGAAACTCTGTTTGGCTCGAAAAGCCACTGCATGGATTGAGGACTGGATAGACTCGGCGAGTCCTTCGAGTGGACTCGGCGAGTAGCTTGAAGATGAGGAGGAACTCGACGAGTAGGATGAACAACTCGTCGAGTCGGATGAAGTTAGGCATGGCCTCGGCGAGTTGGATGAACAACTCGACGAGTTGGTTGAAGATTGTCTAGGACTCGGCGAGTCTGTTCTTGGACTCGGCGAGTCAGATCGCGAAACCCTAAACCCTTCGAGTTGAGACTCGAATCAGTGAGTCGGGTGGTGACTCAGCGAGTTGGACAGGACAGGACTTGGACCTAGTTGGACTCGACGAGTCATGGATTGACTCGGCGAGTCGAGTCGCGAATAAGAAAGACCCAGAGCATATGAACTCGGCGAGTCGGTAGATAGACTCGGCGAGTAGGGTTGACCCGGAAGGTTGACTTTGACCAGGATTTTGACCTTGACCAGAATTGACCTAGTGACCTTTGGAGGTCAGTTGGACTAAGTGTTATATTGATATTGGTAGCTTGAGGAGTTAGTGGAGCAGCAGTCGAAGTCGGAGGTCAGGTAGCAGTCAAAAGGATTAGCAGCAGCAGTTCAGCAGCATCAGGTGAGTTTCCTTCCAGTAGGGACGGGTCTAAGGCCACAATGTCGGCCCGTTCAGTTAGCAGTAGTTTCCGGACTTCGGTCCGATGCAGTAGTTAGTATGTTTGATGCCTTCGTGGCTCAGACAGGATTTATGTGCTATGTTTTATGTGTTATGTGTTATGTGTTCCGGGCTACGGCCCGATGTAGTATGCAGTATATGTGTTCATGCTAGTTGATATGTTATGCTATGCTATGTTCAGTCAGTTTCCGGACTTCGGTTCGATGTAGGGGGCAAGGCCCCAGTTAGTCCGGACTTCGATCCGATGCAGGGGACAAGGTCCCAGTCAGTTTCCGGACTTCGGTCCGATGTAGGGGGCAAGGCCCCAGTTAGTCCGGACCTCGGTCCGATGCAGGGGACAAGGTCCCAATCAGTTCCGGACTTCGGTCCGATGCAGTTAGTTCCGGACTTTGGTCCGATGCAGGGGACAAGGTCCCAGTCAGTTTCGGACTCCGGTCCGATGCAGTTTCCGGGAGATGCAGTGGGCAAGGCCCAATATGTGATTATATGTTATTATATGGTATGTGGTAGTTTGGGGGAGCTCACTAAGCTTCGTGCTTACGGTTTTCAGTTTTGGTTTCAGGTACTCAGTTTTCAAAAGAGGAGCTCGGGGAGATTGCAGTGCACACACCATAGTCAGTTAGCCTGGGAATGTTTGACTCTGATAATGATATTATGTTTTGAATTAATACTCGAGAATTTATGTTATGATTTATGATACAGTTTTTATAATTATGATTCTAGTAATGCTTTTAAAGAAAAAAAAATTTGGTCGTGATTTGTGGGTCGTTTCAAGTTGGTATCAGAGCCTTGGTTTGAGGGATTCAGATATGCATTCGAGTGTATTTGAACTCAAACTAAGGACACGATAAAGGATTTTCAAAAGAAAAACATTTTTGAAAAAAGGTTTTGGAAAAAGAGAACATAGAAAGAAAAGAGTTTTGAAAACGAGAAAAGGGTGTGGTGCATGCAATCAGCCGAGCTCAAGTAAGTACTCCCAATTTACCCATACAAGTTATGTTATGATCATCATTATCAGTTTCAGTTTCAATTTCAGCTTCAGTAGAACAGCATGCTAGAATAAGACTAAGGATCTAGGATGATGCCTTATATACCTGTTTTATGTGTTTCAGCTGATAAGAATTGCATGCTAGTATTGAGTAGACAGTAGTAGGATAGCCTGTGTAGGTTATGCCTGATAGCATGAGCTTAGCATTGTATGCTAGTGCAGTTTCTTGTTATGAGAATTGTTTTGCCTAAGTATGTTTCCTTTATCCGAATGCTGCTTGCTTTGTGCTTTGTGGGACTCTGAGTAATAGGAGTTAGCCATTAGGTGAATACGTCACATCACATGTGATTAGGGTTGGATAATCTAAGAGTGCTAGATTTGGCCCTACTGCGCAGCTCTTGTCTGAGTCCAACCGTTGTAGGGACGAGACTTTTACTCGAAGGATTATCCGAGCCTCATCACATGTGATGGTATTCAGGTGGTGGCTAATTGGCATTACAAGGAGGCCTTCAGCAGCTGAGGACTGTTTGGGTAGAGTCAGAGGTTCCCTAGGGTAAGCCTAGGATGAGAGTAGCAGAGATCAGTAGAAGAGTAAAGGGGACTTGATGGAGTTGAGGTAACTCTTGAGGAAAGTACGGATAGATGTGGAAGGTAGTAGGGGCCCATACTACTGAAAGTAGAGGATCCGTACTCGATTCAAGAGGGGCCGAGGCGAAACCAAGGAACTAGTAGAGTATGTGAGATATCCCTCAGCAGTAGTATGCAATTGAACAGGGATTGTTATATTTTTAGCATGGTGACGTTGCGCGAGATATCAGTTGGCGGTTCAGGTGCAGGGGAGGGGTCTGGCTCGGGCTTTAGAGCCAAGCAGCTTGATGATCAGATGAGGGATTTCATTTCCGCAGAGATTATGCGCAACATCATCGATTAGACTCCAGTGATTTTCGATTCAGTTGGAGAGGCTATTGTGGAGCTCATGGACAGTCATCTTGAGGCCTTTAGGGCCGGGTTAGTTTCAGGACAGATTGGGGCTCGTCTAGGTCCCGAATCTTATGGAGTTCAGGGATCCATCAGGGAGGGAGATCCCATTTCTAGTTTCTGCTATCAGGGGGCAAGGGTGTGTGGGGCATTCTGTCTCCAAGAGAAACCATTGCATAATTGGATAGTTGAGGAATTTTCGCGAGCCATTCGCGAGGGTCTGCCAGACATGGTCGTGAGGATCACTGATAGATTGATAGCGAGGCTTCAGGACCAGCCATCTGTTGTTCAGTCAGCAGACGTTGCCGTTGGGGTAACGCAGGAGCGAGAGTCGGGCAGGTAGTCGGAAGGGAAGAGGAAAATGGATGAGACTCAGGTTGCCACAGGTTCGAGTAGAGGCCCAAGAGTTCAGATGTGAGGACGAGGAATTATCAGAGCCGCAGTCGATGCGGGAAGTGCGGAAGGACGCACATGGGTGTGTGTAGGCGTAGAAGTGGTGGCGATGCTGGGTGTTTCAAGTGCGGCCAGATTGGTCATTTTAGCAGAGACTGTGTTGTTACCATCGCCCAGGGACTTGATCCGTTGTGTTTCCACTGTCCGAGTTTGTATTCAGCAGGGCAGGCGCCAGCTCCTGCCCTTGGAACTTCAAGTACCGTCAGTGGTTGTCAAGGCCAGGCAAGGGTGCCTACGGCTCGGAGCCGAGTTTCTCCGGTAGATTTCAGCAGGGATTCGAGCAGCACTGAGTAATGGAGGTATGTAACTTTGTTTTTGTCAGCTTATGTTATGATTATATTGTTATGGTTTCTGCATCAATTGTGGTATAAGTGTTGTGTTATCGAGTGGCTTGCTTGTGATTATGTCATATGCCATTTGCATACCTCGGATAATTGGTTGGTAGTTAGGGGATGTGCTCATATGGAGAAGTTTCAGAGGATGCAGTAACTGTAGCATGGTAGGGAGAGATCTGGTTCGTTTCGCTAGTTCGGAGTGGATAGTGGTTTGGATGGAATGGTCAAATTCCTACCTGGCGGGCTTGGGTTCCCCAGTAGAAGTTTTAGAATGGTAGTAAAGGTCGGGATCTCTTTTGAATGTGAAGCAGCAAGGGGTAAGCAGGATCGAAGTGGGGGAGAACCCTCCGGGTATACATGGATAAGAGTCACTCAGAATGAGTGCGCGGCCTCTAAGAAGAAGTGGTAGTAGCACAGTGATGGATGGATTGAGAAGTTCAGAATTAAGAGTTTGAGAACTTTTCCCAGCAGTGGGTTCATGTAATGGAGATGGTTAGAAGCTGGTTGGGAATCTAGGATTTGAGGACCACCTGTAAAGGCTCAAGTGAGTCGGAATGAGGATCCGGAGGAACGGTTAGCAGGAGATGTCTTCGTATTAGTAGCCGGTGGCAGAGCCATCATGCAGGATTGTGTGGATTCAAGAGTTGGGAGGTTGGAAACGTCCCAACAATAGCTTCTTGTATCCAGATTAGTAGACGGTTGGTTTGGGAACCAAGCCGGAGAATTCCTCGCCGAAGCGCTGAGCAATCAAGGATATAGGATGTCGAGGATGATGCAGTAATTCAAGGACTGAGAGCTGGTTTTGAGAAATCGAAATGAGGAATCACTAGCGGGACTAGGGATAGTCAGGATGTCCTCGGGATAGATAGTAGTAGTGTTGTAAGTCCGCGGGGGTAGCCGTAGCATTCACTAGCAGTCAGATAGTAGTAAGTGGTGTTGTAAGTCTGCGGGGGTAGCCGTAGCATTCACTAGCAGTCAGATAGTAGTAAGTGGTGTTGTAAGTCTGCGGGGGTAGCCGTAGCATTCACTAGCAGTCAGATAGTAGTAAGTGGTGTTGTAATTCTGCGGGGGTAGCCGTAGAATTCACTAGCAGTTAGATAGTAGTAGTAGTGTTGTAAGTCTGCGGGGGTAGCCGTAGCATTCACTAGCAGCCAGATAGTAGTAAGTGGTGTTGTAAGTCTGCGGGGGTAGCCGTAGCATTCACTAGTAGCCAGATAGTACTAGAGTGTTGTAAGTCCGCGAGCGTAGTCGCAACCTTTTATCAGACTGGTAGCAGCATGAGCGCGTTGTTGAACGCGGGAACGTAGTAATTCCCACCCGTTCGGGTGCAGCAGTGGGAATATGGGAATCCACGGGTTAGATTTCGGATTTCCCAAATGGTTCAGTTATGGCTAAGTCAGCAATTTGGGCTATAGATCGTCACATCAGTTATGAGATCAGAGTAGCAGTGGACCGTTGGGGTTCGGGTATGTTATGGGCTACCGTCAGTCTGGGAACCATCATGTTGATAGACATGGAATGGATGATGTCAGGATGTGATGTATGGACCCGATCGATTGGATCGGAAGGTTGTTAGAGCCACAATGACAGGATAACTAGTGGAAACTAGTCCTAGAGGAAGATTTCATTCAGAAGTCGTGGAAGCGACTAAGTGTGGGTCCCTTGACTCCATAGTTGGGTTTGAGTTTAGTGTTTCAGGCAGCTTAGTGTTTCAGCCAGTTTAGTGTTTCAGGCAGCTCAGTGTTTCAGCCAGTTCAGTGTTTCAGGCAGCTCAGTGTTTCAGCCAGATCAGCGTTTCAGGCAGTTTAGTGTTTCAGGCAGGTTCAGTATTGCAGGCAATTCAGTGTTTGGAAGGTTTCAGGGTTTTGGGTCAGTATTGTATTTGCGTTGGAATGCAAGTGTTGACGGTATAGTTGGTTGATTTGGAAATGGCAAGTCTCTCTCAGTAGGATCAGCTGAGCCTTCGGCCGAGTATAGTGATATGTAAAGATAGCTAGGCAGGTAGCTTTTCTTTCAGGATGGAAGGCTCGAGTTAGTAGGAGTTGAGTAATCAGATGGGATATAAGCAAGCTATTTCCAGCAACATCGTTTCAGTATGAGCGGAAGAATGGATGGAACAGTTATAGATAGTCGAAGTATTTTCAGGAGTCGCTGGAAGCGACTAGGAGATTGCGATGGAGTATAGTGACCGGTAGGAGTCCGGTAACTCGGATATCGGTAGATTAGTTGGACCAAAGTGGTCTCAGTACATCCAGTAGGCGGATGAGGGGTACAGAATTTCCAGTCAGAGGAAGTAACGCTAAGAAAATTATGGAAAGGAGAAGGATTCAGTATGTACCAACGATAATGATTGGAAAGGTGAGTGGCTGGAGTGATGGACAAAAGGGCGTTAGATTTTCCAGACCGAGAGTGGGAGGCAGTTCGAAGGCAGTTCATCGTAGCAAACTTCGAGGACGAAGTTTAGTTTAAGTGGGGGAGAGTTGTAACACCCCAAAGTTTGGAGAGCCAAGAAAAGAAAGAAAACCTCAAGTTTAAGGGAGACTCGGCGAGTCCATGGAGGGACTCGGCGAGTCCGAGCGGGATCCGGGTTGTGGTGAAAGCGACCGACTCGGCGAGTCGGCCAAGGAGACTCGACGAGTTGGGTCTGAACGAGGAAAACCCTAAATCCGGGAACTTTGAGCCTATTTAAGCGTCTCATTCTCCTTCCTAGGGTTCCTTTACTACCTCTCTACCCCAGAACACCAAACCCTAGCCGCCATATCCGTTTTTGAGCTAGATCTTGCCTTGTAGAGTGCACTAAAGCTTGGAGAAGGAAGAAAAGCCTTGGAGGTGCAAGAAGGGACTGTAGATCCGAGATTGAGAAGACATTTCAGACCAGTTGGAGGTAATAAGCGGTTGCTTGGACTCCCTTTTCACCTAGATCTATTCTTATATGTGAGTTTTGGTCATTTTTAGTATGATATGTAACCAATCCGAGTTGGAGGTTCAGATCTGAGGTTGCTACCTCAGATCCATGTTTGTTTTGGTCTTGAATCCCCTAAAGTATCAGCCCTTGGTATGTTGAAGAAGTATGTTTGCCATAAACCCGAGTTTAGGGTGTTTTGAGCCTAGATCTCTTAATCTACACGTAAAGTTTGCCACTTTACGTGGGGAATAGTCCCTAGAAGTATGGATCTATGAGTTGGAAACTCTGTTTGGCTCGAAAAGCCACTGCATGGATTGAGGACTGGATAGACTCGGCGAGTCCTTCGAGTGGACTCGGCGAGTAGCTTGAAGATGAGGAGGAACTCGACGAGTAGGATGAACAACTCGTCGAGTCGGATGAAGTTAGGCATGGCCTCGGCGAGTTGGATGAACAACTCGACGAGTTGGTTGAAGATTGTCTAGGACTCGGCGA